>NW_020954553.1:10671691-10844863 GCF_900497805.2 Vombatus ursinus
GTGTGGGAGAGAGAGAGAGAGAGAGAGAGAAAGAGAGAGAGAGAGAGAGAGAGAGAGAGAGACAGAATGAGAATGGATAACTTTGGAGAGAGCGATTTCACCAGAGTAATGGAGTCAGAAACCAGCTTGTAAAGGGTTGAAGAGTAATTGGAAAGTGAGGTAAGAGGCAGTGAGTGTAGATGACTCTTTCCAGAAGTTGTACAGTGAAAGACAAGAGAAAGACAATGATAGCTTGAGAGGGATGGCAGACTAAAGGGCGATTTATTTCATCTGTAAAATGGGAGTGACAATAGCACTTAATTCCCAGGGTGATGTTGATTATCAGGAGACTGACACGAGACAATGTTTACAAAGGACTTTGAAAACCTTAAAATATGTAAATGTGAGTCCCATAAGCAATCACAGAACGGCCTGAGAGCTAGGAGAGCACCAGGATGACCTGGGTTCAAGTCTTGCCTCTGCCCCAAACTAGATGTAGTACCCTAGAGATACTGATCCTTTCAATGACCCAGGCAGCCCTCCAAGACTAAGAATTGCAGAATATTTGCAGACCTGGCAGAGGGAATTTCCACACTGAGAAGCTTTTTATCCCTGATGAAACCACGCACTTGGACAAACAAGTTATCATTACAATTTAGGCTAAAGTAGTTGTGAAAAGAGGGCCATATAGATCTCATCATGCAAAGAAAGCCAGTCAAAGCCTATCTCTGACAGTCTATATGCGTATGACCTTGGGCAAACCATCTTCCCTCTCTGTTTCCTCAGTTTCCCCATGTGTAAAATTAGGGGGTTAGAGTCGATGGCCTCTCATGTCTTTACTACAGTTAATTCTTTAATTCTATCAAATTCTTGAATCGTATAGAGTTTGATGGAGATGTGGGAAGTCCTTGGAACAATGTAGATTGAAACCCATCTAGGGAGACTTGTCTCTGCCCTTCTGTAAACTCCCCAGGGAGGCTATCCACCATGCTGGGCCCCTCCCTCTAAATCTCTTGACAGTGTGCGGACCAACAGAGTGTCCAGGCAGTCAGTCCATTAGTTATCCCTACTTGCTGCTGCCCCCACCCTCGGCTTCTCTTTTTTTTTTTTCCTATACAAATGGAAGCTATTATTGCTACATAAACAATGCAAATTAAATCAGTTTTAAACATCCTTCCTAATTGACTTGTTTTTAATGATCTGTTCTGAGGTAGTCTTCAGAATCCAGAGCAGGCCATTCTGTTTAAATGGACCATCTTTCCCGACAGTGTCCCTTGCATACCATTTTCCATTTCTAATTTATATGAATCTAAGCAACCTCTTCCCAAAAGTACCGCAGTCTGATTCTGACCTTTTTTTGCCAGGGCCTTTTAAAGTTGAAGGTTAGGTAATTCAGGCTGGGCTCACAGATTGACACTTGAAAGGTACTGCAGGAGTTTCTGAGGGTCAAATGTGAGAGACACTCAACTCAAAGTCTTCCTTGGATTGGTTTTGAAGTGATCTTGCCCCCCTGAACAAGCCAGTGGAAAGTGCGGGTCTCCAAAGTCTGCGGAAGGCATGTGAGTATTAGCATGGCTAGGTCATCAGCCTTGGGGACCAGAGAATGGGTGGATGGGGGAACGGCTGCTTGGAGGGAGACCCTTAGGCATGAACACTCCGGAGGCTCTAGTTTGCGCGGCCTTGGGCTGCCTGTGGGGCCCCATAGGAGCCCCGTTTGCCCCTGTGCACACTTGCCTTGGGGGGAGAGGGAGGGAGGCGTATTCCTTCACCCTGAGTTACAAAGCATTTCTCACAGAAACAGTGTTAAAAGCACAAGTTGGAGTCAGCCCGGCTATTCTAAAACTCTTCCCAGGTCACCATTTTCCTTTGTGTGTTATTTTTTCTCTACTAGAATGAAAACTCCTTAAGCGCAGTCTTTAGGGAGAAAAAATGTCTGCCTGGCACGTAGTGAATATTTAATAAATGTTTTTTCATGCATTCTTTCAATTCATTTGTTCATTCATTCTCATTCTCCTTGGATTTAATATTGGAAGAAGTCATAGAATTTAGAACTTGAAAGGACCTGAAAAATGATTTAGTCCAACCTCTTTATTTTATGGATGGGGAAACTGAGGCTCAGAATGGGGAAATTCTCTCCCAAGGTAATGGTCAGTGAGCAGCAGTGTGGAGCACGAGCCCAGGTTCCAGGATATTTGGATGCATAGCTGGGAAGGTTTCAGAGAGGTCATTGAGTCCACTCTGAGACCCTGAAAGAAGGTGGCATGCCCGAATTGACTGAAGGTCATGGGACTTTGTCCTCTGATCTTAGTTCAAAGCCAACACTTCTTCACCTGCCTCTTTAACTCTCACCCCAGTTTGGATCAGTGATAACATGAAGAGCTGAATTTTAATCCCACATCTGCATCTTCCTAGCTAGGTGACCTTGGACAAGTCACTTTCCTGTTCTAGACCTCAGTTTCCTTTTCTTTAAAATGGGAATAATAATACATGTTCTAACTTCCTTACAGGTAAGGTTATTGTGAAGATAAAATGACATGATGGATGGGAAAAGCTTTGTGAAAAGTAATTTGGCACAGAGACCCGACGAATTAAGGAATTAACAGCATTACGCACTGCTCAGGCACACAATAGAATTCCACAAGCTTTTGTGGGCTAGCCTAGGAATGTACACACTAAAGGTAGAACTAAGGGTAGGCAAGGTAGGTGGTCACCTAGGGCACAGTGCACCAAAAATGCAATGAAAGATTTTTAATATGGATTTTTTAAATAAATGCACACATTTTCATGTCAGAAAATTCTGTTTTCTAAGTCCTGCAGTGTCAAATCCTCTAGGGAACAGTGACAAGCAATTTTCAAACTTTGCCCAGGGCACTCCAATGCTTTGACCAGACTCTGACAACTATTTAGAGCTTCATTTCTGTGGGTAAATACGTGGGTCAGTGGAAGGATTGGAATCAGGAAGACCTGGGTACAAGCCTCATCTCTGACTGTGTGACCCTTGGCAAGTCACTAGAACTCTCTGATCCTCAGTTTCCACATCTGTAAAAGGGGACAATAATAGTACCTCACAGGGTTGTTGTAAGGACCAACTATACATAAAATTTGTCACAAGTCTTAAAGTATTCTATAAATGTCAGATTAATATTATTATTTTCATTCTTCTAATTTTACATTCAGTGGAGTTCATTATAGAAGTGGCCCTGGGGCAATTCACTGTCCTACTCTTGCTCATTCATTTGCTAATGTTTGGCAGACCTTTATGCAGGTGGACAAAATCACGGTGTCTGATAATTGAATAAAAAGATTGGGATTCAAACCCATCTTCTGTAGGTTCACTGGAAACATCTTTGGGGAAAGTGTTATTATCATTGTTTTCTTTTTAGTCTCATCTTTTCTGATTGATTAGCAGTGACAACAATGATAACAACGATAGAGCAGCAGCATGACAGAGTGCAGAGAGAGTTAGCTTCAAAGCCGGCAGGACCTGGGTTCAAATCCTGCCTCTAAACCATACTGACTGGATGATGCTCGACCAGTCGATTGAGCTCCCAGGTGACTCTTAAAATGACAATAATAATAGTTGGCATTTATGTAGCACTTTGCTATGTGCCCAGCCCTGTGCTAAGCGCTTTACAAAAATTATCTCATTTGATCCTTACAACAAACCTGGGGGCGAGGTGCTGTCATTATTCTCATTTTTCAGTTGAGGACATAGGTAGACAGAGTGACTTGCCCAGAATCACATAGCTAGTCAGTGTCTGGGGCCAGATTTGAACACGGTCAGGTCTTCCTGACTTCAGGCACATAGCTCTCTCTACCTCATCACCTGGCTGCCTCTAAGGCTATGAATTTCAGACTCCTGCATTGGCAGAAGGAATTTGCTCACCTGGGAGTTCCTTATCCAGGGGTGGGGAACCTGTGGTCACCAGGTCACACGAGGTGCTCTAGGTCCTCAAGTGCAGTCCTCCGACTGAATCCAAACCTCACAGAACAAATTCCCTTAATAAAAGAATTTGTTTTGTAAAACCTGGACTCAGTCAAAAGGCCACACTCGAGGACCTAGAAGGCCATATGTGGCCTTGAGGCCGCAGGTTCCCTACCCCTGCTTACACCAATCAATTACAGATCCAGTCCCCATTATCTTAAAAACAACAGCAGTAACAATAATGTATTCTCAGTTCTAAATGTAGTAGAAAGAAAAGTGAATTTTGCAGTCAGAAGGCACTGGGCAGGGGACAGAGGGACAAGGGTGGTTGGTATCTGTGCTCAGGGCCTCACAGTGGATCACAGGGTGAGTGGGTAGCAGACCTGGAATTCGAATCCAGCCCTCTGACTCCAAAGGCAGGGGATTTCCCACCCCGTTGTACTGCCTGTAACATGCTTGCTGGCTTTCGGAGTTTTCTCAGACTGCCCAGGTCTGTAGGCCAAAACCTTCTTGGATGATTCTTTCAGCCACTGAAATCGAGCCCTGTGGGAGAGCCATGGGTTGAGCAGGAGATTTCCAAGGGGAAGAAACTTCAAGGGCAAAGTCTTCCAGAGGAAAGCTAGCATATCAGAGATGTTAATGAATGATAAGGAGGAAGAACCGAGTTCTCACAAGGCCACCTCCAGATGAGCTGAGGGGAAGCTGGCCTGTTGGGTGGCTTCATTCCCGGCTCCCATGAGCTCATTCTGGAAACACGCTCCCTTCTGTACGGGCTTGCCTCCCAACACTTAAACAGGTTACCTGTGTGAGGAACAAGAATACTAAGAACAAACTGTGTGGCCCTAACCCTTCTCTCCAACGTCCCTGGCTGGCCTCTTTTGTCTTGGGGAGCAATGAGTGTTTTCTATCTCTGTCCTTTACCTTTGGGGAGGGGTGTATGTGTATGTATGTATGTGTGTGTGTGTGTGTGTGTGTGTGTGTGTGTGTGCATTTTAAAAAATGTGCTTTATTGATGCTATTTTTCAAAGGATTGTAATTTTGGAGCTGAGAGGGACCTTAGAAAGCCAGTTCTTTCATTTTACAGGTGAGGAAACTGTGGCAGACAGCAAAACTGCCTTACCTTCACAAAGAAAGTGTCTGAGTTGGGATTTGGATCTTCTCTTTGGGTCTACATCCAGTGCCGTCTGCTATATCACACTGCCTCTCTTGTCCTTCCCTGAGCATCTTTTTAAATTCCACCCTCCTCCAGACTGAGCTTTGTCTAGAGACAAAGAAAAACTACTAAACAAAAACCTTCCACACAGAGACCCCATCTGACAATGGATTCACTATTTGGTCATCTTTGTCTTCTGCTTCTCTGCCAGGAGGAGGGAGAGGAGATATTCTTTGTGATACGTCCTGCAGGACTTGGGCTGGTTTTTTCAGTTACACAGAATTCATCTTTTTATTTATCTCTGTATAGATACTATGTCTCTTGTTCTCTTGATTCTACATATTTAGCTCTGCATCAGTTTACACAAATCTTCCCAAGTTTTTCCAAAGTCCTCATTGTCATCATTTCTAACTGGACAACAATAGCTTATATTTATTTCCAGCACCTAATACAGGACGAGGCACAAAGGAGGCTCTTGATTCTTATGCCACATTTTTTTCCCCCTCCAGCTATTCCAAGGCTAGGGTATATTTCTGAGACAGCTGGTCTGAAGCTGGATGAGGTATAAGTGAGGCTTTCTGGGCCAAACATTCCTGTCCTGATCTGAAAGCCCAGATAAAGAAAATGAATGTTAAGAAGCATTCTCCTATCTTTAGGGTAATGATGGAGAGATAGTGGGGAACAGCACAAAGATTCTTGGGTTTCTTTCAGATGGATGAGTTCAAGTTTGATTTTGCCATTTTAGTTACTGTGTGGTGGCATAGTGGAGTCAGGAAGACCTGCAAATCCAGTCTCAGATACTAGCAATATCTGTCACTTAACCTCAGTTTCCTCAAGTGTAAAATGGGGATGGTAGTGGCATCCACCTACCCGGGTTGTTGTGAGGAAAAATGAAATAATATTTGTAAAGCACTTAGTACAATGCCTAGCTGTTATATAAATGTTAATTATTATTATTAACTGAGTGAACTTGACCAAGGTGCTTATCTTTGAGCTTCACTCTTCCACGATAACACCACCATGCTTCATATGGGGGACAGCCTAGTTACATCTCTCTCCCTCATGTGATAGGCGTGAGACTGAAGACTTTGTGTGACCTTGGGCCAGTCACTTCCATTCAATGAACTTTGGTTTCCTTATCTATGTAATGGGGATAATACTTTTTGTTTGATTTTCTTCATTGGGTAGATGTGAAATAAGTGAAATCAAGGATGAATGAGGAGCAGCCAACTGGTACAATGGATAGAGCACTGGCCCCGGAGTCAGGAGGACCTGAGTTCAAATCTGGCTTCAGATGCCTACTAGCTGTATGACCCTGGGTAAGTCACTTAACCCCAATTGCCCCCTCCCCCCAGAAAAGACAAATGGATAGAATTACAAAAACAAACAAAATTGTACCTGTGATTTCACTGGTATAGTAGTGTCTTAGTGAAGAAGCTTCCTTCATCAAGAAGCTCAGCTCAACACTTGCTGTGCAGACTCTAGTCTTTGAATTTTTTTTTTTTGGTGGTTGGGCAATGGGGGTTAAGTGACTTGCCCGGGGTCACACAGCTAGTAAGTGTTACGTGTCTGAGCCCGGATTTGAGCTCAGGTCCTCCTGAATCCAGGGACAAGTAGTATAGTCTTCAATAGTCTTAGAAAGCTACCAGGGATACTGAGAATTTTAGTGAACTGACCACAGCCAGTATGTGTCAGTAGTGAGACTTGAACCCAGACCTTCTTGACTCTAAGGACAGTCCTCTAACCACTATACCACACTGTCACTCAGAACAAGGTTGTTGGAGGTGGATTTCTGTCCAACATGAAGAAGAACTTCCACATGACAGGAGCCGCCCAAGATTCTGTCCTCAGCCTTCTTCTCTCTCCTTTGGTGATCTCTGCCTCTCCCAAGAGTTCCATGATCACCTCTATGTTGTTGATTCCCCAATCTATGTATCTAGCTTTAATCTCACCCCTGAACTTCAGGCTTGCATCTCCTATTGCCTGGACACCCGCACCTCAAAATCAAGTTCAAAGCTAAATTCATCGTCTTCTGCCCTACCACCCCATACCCCCAACTTCTTTTTTTTTATTTTATTTTAATTTTTTTTACCTCCAACTTCTCTGATTTCTTTGAACCATCCAATCACTTGGGCTGGCAATCTAGGAGTCATCTTTGACTCTGCCCTTTCTTTCACTGTCTATATACAACCTAGTGCCAAATCCTGTTGATTCTATTTCCACAATATCCCCTTCTTTCCATTCACAAGGCTGCCATCTTAGTTCAGGTCCTCCTTACCCCTCACCACTCCAAGCCTTGTAAAAAAAAGATATATTTTGTTTTCACTTCACATACACTTCTCCCTATCTCCCCCAGCCTCTTCCCCAAGAGTGCTTCTAATAACAAATAATTTTTTAAAAGAAAAAAGAAGAGAAATAAAATTAACAAAACTGACCAATAGGTAGGAAAAAAAATCTGACAATATATGCAATCTCCTGCACCTCTGCAAAGGAGTAGAGGGGAGATGTTTTCTTTTATCGTTTTCTTGTGGGGGCAAGCTTGTTCTTTGTAATTTTTCAACATTTATTTTGATTGTTTTGTTGTGGTTCTTCTTTTCATTTACATTGTTGCAGTCCCTGTGTATATTGTTTTCTTGGCTCTGATTACTTCACTTTGCATCAGTTCATGCAAGTCCATGCTTTTCAGTATTCATCATGATCATTGTTTCTTATATCAGAATAATATTCCATTACATTAACATACCACTATTTATTTTTCCATTCTTCAATGTATTTTATGGTTGTTGTTGTTGTTCAGTCCTTTCAGTTGTGCCTGAGTCTTTGTGACCTCATTTGGGGTTTTCTTGGTAAAGATGCTGATACATTTCCTTATCCAGCTTATTTTACAGATGAGGAAACTGAGGTAAACAGGGTTAAACGACTTGTTCAGGGTCACCTAGCTAGTAAGTGTCTGAGGCGATATTTGAACTCAGGAAGAGGAGTTTTCCTGACTCCAGGCCTGGTGGTCTACCCACTGTGCCACCTACGGTGTTAGTGGCTACAATTTATAGCCACTGTTCTTAAATCTGCCCTCACGAGTCAAGTAGAGCAAACCTAATCTCTATTTCTCAGAATACCCATTCACATCCTTGAAGACAGCTGTCCTTCTCCCCTACCCCCAAAGCTGCTTTTCTCCAGTCTAAATATCCCTGGCTCCTGCACCCAATCACCGAGGATCCTTTTTCTCCTGCTTTCCTTTCTCTGGATGCTCTGTCTGGCTTGTCAAGATCCTTTCTAAAATGTTCTGCTGCAAACTGAACAGGGGACATGCCTCTCTCTGGACCTCACTTTCCTCCTCTTCAGAATGAGGGGTTTAGATTTTATCAGTGGTTCTCAGAGACAGAGCTAGGGCATATTACTCTAGGTGTGGGGGAATTAGGTGGAACTCACACTTACTAGCATGTGCATGTATGTGAGTCTCAGAAACCTCCTGATTTTTCCCAAAGGGCGTGGTGATTCCTCATAGCAAAGGATCATGCCATATTGTGAGAAAAAAAAAAAACCAAGCAAACCCAAAACAAAGCTTCCAAGATTCCATGAAACACACCCGATTCACCAATGCTTTAATGGACAGGTCATCTTTTTTTTCTTTTTCTAAATTTTAAAATGAAATTCTATTTTTATATAAACATTTATTTTCTCTCTCTTCTCCCTTCCAAGGGAGAAGGAAAAAAAAAGAAAAACAAAACCTTGTAACAAATACGGATAGTCAAGTAAAACAAATTCCCCTCATTGGCCATGTCCGAGAAATGCCTCGTCCTTCTCTAGGTCCCCTTTCACTGATTCAGAGGCCATGGCAGGCGCTGCTGGCAGATAATGGTGCCTCTCAATCCTTTTCTGGCTGCACACTTCGAATGCTTTCTAGACTCATGTTTCACTTGAAAATCATTGAAGCCCCCAGGCAGTGGCAGATGAGTGCAGTGCTGGGATTAGAACCTAGTTCTGCTCGGATGGCCAAGTAGAGCCAGCCCCATCCGAGGAAGGAGAGAGTCTCTGTACTCCTAATGATGACCACAAACAGCTTCAATGCAGAGTGCTTCCGCATGCAACGTCTGGTGTCGGGAAGGATGACTCCTGGACTTAGTGTTGGAGGGTATAGCCACTTGGGCCGTTATTTAACCTGTGTGACCTTTGGCAAGTTGAGCCAGCTGGCTGCACCTCAGTTTTTCTATCCTAAAAGCTCTGGATCCTAGGAACTTATTTTGTTTTTGTTGTTGTTCAGTCATTTTCTGTCGTGTCTGACCCTTCATGACCACATTTGGGGTTTTCTTGTCAAAGATACTAGAGCAGTTTGCCATTTCCTTCTCCAGCTCATTTTACAGATGAAGAAACTGAGGCAAAAAGGGTTCAGTGACTTGCCCAGGGTCACATAGCTACTAAATGTCTGAGGTGAGATTTGAACTCAGGAAGATAGATCTTCCTGATTCCAAGCCCAGTGTTCTATCCACTGTGCCTAGACCTAGCTGCCCTAGGAGCTTATTTAATCCTAATAATATCCCTGTGGGGTTGGCATACGCCTTGCTAATCTTCACATTCTATCTCCCATCTCCGTGCCTTTGCATAGGCTGTGTCCTCTTCCTGCAGTTCATGCCCTCTCTGCCTTTTAGTGTTCCATTTTGCATTCCTCACCCAGCTATACTGCTGACTCATCTTCCCAGGATTTGTAGGCCATACTATAGGAACCCCTTCTCCCTGGAAGGTCACCTTGCCCCTGGATCTCTGACATTGGAATTACTCTTTGCCCTTTGGCCTCCCCCTCTGATTGGCGGGTTCCTCCAGAACCTTTAGTTTAATGAGCAAGCCCAGGCCAAGCCCATCTTAATTCCTTTCCCGGCTGCGAGGCCCACTCCTGTCTCCACAGGACTTTCTCTACCATGCTCCCATAATCCCCACCCTTCCCTCTTAATTTTTCAGCCTCCCTTTATGTGTATCTTCCTCCGTTAGAACGGAAGCACCTTCAAAGCAGGGACTGTCTTTCTGTTTCTATTCCAGGTGCTTAGCTCAGTGCCTGGCATATAGTAAGCCCTCAGTAAATTCTGGCTGACTTAATTTGAAGAAGCAAATGAGGCTTAAACTGGTGAGGTGACTTGTTGGGTCACACCACTAGTAAGTGTCAAAACCAGGACTTTTAGACTCCAGTCTAGGGCACACCTCACCTATGTATGGTGTGCCTTGTGGAAGGTGGAGCGCTGGCTGAGTGAGTTCTTACTGAACACACAGTGGAATTCTCAGGATCCAGGCAAACTCTGGTGGAAAAGAGCCTTGGACTTGGGGATAGGATCACAAGATTATAGAATATCCAAAGGGCAGGAGAGACCTTAGAACATCAGCTACCAGAACTGAAAGGGACCTCCCAGATTGCCTGGTCCTAACTCCTCATTTTATGAAAGTGGGAACAAAAAGCTAGAAAGGAGAAGGGACTTGTCCAAGGTCACATAAGGCACATGCAGCAAAGCTCAGACTCTATTAATACAGGAGACCCAGATTCAAACTCCAACATCATCCTTTATTAGCTGTGTGATCTTGGCAAAATCGTTTTCTTTCTCTGATCCTTGGTCTCTCCAACTGTAACATGGGGACAATAACACACACACATATTAACTACCTCATAGGGCTGCCACAAGGAAATTGCATTGTAAAACATAAAACGCTATTGAAATGAGTTTTATTATTATTTACATAAAGAACACTGTAGGTGCGTACAGGTGATGGGAGCCCGCTTAATATTGGTAAGGTTTTTTTTTCCTGCATATTTAAAATTCTTCCCAGGCTCATGTTTCACGGTTCATGTGAAAAAGAGTTGAAAAATGTCGGGCCCATAGAGACAGCCATCCTGAGTGGCCTGGTGACCAGGCCGGGGGACTTCAGAGAGTCTGGCCTCTTGACTTGGGGCTGGCGGCCTCTGCCCCCCCATTCCTTCCATCAGAGGCTTGGAGCTAGTGAGGGCACAGCTCTGCGTCCATGCCTTTTAGCAGTGAAAGTCAAGGCTTGTTGAGTATCTGTTTGCTCGCACTGCGGGAGGTGCATCATCTGTCTTTGAACGGGGCTCCTGTCGTTTCAGCTGACATATACAAGAAACAGCATGCCTCGCAGAAATGAGTGTGTGAGAACTGTACAGTGAACAGAATATTCTTAGGGCATTAGGGAGCTGAGCAGATCACAGTGTGTTATGCTTCATCTTCACAATTCAACATGACACATTTTTTATAAGTTCAACAGTCATCGGGGAGTTATGTGCTCGGCTGGTCCGGTGGATCCGACAACAGGGATGGCGGGAGGAGCTTTCGGTCAAGTGGCTGGGCAGACTTTGCTTAGCAAAGACACACTTTGCAATCCTTCACAGGCTGCCATAATAATCTCTATTTATGCACAGATGTGGTCGTGTCATTTCCTTTGTTTTAAAGACTTTCAGGGGCTCCCCATTCCTTCCAAGGTTAAGCTCAGATTCCTCAGTTTGCCATTCCAGACCCTCTCCAATCCTGTGCCACCCCACCTTTCCAGTTGGACCTCGTATTAACTTCATATTCTATGAACTCTGTGTTATGACCTTCTTGGACTCTTTCCTGACCCCTGAACACACATGGGCTCTCCTTTCTCTGTTTCCCACATCTGGAATGCCTGAACTCTTCTTCTTCGTCTACTCAATTCCTATCTAACCTTCAGAGCCCAACTCCAAATGGCACCTCCTTCGGGAAGCCTTTCCTGATACTTCTTATAAGTAATGACCTTTTCCCTCAACCTCAAACTTCATGTAGTATTTTCTTTAAAGCATTTATCATGGGACATTTAGTAGAATAATTACTGGTGTTTATCTTATCCCTTCTTTAGACTATAAACTCCATCAGGGCAGGGTCTAAGTCTTGTCTGAACTTTGTGACTCTCTCAACTCCAAGCCCAATGTGCACTATATTGTAGATGTTGAATGTAAATGTTGAAGGTTGAATTTAAATGTAAATGCAAATATAAATGCTGAATGAATGAAAGAAGGAAGTGGGTGAAAGACAATGGAAATTCAGGGATAACCTGGGTATTAGGCTTAGATTTAGGGTTAGACCTACAGGTTTGACAGCTGTGGAATTGAGATCAACGCGTTTGGAGTCAGGTGACCTGGGTTGGATGCTTCCCCCTTCTACTTTCTTTTGTAGCCTTGAACAAGTTATTTAATTTCTCTGGACTTCAGTTTCTTCAGCTCTAAAATGAGGGTGTTGTCCCTCCTGGATCTAAATTGTATGATCCTATGTTATGGTTTCCACTTGTGACTCTGACATTTAGAAGCCGTTGGCAAGTTGTTTGCCTCTCAAAGCCTCAGTTTCTTCATCTTTAAATTGGGGATAATAATATGTACACTCTCCACCGTAGTGGGCTATTGTGAGAATCAAAGGAGGTGATGGGGGAGAAGGATGTAGGACCAAAGAATCATAGCATCTCAGAGCTTGAAGAGACCCTGGAGCCTTTCTAGTCCAACATTAACCTGGGCTGGACTCCCCTCTACAACATTCTCACTGGTCATCTAGTCTCTGTTTGAAGACTGCCCGTGACTGTGACCTCACTTCCTCCTGAGATATCCCGTTCTATTTTACAATAGAATAGAATAGAGTTATTTACAACAACTCTAGTGGTTAAGAAGCTTTCCTTTAGATTGAACCACTATCTGCCTCTCTATGGTTTATCCCCACTGCTCCTGGAGTTACCCTCAGGAGCCAAGCAGGACAATTCCTCTTTCAAAATTCCTCTTTTCTGTGACACTTTCACTCAGTCAGTCAATAAACATTTATTAAGCATCTGCTATGTGCCAGACAACTGTGCTAAGTGCTGGGGATACAAAGAAAGGAAAAAGACAGTGCCTGCCCTCAAGGGGCTCACATTCTAATGGGGAGGACACTGTGCAAACAAGCTCCAGATGGGATAAATTGGAAATAGGTCTAATTATTTCTCCCGAGACCCCTGTGTCAACCCATTTATAAAAGTATTTTCCAAGGCTTAGTAAGCATCCCAGTATTTTCCTCCCCTAAACAACCCAGAGTGGCCAATACCCACAGTCTTGCATAAACCAGTTACACTTTGGCAGCAGATTTTATCCGAATGCATGTGTCTATTTCTAGTTAGTATCTTCCTGTTCTATAAGTAGCAAACACAATACAAATGAATTACTACCACTCTACTTCCTGGTAGCACAACACAATGAAAAAATTTCAATTTACCAAATCATTGATACCAGGAAGTAACAGGGAAAAGAGGGCATGGGGTATATAGGGCATTATGCTGGTGTTGCCAGGATTACGCATTAGACACTATTTGTTCATTGTTCATTTGTTCACTCAAAGGCCAATGTACTATCATTTCACTATCATGATGAAGATTGATTCAAGCCCAAGTGGATGGTTCTACTTTTGGATAATAGAAATATGACATGTGGGTCAATCCCAAACTGCTAGAAGAAGAAAAACATAGGCTAGTCTTTGGATTCCAATGCCCTTGAAAAATCAGGGCAAAACAACGACTCAGGTCAGGAAGGCAAATAAATAGATAGGCAGACATTTTAATGAGGAATTTAAAAAAATGGATTGTAAGAGAATGTGGGTAGTACTGGATGCAGCCCTGGGCCACAAGCCAGGACACTCCTTGGCAACACACTCTATTATGGCTGAACCTTTCCTCTCCCCTTTATTATTTACTATGACCCCCTGCATGGTCTTCAGATTATAGGAATATACCATCTTTTCTGCAATACAGTTTCTCTCTCCCACTGCCTTATTATCACTGCTGGATGGACCTTCTTTTGGAACTCTGGTTTTCCCTTTTTGACTGTGGCCATTACCATGTCACCAGTAGCAACACCAGCTACGGGAAGCCTCTTAAATTGCCCCTTACGTCCTCTCACAGGTTCTTGGCACCTGGATTATCAGCACAATTGATGACAGCTCCCACTGGGAGGCCAGAGGAGAAAATACGAAACTTTGCTGTCTAAGACCCACCTTGGGGCTTCAAATACTTGCTTCCCTCTAAGCCCAAGGCTTCTTTTCCCCAGGCTAAAGGATTCTAGTTCTTTTAACTGACTATTGAGTGGCAAGGTCCCTAGGCTCTTCACCATCCTGGCTAGTTTCCTCTGGATGCATTCCAGCTTGCCAATGTCTTTCCTAAAGAGTAGTACTCAGTTTTGAACCCAATTTTCAGGATGTGGTCTGAGCAGGGCAGAGTAGAGTAGGACTATCACTCTTCTTGTTCTGGATGTTAGCCTTCTGTCAATACAGCCTACAAGCTTATTAGCTCTTTTGGTTGTCACATCGGACCATGGTTTCTTAATAAATTTGAAGTCCACTAAGATCCTCAGATTTTTTTTTATAGGATCTGCTTTCTAGCCTTAAATCACCCATCCTATACATTAATTAAATTAACAAATGCTTGTTAAATTGTTGGATTGAATCTAATTGAATAAGAACTGTTGTCTGGCTGTCTGGCACCCATCCTATATTCATAAAATTTATTTTTGTGCCAGTATAGAACTTTACATTTACACCTATTATGCTTCATCTTATTAGACTTGCACCACTATTCTAGCCTGTTTTGGATCCTGATTATGCTATTTGAAATATTAGCTATCCCTCCCAGATTCTGCAAATTTGGCATTTATGCCATCTATGCTTTAATCCAAATCATTGATAAAAATGTGGAACAGAACAGAGCCAAGGATGACTATTATTATTATTGTTATCACCATCATCATTATTCTTAATATGCAAATTTAGCCATCATCATTATCATTTATCACTGACCATATTTTAAGTCATAAATTTGAACATATGATTATTATTAGTAGCAATAATTGCTAAAGCTCACTCATGAAACACTTTATGATTACAAGGTGCTTTTGAGTTTATTGTTTTGTTTAATCCTTACAGCACCCCTGGGATTTAGGCAGGCAAGAGATTATTAATTCCTTTTTACACATGAACAAACTGAGTCCTAGAAAGGGGAAGTGACTTGCCCAAGGTCAAACATGGCAAGTGACTGGGAGGGCTGGGACTTAAACTCAGCTCTTGAATTTCTGAAGTTTGTTATACTGTAGCCATTTAGCTTTCAAACTCTGCTGGACAAAGTTGTCTGCACTAGGTAGTCAGGGAAATGGGCGTCTTCTAGAAACTTTGGAGGTGACTTATATGTCGGGTTGAATGATTATGATTTTGGAGGTGAGGGGAACGTTCGCTACACTGATTGTCATTTTATGTTTTCCTTTGATGGGGATGAGAAAGATGTCTAACTGGCCAATTCCAAGGTTGTATGGAGCCCCCAAAGCCTGCTTGCTATCAGTTAGGAGACTTCCTGATTGGCTTCAAATAAATTTAGGATCCTATAGGGGACCAATAAAAAGAAACAATGGTACTTTCAGCTTTACTGTATGTCTTTCTCATAATAATCCTATGAGGTAGGTGGTGTAGATATTATCATCCCAATTTCACAAAGGAGGACACTGAGCCCCGGAGGTGTGAGGTGATCTAACAAGGTGTTAGATGTTAGGTGATCTGTCCAAGGATGAACAATGAATATGGGTCAGAGTGGGGATTTGAATTCATGTTTTTCCTGATTCTGAGTCCAGCACTCCTTTCATGTCAACGTGTTGCTTTTATAGCATATTATCCAGGGCACCTCCGTGGTATAGTGGAATGAGCACTGGCTCAGGAGTCAGAGGACTTGGATTCACATCCCTTGACTCTGATGCTTATTACTTTGGGGAAGTCATTTAACACCCCTGGGCCTCAGTTTCCATATCTGTAAAGTGAGAGGGTTAGACTACATTGCCTCTGAGGTCCCTCCCAGTTCTAAATCCAGGATATGAGCCAACTTGGTGGTAGAAAAGCTAATCTGGGATGAGAGACACAGTTTTCCTCTAGGGACTGTGGGGGAACAGATATTCCTGATTTAGAGAGAATTATGAGGGGCCAAGACATGTATGAGGGGAACTGTAACTAGAGGAAGAACTAAGAGAGAACAGACACCGTTGAGTGTGAGATTGGGGAGACTTCTTTTCTATGAATTTATTATTGTTGTTCTTACTTCATCTTTACAATAAATGTTTTTGCTTTAAGCTAACTGTGTCAACTGGCTGACTATTAAAAGGAAACATACTAGTGGGGGCTTGTGAGTTATACTTTTAGGAGTACCACTCATATAGTACTTTGAATTCATAGTAGCTGCCTCCCCTCAACTTGTGGGTATGAGGTCGGGGATATTTCCAGAGGGATCACTACATAAGTAAGTATAAGATAATTGGAGAAAGGAGAAGGCGCTGATAATTAGGGGGAATCAGGAAAGGCTTCCTGGGGGAGAAGGCATGTGAACTAAGTCTGAATCCAAGACTGCTTATCTCTAGGACAGCTATTCACCAAGAGGGACCACCCTCGCTGGAGCTCCTGTTTGGAATGAACAGTGAACTTCTCTCTTCTTGGGTTACTCTGAGGCTCCCAGGTTCATGATTAGACTGTCCACCCAGAGGGCCTGTTATCTGTGTCATGGTGGTCGTCCTTCGTTTTCAAAGAGACCATCACTATGCTAGAGTCAGGTTTCAGTGTGTCCGACTGTGACTGATCAGACCAGAATGTTCTATCACAGGTCAGGCACAAGCAGTCATGCACACATCAGTGTGATAGAAAAATAAAATGGATCTGAGATGGATGCATTGCAGAGGACCTCCTGGAGATTGTCCTGACAACATAGAGTCAGTGGACTTCCATTTACTTCTCCCATGTTCTCTGGATGAATACATAGCCATTGAGGTGAAAGAGGGAAGAGAGATGGTCTAGTACAGTGGAAGGAGTATTGGGTATGGAGTCAGAAGTCCTGAATTCAAATCTTAGCTCTGCCAATTACTACTTAGGTGATTTGGGGCAGGTCACTTTGTCTCTCTGGGAGGGCCTTAGTTTCCTTGCCTGTAAGATGGGGGTAGGGTGACCTAGATGTCCTTTGAGTTTCCTTCCAATTCGCAATCTCTGTGACTCTGGGTACTGGAGCCCATGGCCCTCACCACCTCAGAAGGCAGGTAAGGGTCAGGGATGGGGTGCTCTGCTTGCTTCCATCATGCCGTTGGACGTCATGACGACATTTTCAGTGCAATTCATCAGCAGGAGCCGAGAGCCACATTTGTAGACAAATCAACCTGCTTGCGCTCATGCTTAGCTTCCTTGTGTTTCTCTGCCTAAATGCGTGGCTATATCATAAGCCACTGGCCTGGAAAATTTCAGTTTAAAAAACACGGTGCACTCAGTAATGGAAGGGCGAGGATAATCCCTGATACTCTACACACTTGCTTTCTCTCAAGTGCCTCCGCCCGGACCCTGACACTCTTAAAGGATGGAATGCTTAGAACAACTGACATTTTATATAATGCTTTATATAGATTATCTTATTCAAGCCTCTTCACATTCCTGTGAGTAAGGTCATATGGGTATTTTTATCATTATATTACAGATGAGGAAACTGGGTTCTACCCCTCACTAAGCCGTATGACCTTGGAGAAGTCACTTCTCCTTTATAAGCCTCAGTTTCCTTATCTGTAAAATGAAAGATTTGGACTAGATGGCCTTTAAGATGCCTACCAGTTCCAAATCTATGAAAGTCAGAGAGGTTGAGCACCTTGTTTGTAGTCATGCAGCTAGGAAGGGTCAGAGGTAGGATTTGAACCCAGGCCTTCCCACCTCCAAGTCTAGCACTGTATCACACCCCTAGACACCTCTGCTTAGTAGGGAGGTACTTACTTTGAGTTTGGAGAGAGGAGAATGAAGGAGGACTTTGTGGAGGAGATGACATTTGTCATCAAAGACAAATTTGATTATGTTGGTGTTGTAGGGGGGACTAGAAAACTAGGTCATATAGATATAAGGTGTCAGAGTCAGCATTTGAACCTAGGTCTTCCTGACTCCAGATTTGATATGCTATTGACCATGCTTCGTTGCTTCCATTCACAAGGCAGTATAGAGCTTTGGGGATGTAAGTCAGAAGACCTGGGTCCAGCTGCTTGCTCTTTGTAAGCTGCCACAGGTAAGTGATTTCCTTTTTCTGAGCCTCGGTTTCCACAGTTTGTAAAACGGGGACAATAATCCCTGCTTCGTCTCCTTTACAGAGTTGTAGTGAGGCCGGAATGAGATCATGGAAGTAATGTGAGATAGCATCATGAAATCCAATGAGGAAAGAATGGCTCTCTTAACCCTTTCTGGTTGCAACCATGCTTATGGTCACTGTCATCATTTCTATTATTTAGCTTTCTCAACTCTCAGAGCTGGGAGGTATGTCAGACGTCAGTTAGTCCAATCTCCACCTGGGCAGTTAGTTATCAAGCAATTATTAAGCACCTCCCGTATGCCAGGCACTGGGCTCAATGTTGGGGAGTACAGATGTCAAAGACAGTCCTTGTTCTCAAGGAGCTTGCAATCTAATGGGGTGAGACAGAGTGTAGACAGCTATGTGCAAACCAGATATAGCCAAGATAATTGGAAATAATGGATAGAGGGAAGTCTTTGGCATTAAGGGTGATCAAAAAGATTTCTTGCAGGTGGAGCTTTAGCTGTGCCTTGAGGGAAGTCAAAGAGTCAGAAAGTGGAGATGAGGAAGGAGAGTATTAGAAAATGGCTGGAGTTAGGTGATGGAGGGTCTTGTTTCAAGAACAGCTGGGAGGCCTGGGTCACAGAGTCTGCTGGAGTGAGTAAGGTGTAAGAAGACTGGAAAGGCAGGAAGGGGCCGGTTTGCATAGGGCCAAAGAAGAGATTTTGTATGAGCCTGGGGGTGATAGGGAACCACTAGAATTTATTGAATAGGGAGGTGATATGGTCCTATCTGAGTCTTAGGAAGATTAATTTGACAGCTGAGTGGAAGACAGGTTGAAGTGGGAAGAGACAAGGCCAGGACACTAACCAATATGAGGTGATGAGGGCCTGGAGCGATGTGGTGGCAGTATCAGGGGAGAGAAGGGATCATTCAGGGGAGATGTTATGAAGGCACAATTGATAGGCCTTGGCAACAGGTTGAATATAGGGGGTGAGAGAGCGTGAGCAGTCCAGGCATCGAATTTGTGAGGGTGGTGTACTGGGAGGATGGTGGTGCTCCTTATAGTAATAGGGACGTTCAGAAAGGGAGATGATTTAGGGGGAAAGATATTAAGTGCAGCTTTGGACATGCTGAGTTTAAGATGTCTATGCGACATCCAGTTTGAGGTATGGAATCTTTAGCTAGAGAGAGGTTAGGGCTAGAAAAGTAGATGTAAGAATCATCAGTATAGAAATAATCATTGAATTCATGGGACCTGATGAGATCTCCAAGTGAAATAGTATAGATGGAAAAGACAAGAGTGCTTAGAACCGAACCTTGCGGGATACCCATAGGTTGTGGACATGATCCAGATGAAGATTCAGCAAAGGAAGCTAAGAAGGGATGGTTGGGCAGGTAGGAGCAGAGCCAGGATAGAGAAGGATCATGAAAACCTAGAGAGAAGAGAGCAGGAATTTCTTCAACAGAATTCTTGACAAGTGGTTCATCCAATCTTTGCTCAAAGACCTCCAGAGAAAGGCAATCCTCCAAGGCAGCTATTTTACTTTTAAACACCTGCCATTGTTAGGAAGGTTTTCCTTAGGATTAAATCTTCTCTATTCCACCTTCCACCTATTGCTACTGGTTTTGTCCAGTGTGACCAAGAAGAGGAAGTCTAAACCCTTTTCTTTAACACTGTCTTTCGGATACTAATCCTTCTTCAGAGAGATGACCTTCCAGATACTTGCAGGCAGCTATCATATTCCCCCTAAGTCTTCCCCATTCTTAGATATTCTTAAGCAGTTCTCATGTAGCATGATTTACAGCTCTCTTCATATCCTGGTCATGAAAGTGAACCTATGATTTCCTCCTTGTGATTGCTTCTTTCATCAATAACATTCTAGCCCATGGCACAGTAGATAGAGTGCTGACCCTGGAGTCAGGAAGACCTGAGTTCAAATGTGGCCCAAGATGCTTACTTGCTGTGTAACCTTGAGCAAGTCACTTAACCTCTGTTTGCCTCAGTTTTCTCAACTGTAAAACAGGGATAATAATATTGTATCAAATGAGATAATATTCTTAAAAAGCACTTAGCACAGTGCCTGACACACAGCAGATACTATAGAAATGCTAATTCGTCTTCCCTTTTCTCAAATCTCCCATTTCTTAGTAGGTAGTCTTTTGGAGTGGCTATGGCCAAATAATTTAACCTGTGGTGACTACCTTTCTCTCTAGTTTAGCTTGGCTTGTGCTCAGAGGACAGACACAGAGGTCATCACCAGCTTGGCTGAACCCAAGTATCCTACTGATAGAGCCTTTAAAATGAGGGATCCCTGCCTGGGCTATCTATGCTGAGGCATCATAGAAGGGTGTCCGTGGAGGATTATTATGACTGATTATGTTTAGGGCTAGCCTCCTCCATGCCACATCCTCAGTGGGCACCCAATGGACTTATTGACAATGAAATAATGAGGATGGTGAGGTGAGGAAGTGTTGGATAGGAGAAAGGGTCAAGGACTTTGAGCCACACATTCTAAGTTCAAGTGCCACTCATTCACTATACAACAATGGGCAAATCCCTTTGTATTGATGAGACTTAGTTTCCCCATTTGTAAAATGGGGATTAGTAATACTAGCATTACCAACCTGGCAAGGCTATGGTGAATGGAGTGCTTTGTGAATTGTAATAATAATAACTATGATAGCTTTCACTTTGATGGCATTTGAACAAAGAGCCTACCTTATAATAACCTTATTAAATAATGATAGCTAGCATTAACATAGTTGGTGAATTAAGGAGATGTCTACCCCTAGCATGTGAAGACCTGCCTCCCTTCCAGCAGTGGAATGGGTGGATGACAGCAATTTGTTCCAATGGGCCATGAAGGTGGCTGAAGCAGGCACTGTGGAGAGTTTGAACTTGGTCAGACATCAAAGATACCAAGGTCATCTGCTGCATTCTGGGCCATCATCACCAGTCATCTTGACTTTTGTCTTGCCACTGGACTTCAATGCTCTGGGAGAGAGAGTGAGGCTGACAACTTTGTGCAATTCTGCCTCACTTAAATCCTATTCATGCTTAAGTTAAGACATCACCTATACCCAAACATCATGATGTCATTTTGGTCCTCTTCAAGTACAAAGGACAAACAATAACATAATGCATTAAGGTTTGAAAAGCACTTTACAATTATCTTCTCATTTTTAATCTTCACAATAACCCTAGAATATAAGTGGTGTTATTATCCCCATTTTACAGATGAGGAAATTGAGCAGATAGATATCATATGAGTCGCCCAGGGTCACCCAGATAATAATGCATCTGAGACTGGATTTAAATTCAGGTCTCCTTGACTCCAGGTAAAACTCTGTAGAAATGTGAATTGTTCTTATAACTTAGTAATTATTTTTAGCATCCCAGGCTTAGAGCTGGAAGGCTGTCCTTGAAGTCCAATCCTCCATACTGGAAGTCCTCTATGTGAATGAAATAACAAGGGTAGGTGAAAATGTTAAAAAAATGGCAATCACTGTACTGTTGGAGGTATAAAGACAAAAAGAAAACAGTGTATGTTCTCAGGGAGCTTATATTCAACTCTGTGTGTGTGTGTGAGAGAGAGAGAGAGAGAGAGAGAGAGAGAGAGAGAGAGAGAGAGAGATAGAGATTAATAACTAGAGAATCAGGAGGAGGGGCAAAGGAGGTGGGATCTAATATGAGCCTTGAAGGAAACTGAACATTCTAAGTGAAAAAGGTAAAGTGGGAGGGCATTCCAGGCATGGGGGACGACTTGTGCAAAGGCTGGAGGTGGGAACTGGCATGCTTTATAAGTTGATCAGTAAGAAGGTTGGTTGGGCTGGAATGTAGCCTGTGTGAAGGGGATAATGTGAAATAAGCCTGGGGAGGTAGGTTGGGGACAACTTTAAGGGGCTTCAAATGCTGAATGAAGGGATACTTAGATGATGTTACCTGACTCAGTTTGTTCAACTATAAGATGGAGCAGTATGGCGTACTAGAAAGCCAGCTTTAGAGGCAGAAAGCCCTGGCTCCCAGGCACACTTCTGACCCATGTTGACTTGTGTAACCCTGGGCAGGAAACTTAACCTCTCAGTGCTAGAGACAGCTCTCCAAGACTGGAATGCAGGGTGGGTGCTGACCTGCCTTGGTTGAAGGGATTTCCTTACTAGGTGTTCCCTAGACCAATGAAATTAGACATCTGGTCCTAAATAAAATGAAGAAATAACATGGCGCCCCTCCTCCCTCCAGGTTAGAGTAGCTGAACCGTAAGGATCCTTCCCCTTTGAAATCTGTGAACCTGTGATGATTTGTACTAAGGACCTCCTTATCAGAGGCAGAAACCTAACGGTCATCACTATGACACAGTTCCACAAACATTGATTAAGCTCCTACTATGGGTAGGGCCTTGGGCAAAGTTCTGATAAGCTTGTCTCTGCCCTCTTGGTGCTCCCAGCTCATGGAGGAAGCCAGATTGGGGGTTGGGAGTGGGGAAGAGTGATAGAAGGGGGCAGAAATAGAGCCTTTTAGGGGCTCAATTTGGAAACTGCCAGTTGGGGGAGATCCCAACTAAAGAGAACAAAAAGTAGGGAAATGCTTCAGGATATGCCAAATCATGTTGGAGACAGGACAGGATCTTGAGGTCTTGGAATGTTCCTGGGACTTTACCCAAACATCAGCCCTGAACCTTCATGGTTCTTGTATGTTTCAACTCTCAGCCACAACATTGTACTAATGGGGTGGGTTTTTTTTCCATTGAATGAAAATTAATCTAATCCTTGACAACTGGGTCTGGCTGTGAGCCAGCCGCCTCAATGGTCGATGGTTCCTGTAAACTTTGCCATTGAGAATTCTTGCGATTCAGGGAACATCTCATTTCTCTCCGGGCCCTGCACTCCTGACCTCCTGTCCTCTAGGGAGGCCGGCTGGCTGCATAAACCATCCCCTTCTCTCCTGACTGCTGTGACTTCAGCTCTGCCTGATCAATAGGGCAGGAGGGCCCAGGCTGGGTGAGGATTGGGGGTCATTTGGATGAACTAAACCCTGGGAACACTTACCTTTGGATTTTTCCCAGTAATAATATCTTCTGTCATTAAAAGCCTGCTGGGAGAGCCTGATTAGATTTCCTTAAAAGAATTTAGATGCTAATTTCTACCAGTGGCCATTACTTGGGGGCCAGGGGGAGCCTTTGAAAGCTCACTTACTGAAATGATCGATTTCATAGCTGGATTGAATGTTTCCCCTTTTACTCAGTCAAGATGGCCTTAGTAGGCATGTGAGGGGAGGATTCAGGACTCAGGAAGTATTGACTTTGGAGAGGGGTGGAGTGGAAAGGGCTGGATTTGGGAGCCAGAGCAAATGAGTTCAAATCATGTCTCTGCTACTTGCTGTTCATGTCATGTTGGACAAGTGACTTTCATCATTCTACACCTGGAGAGGGGAGGGGGGGGTTATAGATTAGAATGTAAGCTCCTTGAGGTTAGGCAGGTACTAATTTTTCATCTGGTCTTTGCATCTCCAGCACCTGGCACAGTGCTTGGCCCGTGGCAGGCTCTGCCTCTGACTTTCCTGATTTGGCCTCCGGGCATCAGCTGCAGCCTCACTCTGGAACTTCCCTGACACCCGAGACCTCCTCATCCTGGAACACCTATCTTTACCCGCGGCCGTCTTACCCTTCGATATTATCTGCCATGCTAGCTCCCTTCTTCCATTGGCGAGCTCTTCCCTAAGCTTCCATTTGGGGGAGGGGCTTAGGCCAGCCAATCTTCATTCCCCTCCTGGCTCCACTTCTGACCTTCCAGACTTCATTGACACCCTCCCAACCCCCATCAACTAGCTTCCCTCCCCACCCCGGCTTTTTAAACTTCCTTTGGCTTGTGGAATTCCTTCATTAGAATATAAGCTCTCTGAGGGCAGGGACTGTTTCTTTTGCTTGTACTTGTATCCCCAGTGCCTGGCATGTAGTAGGCACTTAGGAAATTTGAATTGGATTGGATCCAACAAGATCATGTCCAAGTTTCCTTACAGCTTCCTAGCTCTATATCCAGGATATTTCTTTGGATTTTTTTTGAGGGGGTCCAGATCTGATAATTCATTGGTCTAGGCTAGGGAACTTCTCTGTAAGGAAACTCCATCTACTGATGCAGATTGGCAATGGGTTTGCAATTTACAGAGTTGCCTTGGGCACTGATAGGTTAAATGACTTACCCAGGGCCTCTCCTCCTGCCCCTTTCACTTCTGGCTCTGAGAACGAGAATCAAATCCACACTTCTATCACCTCTGGGAAGAGAATACTAATGGATAGCCCTATGGCTTCACTCACCATCCCTTTGTGTCACCATCTCACATTTCCCAGACCGTCACTCTCTTCCTTGGCCAGCACTCCCCTATATATGCTGTCTCCTTCCTTTAGAATGTAAGCTCCTTGAAGGCAGGAATGGTTTTTGCTTTTTAATTTACATTCCTAACATAGAGTAAAGTGTTTGACACATAATAAACATTTACTGAATGCTTTTTCATTCATTCATTCCTTTATTCCTTCCTTCCTTCCTTCATTCATTCATTCATACTTTTTCATTGGCAGGACTTGAATTCAGGTCTTCCTAATTCCAAGGCTAGCTATCTATTCACTAAACCATGACATTGCCAAGAATAATTTTGTTCAGTCATTTTTTAGTCATGTCTGACTCTTTGTGACCCCATTTGGGGTTTTCCTGGCAGAGATATTGAAGTGGTTTGCCATTTCCTTCTCCAGATCATTTTGTAGACGAGGAAACTAAGGCAAACAGGGTTAAGCGACTTGCCCGGGGTCTGAGGCCAGATTTGAACTCAGGAAGATAAGTCTTTCAGACTCTAGGCCATACACTCTAACCACTTTGCCACCTAGCTGCCCAAGAATAATTAATATTGATAATAATAACTTCTATTTCTAAAGTGTGTTAGAGTTTAACAAGTGCTCCTGACAACAACCTTGAGAGATAGGTAGGTGAGAGTCAGTCTTATTATCCCCACTTTACAGATGAGGAAACTGAGGATCAGAAAGAAAAAGTGGTTTTTCCATGGCCAACCAATTAATCAACATTTGTTAAGTGCATGATAGGCACTGTGATTGGCAGTGGGGATACAAATACAAAAGTGAGACAATCTCTACCCCCAAGAAACTTACACTATAATAGGGGAATACAACTCATTCACAGACAAGATAGATGTAAAGAAAAAACCCAGTGATGGGACTAATAGTGTTAATTCCCCAGGGGAGGGACTAAAAGGTCCTAAAAGGGTTCTAAAAGGTGGGAATGAGAAGGAAGAACCTTCAGACAAGATGGACAGACCATAAAAAGTGTGGAATTGGGAGAGGAGCTGTCATGTACATGGAACAGCAAATAGGTCAATTTGTTAGAAATTTAGAACTACATGGAAAAATGGGCTATAGCTATATTGTGAAGGGCTTTAAATATCAAGCTGAGGATTTTGTCTTTTGTCCTAAAGACCTTTCTCACTGGTTAGAGTAAGTGAGGAAGGTGCTATAGCAACTTTTAAGCCCTATAGAAATGGGAGCTATGTTGTTATTATCATCAGCATCACCATCATCGTAACCATGTCCATCATCATCATCATCATTGTCATCGTCATCGTCATGGTTACCACCACCATCACCACCCCATCATCATCATCATCATCATCATCATCATCATCATCACCATCTTTAGTGACCATTGGGGGACTGAATAGGAAATGGCCAGATTGAGGGTACTGGAGATAAGAAGAAAAGGAAAATAGTCTATTGCTAACTGAGCTGCTCCTTCTTCTTCTCTTCCCTTCTCCCCTTGTTGGAAATGTCTCAGTGATGGGTTTTTGTTTGCTCTCTGGAGCCCCTGTGAGCGCTTATTTAAAGGAGATTAATTGCTTCAGCAGGGCTGTTATTAGGCCACTGCCATCAGGAAGCCCGCAGCCTAAATGATGGCCGGGCTTCTGATGATCAAATATGCATGAGTGCCTCTTTGCCGATGGATTCTTTGGCTTCTTTTGCATAGCTACGCAGAAGGCCATAAATGAAACATTTCCATGCTGGCGTCCAGCAGCCCACTGTGAGCCCAGCGCCCGCCCAGCAATAACACCGGATGCAAGGCTGTTCATTAGACCCTGTGCCCAGGAGCCCCCAGTGATGGCCTCTCCCCTTCTAATATTCAGGTTATTCGCTCTGGGGTTGGCAGTAAAAGCAAATACCATGTTAGGGCCCCTTGAAAAGAACTTATTAGGTTGGGGTGGCTAGTCAGAGGATCCTAGTTCCTATTTTAGCTCTGCCACTGGGTTGCTATGTGACAGTGGCAAGTTACTTTTCCATCCTTTGTTTCAATTTCCTCCTCTCTAAGATGAGGGCATTGAACTTGGAAAGTGTCAGAGTTCTTTCGAATCTGATGTTCTATGTTTCTGTGTTTTTCAGGTGAGGTAACTGAGGCTCAGAGAAGTGGTAGTAGACTTGGAGTCAGGAAGAACTGGATTCCAATCCTGCCTCTGGCACTTCTTCGCTGTGTGACCCCAGGTAAAAATCACTTCATCTCTCTGAGTCCCAGTTTCTTCATCTGTAAAATGGGGGTCATACCTAACAGGTATGTTTTAAGTACCTAACAGGGTTGTATTGAGGCTAAAATCAGACAACACATCTAAAACACTTTGCAAACCTTAAAGTACTATGTAAATGTGAGCTATTATTATGTTTTGGCATTCTTTATCACATGCTCTATCTTTCTATATTTTTATATTTTATGTTCCAAGATCCCTCCCAATGCTGACTTTCTAAATTCTAAAATTCTACATATTCATTTCCTTTGTTCTAAGGAGGTAGCTTGATGAGGGGAACCATTATTGCACTGGGAGCCAAAAGATCTGAGTTTGAATCCTAGGTCTCCTACTTATTACCTATGTGACCTTGGGAAAGTCTCTTCTTTCTTTGGGTCTCAATTTTCCCTTCTGGAGAATGAAGAGATTGAGCTGAATGATATATATATATATATTTTTTTGTTAGTGAGGCAATTGTGGTTAAGTGACTTGCCCAAGGTCACACAGCTAGTACGTGTCAAGTGTCTGGTCTGAGGTCGGATTTGGACTCAGATCCTTCTGACTTCAGGGCCGGTGCTCTATCCACTGCGCCACCTAGCTGCCCCAATAATTTTTTTTTTTTCAGATCTGATATTTTATGTCCTAAGATCCCTCTTAGCTCTGACATTCTGGGTTCTCAGGTCCCTTTCAGCTCTGACTTTTTATGTTTTAAGATTCCTTCTAGATCTGATATTCTATGTTCTTTGTCCCTCTGGGCTTTGGCATTCGGTGTTCTAAGATCCCCTGAAGATCTGATGCTTTGTGTTCTGAGGTCCCCTGCTATATTGTAAGGGCATTCTGTGTTCTACGGGTCCTCCTAACACTGACATTTTCTAAGGCCCTCCCATTCTGACATTCTGGATTCTAAAGGTCCTCCCATCTCTGACACCGTATTCTGAGGTTTCTTCTAGCTGACTTTTTGTATTGTAAGGACATTCTTTTTCCTAAGGTCCTCCCAACTCTTGACGGTCTCTGTTCTAAGGGTCCTCTCATCTCTGGCATTCTGGGTTCTAAGGCCTATTCCAGCCCTGAATTTTTTTGTTCTAAAGTGCCTCCAAGCTCCAACATTCTAGGTACAAAGGTCCCTTTAAGGTCTGATATTCTATGTTCTAAGATCCCTCCCAGTTCTAGCATTTGCCTTGAAGTCCCATCTAAATCCCCATGCTGTAAGAAGCCTTTCCCAGTTCTTAATTTTAAGCTTTTCTTCTGAGATTTTCTTCAATTTATCCTGTGCGTATCTTGTTGATATATAATTGTTTGCATATTGTCTTCCCCACTAGAATGTGAGCTCGCTAAGAGCAGATGCTTTTTGCCTTTCTTTGCCTCCTCATTGTACCTGGTACATAGTTGATGATTAATAAAGGGCTTTTCCATTGAATTAATTTAAAAGAGAAGCCCATGTCTATGGATCTGAACACTGACTAGTCATGATAATATTTTCAAAGGTTCTTTGATAAGCTATATTTTTTGGTCAGAGACATAACATTAAAAAAAATCCCAAACAAACCTGGTACAATTGATTCTTTCCTACTTCTATTTATTTCTTAAGAAGATACTATTAGTATTAGAGCCAACGATTATTCCTGTTTGTAAAACACCTTACAGTTTCCAGCGTGCCTTTCTAACGATGATCTTATTTGATTCCCAGCCTGTGAAACTGGCATGATTTTTACCCTGCTCCAATTTGTGTTTCTCTCTTCTTTGGAAAAGCAAACAAACATGAAACGAAGTCATTGAAAGAGAAACATAGATTTATAGAGCGATGGCATCCCAGAATCTGAGGAGAGAATTCTAGAACCTTAAAAATTTTTCATTCTGCAGCCTTAGGATGAAAAAAATTCAAGACTCTTGGGATTCTAGAAACTTAAAATCATAGAAATGACAGAATCTCAAAATTGGAAGAAAACTTAGAGGTCATCTGATCTCATCCCTCCTTCTCCAGCCCCTTTCCCTTGCAGGAATCATACTAGTTGCTATTGATGCCTTATTTTTCCCCTTCAGATAATACCCAGTGTGGTAAGGGGGGGATGGAGGGAGGTGAGTTTTGATGGATGGGTCCTGGGAGAAAGTGCCAGGAGGCTCTCTTGCCTGTTTATAGCAGTGTAGGAAGTGTGAAGGCTCTTCACTGTTTCCAGGGTACAAATACTTTTAGAAAGCAATCTTAATTTTCCCTTCAAACTGTTGGGCCCCTTAGAGGTCACACACATCTCCAACCTTGCTGGGCTCGTTCTTTTCACTCCCCCAGCTCCCGCATTTGACAAGTAAAGAGTTTCTTTCCTGTCACTGGCTCAAATACTCAGTGATATGTGAGCCCTGCCTCCTCTAAGTACAGCCGATTTGGGTTTTATGTGAATATATTTTAAAGGTTTCAAGATTAAACTTTTCCTCCCCCCGCCTCTATTCAATCCACTTCAGGGGATGAAGCTTGCATGTTCATTTCATTTCATGGCAAACTTCGTCCTGCCCTTGTGTTCCTAGAGGGTTTGAGTGAGTTCGCATCTCAAATCAATGCAAACATTAACACAGACAAAAGGCGCTTAGTCATTTCAATTACTGTTTTTTAGTCTCCCTGCATGGAATGTCTCCATTTGGGAGTATTGCTGGGAGAAGGTAGAGAACGTCAAGATTAATCATAATTTGGGTTTGCCAGGAGATGCCGTATGGGAATGTTTTCCTTGAAGACATTATAGGATAGATAAGTGTCCAATTCCAGTTATGCTTAGGAAGGGGACTTTGGGATTGAGGCTTGATAAGATGCTAGTATTATGGTGTACAGAAAGGCTTGTTGGGTGTTTCTGGAAGGGATCCTGGACCCCGACTGAGGAAACCTGGGTTCAAATTGCTGCTAGAGAGGAGAAAAAAGCATGGAGGGTGGTCTGGGGTTTGCCTGGGAGTCTGACCCACTTCTTGAGATCACTGAAATAAAGAACTGTATTGAAAGGTAGAATGTTGTACTGGATAGAATACTGGCCTTGGAATCAGTAAAATCTGATTTTGATTCCTGGCCCTGACAGTTGGCTCATTTGTATGACCCTGAGCAAAATCACTTAATCTCTCTGGGACTCAGTTTCCTCATTTGTAGAATTGGATTTAGTGGCCTGGATTCAATGACCAATAAAGTTCTCATCATTTTGAACATTGGACAAGTCACTTCTGCTTTCTGACCCTCAGTTTTCTCATCTATAAATTGGGGGTGATACTTATAATAATGCTTATATTACTCACCTCACAGGGATGTTGTCAGGAAAGTGCTTTGCAAATCCTAAAGTGCTCTAGATAAGAGAGCTATTAGGATGCTAACTGGTAGCACTTAAAAGCTGGCAAAGCATTTTATACCCATTATCTCACTTGAGCCTCATCATATTCCTGTGAGGTAGATACTACAGATATTATTATTACCATTTTGCAGATGACAAAACTAAGGCTCTGAGAGGCCAAATGACTTAGCCAGGGCCACAGAGCTAGCTAAGTAGCAGATGTGGGATTTGAAACCAAGACTTCCTAAATCCACTCTCCATTATGCCATACAGTCTCTCAACGTGATCGTGTAAGAAACAATTCCAGGTAGCAAGTGGAGGACATTGGTATCAAGCTCCAGACATCTCTCTCCCCAAGCTACTCTCTCCTTATCTGTCATAAGTCCTCACCTCAGCTACTCTCCTCCTCCCCTCCCCTCCCCTCCCTTCCCCTCCCCTCCCCTCCCCTCCTCTCCTCTCCTCTCCTTTCCTTTCTTCAGGGAGTGGCTTTATTTAATTCCCAGCCTGAGGGAAAGATTCTTTTCTTTCCTCTTTAGGATTCTTTGTGTAAATTTCTTTAACTCCTCTTTAACCTCTCTTAAGAACAATTACTATCATACTTTAAGAAATGATGAATGTAATGAATTCAGAGAAGCCAAGGAAGACTTACATGAAAGCAGATTCAGGAAAATGTTGTATACAATGACTACAACAACAATGTAAATGGAAAGGAGAAACAAAAAATTGATACAGAATGCTGTGTAAATTACCAGGATTGAACATGGCCCTAGAGAAGAGCTTCCCTTATTTGCGGGGGCATAGGGGGTGAGGGGGACCATGGGGATGGAACACTGAACATAATGACATATTTGGTTGTTGTGTTGGTTAGTTCTACTGAATCGTTTTTTCCCTCTCATTCTTCTTTTATTCTTTGTTAAAAGAGAGGATTTTCTGGAGATGGGAGGGAAGGATATGTTGGGAAAAGAGAGTGATATAAAAACCAAAGCTATTAATAAAGATTGAAAAAATAGGAAAACAATTCCTTATGTCTCTACTGAGCCTTATAGGCGATAAAGGACTTTCCCATCCATTATCAGACAATCAATTAATAAACATTTACTAAGTACCTATAATGTTCCAGGTATTAAGTGCTGGGGATACAAAAAGAGTCAAAAGATAGTTCCTGCCCTCAAGGAGCTTATATACCGACCATCTACAAAAAACAGGGCAAAGATCATTGTACCTGTTGAGCAAGCTGAAGTTTTCAGAGCAATCGAGTGATTTAGCTGGGGCCAGTTAGTTGCTATTGATACGAAGCTGCTTTGTCTCAGTACGGTAGTGCAGTGGCAAGAACACTGGGTTTAGAGGCAGTGGTTCGAATTCCAGTTTTGCTCATTTCCCGTATGACCTTTGTTTAGTCACTTTTCTCTGGGCCTCAGTTTCTCGCTCTGCAAAATGAGGGATTTGAACCAGATGATGCCTAAGGTCTCTTCTAATTGTAAGTTTTTTTGTGATCTGTGGACTTATGAGCTATGGCATTTCAAGGCACACTAATGAGACAGAAAATGGTAATTTCACAATGATTCAGGCTCAGGCTCTACCCCAGCTTGGTTTTCCCGGATCTGACTGGCACACTGGGATGAGCAATGGCTTGTGCCTTCTGACCCGATTATGGATGTGGGGTGTGAGCATAAGGTATGCTATGGGCTGCTATGCACTTTATCACTTATGGAATTTATTCCAAGGGTCATGTTATGGTGCAGTAAAAAGTAATCCATCTAACCAAGAAGTTCAATTCAAAAAGCCCTTGGTCAGAGCTTTTTAGGATCATATGGTATTTAGAGTCCAAGGGTACCTCAAAGGTGGTTTGTGCAACCCCCAGGTCAGAGAACCTGGGCTCAAATCCCCTCTCTGATGCTCATTATCTTCGGGCAAGTCATCTAACATCCCTGTGCCTCAGTTTCCTTATCTGTAAAATGAGGAAATTACTCTAGATGGCCCCTGAGGTTCTTTCCTACGAGATCCAGAGAAAGGCAATTTCCCAAGGTCACATAGATGGTAAATAGCAAAACTGAGATTGGAAGGCTGGTCTGATGACATCCTAGTACAGTACTATTTCTATTACGTTTTGCTTCAACTCATTTTTAAATTAACTAATTCACTCATTCATTCATATGCTCAGTCACTCATTCATTCAACAAACATCTATCTGTTCCCTGGCCCTGTGAGCCCTTGGTTGTGTTGATGGGTTGGAAAGCTGCAGTTGGGCCCTCAATGATACTCTTGTGGAATGAGAGCATTAATGTAGTCTTCAGAAGAGCCTAATTTACTCGCAGGGAAGAGCTCACCCACTGGGAAAGGCTCACTAGCCCAGCCAAATATATTTTAACCAGGATGACATCAACTACAACTGGTAATCTAAGATACTGGAGAACCCCTGGTGTCTGGGGATGGGATTAACTCCTGTTTTATATGCTAATGGACTCATAAGAGGATGCTAGTCTATGTCATTGTGAGGTGTCCGAGAACTGGGCTGACCAGGCTGTGGGTCAGTACAGAGCAGGCTCCATGGGGAGAACCCTAGGCCAAGCCTGAGGTCTGGCTCCATCCTTAGCTCACTGCCTGACCTTGAACGAGTCACACTCTCCTGCCCTCTCAGCATTCTCTTCTGTCATGGTCCTTCCTCCCCAATCTCCCCCCCCCCCCATCTCCTGATGAGTCGGGACTTGGACTGAGAAGACCCATATTCCTGACCCATTCTTCCATTTCCTTGTTGTGTGAGCTTGGCCAAATCTCTTTCTATCTCTAGGTTTCAGTTTCCCCATCTGGAAAACCAGGGTTTTGGCCTAGATGAGAATCTCTCTAGTCCTGTCATTCTATGATTCTGGGTTCGGGGGAACTTCTTTGTATCATAAGGGTGTTTCTTTGTGTCACTAGTGATAGAAGGAGTTAAGGAGGTAAGGAGGAACAAGGAAAAAGAGCAAGAGTTTATTAAATGCCTGCTGTGTGGTAGGTTAAGTGCTTTACAAATATTATCTGATTTTATCCTTATAGCAGCCCTGGGAGGTAAGTACTATTATTTTCTCCATTTTGTTGTTGGCAAACTGAGGCAGGCAGAGGTTAAGTAACTTGTCCAGGGTCACATAGCTAGTAAATGTCTGAGGCTGGATTTGAACTCAGGTCTTTCTGATTCCAGGCTTAGTGCTCTACACACATTCTCTAACTTGGTCCCTGAAATACCAATCAAGGGAAGCAAGGCAAGGATTACTAGAACTCCATTTCTCAGAGGAGAAAACTGAGGCTAAGAGGGGGCAAATTACTTGCCCAGGGTCATATGGCTGGTATTGTGGGTAGGGAATGTTATAGAATGCATTCCTTTGAGAGATAGAATGAGGCACTGGATAATGGGCTGTCTTGGAGATAGGAAGCTCTGGGTTCAAATCCCCTAAGATATTTACTAGTTGTGAGACTCTGGGCAAATCATTTCCTCTCTCTGTGTCACAGTTTGCTTCATTGCTAAAATGAGAAGAATGGATTTGGTAGCGTTTTAGGTACCTCCTAGCTTGGAATCTATGATCCTATGAATCAGATTAGGGTTTTTTCTAAAGACCATCTGAAGTTCCATAAGACATTGAGAAGCTATTGTATTTCCTGGGAATGCAGAGAATCAGGGAAGAAGAGGGCTGCTAGGAGCCTTAAAAGGGTGGCATAGCCTAGTGGAAAAGCTCTAGATTAGGAATCAAGGGACCTGGGTTCTAGGTAATTCATCACTTCTAACTAAGGCTCCGGGGCAGCCAGGTGGTACAGTGGATAGAGTGCTGGGTCTGGAGGCAGGAAGACTTGATTTCAGATCTGGCCTCAGACACCAGCTGTGTGACCCTGGATAAGTCACTTAACCCTGTTAACCTCAGTTTCCTCATCTGTCAAATGAGCTGGAGAAGGAAATGGCAAACCACTCTAGTATCTCTGCTAAGAAAACCCCAAATAGGGTCATGAAGAGTCAGACATGACTGAAAATGACTGAACGACAACAGAATCAAAGGGTAAGACTTTCCCGTGAGCTACAAAGCTCAGGGACTGTTAAATGGCAGATGAGGGGTGGGCAGTGCTGTTCTAGTGGCCATTTTGGACCCTTTATGACTTCCTAAGATGGTAGCTCTGTAGCCAGGAGGGACCTCAGAAACCATCTAATCAACTTCCCTCGTTTTACAGGTGAAGAAACTGAGGCCAAGGGAAGTCAAATGAGTTGCCCAAGGTCAGAAGCATCAGAAGCATAACAAGATTAAAGGGGATCATCTGACTGGTAAATATGTGTGGGTTATGTCTCTATCTGCCCACCTGGCTCCTCTGTGCAATGTGAGGTGACCTACTAGAATTCTTGAATGGGGTGTCTGTGTGAGTGTGTGAGGGGGAGGAGGCATTAAGGAGACAGTTGGCATCACTGGGCCCCATGCCAGTGGTCTGAGCATAGGGGCTGTTATTTTGTATATATTTTGCTTGTAGAGAGAGTCTACAGGTTCAAATCCTACCTCAAATGCTTAATGGCCCTGTGACCCTTGGTTAAGTCACTTAATATCTTTGTGCCTCAGTTTCCTCATCTGTAAAATGGGGAGGTTGGATCTGCTGGTCTCTAAGGTCCTTTCCTGTTTTAAATCTACGATCCCTTTAACTTGGTTAAGGCTTAAGTCAAATACTTATCATGGAAAGTTTGTCATAGAACTCTATCTAAGAACAAGCTGCAATTCAGAAAGCCTCATGCTTACAAACCTGGGGGAGATCAAGTTCGTGAGTTATGTTTGGCTATAGCAGCTCTTCAAGGCCACCTTCCAAGAATTTCAGACCTGCAATGGTCCTTGTAGGTTTAGTTCAGAGGTGTCAAACTCACTGCTGGCAAAACTCCCTAATGCAACCTGAACCAGATTAAAATGTAATTGGGAAATGTTTTACGAAATAAATAAAAATACGGTACAGCAGAGACACTGTTGACTTGTGGTTTTCTAAGTCAATATGAAGCCAGCAGTGATCTGTTTCTATTCAAATCTGACATTGCTGATCTAGTCCATTGTCCTCATTTTACAGTAAAGGGAAGAATATAGCCTTCTTGTGCTATATTTTCAAAAGGCATATGAAGAGATGGGACTTCCCCTTGTTGAGGATTCAGTGATTCCTTTGCCTTTCCAAGATGAAGGTCTGAAAGGCAGCCTATAGGTTATGGAGAGTGGCCCAAATGACAAATCCTCTGTGGGATCCAATGTGCATGTTTCATGCTTATCAGATTAGTGGGTGACATGAAGCTGGGAAGGACTTCCAGCATATTGGATAACAGAGCCATGAGCCAAAAGGATTGTGACAGACTGGAATAATGATCCAAATAGGATACTATTAAATTAAATAGGAACAAATATAAAGTCCTAAATTCCAATGAAAGAAGTTCAGCTGTACAAGTATGGGATGAGATGTGCCTAGAAAACAGTTACTGTGAAAAATATCTGGGAGATTTGGAGCTCTGGAAGCACAATAGGAGCCAGTAATGTCACAGTAGGAGCCAAGAAATCCAATGGTAGCCTTGGTTGGATTAATAAAGACTCAGTGCCCAGGATAAGGAGACTGTAAGTCCTTTGAGGGCATTGATTATTTTGTTATTGTCTTTGTATCATCAGAGATGGATGTTGCTATGTGAGACATGGAATACGGAAGTATTTGAAGACTTAAAATGAAAATTAAAAGAAAATTAAAAATGAATATCATACAGGGGGCAATGGAGAGTCAGATTGCAAAATAGAACCAATGGGGAACTTGGAAGAGGGGTAAAAGATGACATCAGGAAAATGGATGATAGGAAGAGAAGAGGGGAAAGTCACTTAGCAAGGGTGAGTGGTGACAGGTGATCATCTGGAGTGTCCCTCTGGTACCCTTGCCATGTTAGGGGAAAATGAGGAAGGCCTCTAGAATATTGGATTGCCTCCCTATGGCCAACTTATAGGAGGAAATGGACAAAAGTTGCATAGGATGGGTAGGAAGAGAAAGGGGGCTGATCACATGGTAAGAGTGATGGATGACAGGTGGGCATCCAGAGTTGTTGGAGAGAATTTCCAAACTGATGAGACCCCAGATCCACTGGAGAATTTGTGTACTGTCAGGGCCTAGAATCTAGTAGGCACCCAATAAAAGTTCGTGAAATTGAACTGGACTGAATTAACCTAAAGGAGCTGGGATTAGTTATCTCTAAGTGCCATGCAATCTCTCAATCCAATGATCTCTTCTACCTTTGCCAGCCTTTCCCTGCCCTAGAAAACCATCTTTTTAAAAGCAGGCCAGTTTTACCCATTGTTTACTTAAGCAGGCCCTTCATGATTGATTATGCCCAAAGGGCTACCATATTTATTTCACCTTATTCCCTTTGTCCACAGGTCAGCCTGTGGGTAACAGTTCCTTGGAAATCCTATTTTCTCAGAAAGAATGCCTAGGACTGCCCCTGTTCTCTTCTGGCTTCCCTCCTTCACTAATTATCTTGTTACCAATTGAGCAATATTCAGTAGCTCAAGCATAAAGCAGCAGCAGTGTTGTTGGGAATGTTCTCATCAGAGTTATGTTGATTAAGATGGACAAGGCTGCAAGCTTGAGTGTGCTTCAGGAGTAAACCCCCGAGCTCGAGGGAGCTGTGATTTGGGGCCAATTTATTTGTGTTTGTCTAATTGCTTGGAATAGTATTTTTCATTGAGGTTTCATCAGAAACAATATGGCACAATTCCTGTGGCCCATTTGAGAGCTCATGGTAACAGATTCTACTTCTATAGTAATAGAAGGCTCAAAGAGTGGAAGTGTGGCCACATGGATAGGGTTTGGACTTGGAGTTGGAAAGATCTGGGTTAAAACCTTTCCCCCAACTTATGTTCATTAGAACAAAAGCTCCATGAGAGTAGGGATTGTTTCATTTGCATTTGTATCTTCTGTACCTTTCATGAAGCCAGCACACAGTAGGCTCTTCATAATTGCTTATTGGGGCAACTAGGTGGTGTCACAGTGCACAGAGCACCAGCCCTGGATTCAAGAGGACCTGAGTTCAAATCCGGCCTCAGACACATAACACTCACTAGCTATGTGACCCTGGGCAAGTCACTCAAGCCCATTGTCTAAAACAAAAAAACAAACAAAAACATAACAAAACAAAAAAAAATTGCTTGTTGATATTGATTGATCCCTAGCTGTGTGACCATGGAGAAGCCACTTAACTTCTTTCAGTCTTAATTACTAAGTTTGAGAAGGGCCCACACTAATGAAGTCACAGATCCTTCTTCCATACTGCACATGAACTACTTTCCCCATAATACCATTGTGAGGTAGAAATGGCAAGGGTTGCTGTCCCCATTTTACAGAAGAGGAAGCCAAGGTTCAGGGAAGTGAGAAGACTAGTGAGTGATGGAGCTTAAATCCAGGTCTCCTGACTTGGAGGAAGCCAGAGTTCTTCTTGCTCTTTGGACTTTCTCCCTAGGTGAAAAGGGGAGGGAGGTTGGGGGATGGGGAAGGGGCCTGCTCTTCAGCTGACTGCATAGATGAGGATGCTGATGTGGTTCTTGACAAAAAGGGTCTGGCACTGCCAGTCAGTTCATCCCCTGGCCCAGAACTGCCCACACTGGGCCTGAACACTCTCCAGATTAGTTGTCACTAATCACAAGTAGGCTAGAGATTGGGAAGGGTGGACAGGAGAGGAGAGGAGAAGGGAGGGGACAAAAGGAAAGAAGAGGGGAGGGGAAAGTGGAATTTGAGAAAAGAAAATCTTTTAGAGAGCCTGGGTTTAAATTCTGCCATTGATATCCATTTCCCTAGACTGTAAAGGCAGGTAGGTATAATGAGGAAGGTGCTGAGCGTTTCTGAGCAGAGAACAGGGACCTAAAGATCCATATTCTTCCTCCCTGCTGGAGTGTCCTGCTAATCTTGGAGAAGAATCATATCTTTGTGGGAACCAGGGGTGCCAGATGCAGCCTGTAGAGAAATCTAAGCTAAGGCATTGGGTCTGATGATTGGGTCCCAGTGTACTGGATGAATATCCTTGATCTGGGCCTTCTCCAGCTCCAGGGAGGGAACTTTTGACTCTCAGAATTGGAAACCTCAGCTAGATCAAATTCAGTGTTGGGGCAGCTAGGTGGCACAGTTGGATAGAGTGTCAGGCTTGGAGTCAGGAATACTCATCTTCCTAAGTTCAAATCTGGCCTCAGTCACTTAACCCTGATTGCCTTGGTCTCCTCATCTGCAAAATGATCTGGAGAAGGAAATGGTAAACCACTCCAGTATCTTTGCCCAAAAAAACCCCAATGGGGTCATGAAGAGTCAGACATGACTGAACAACAGCAATCGGAGTTCATCTAGTCTCAATCGTGCCTGAACAATCATATCTCTAAAACGTTCCTGACCTGTGCTCATTCAGTCTTTGCTCAGAACCTTAGATTGAAAGGTACCTCAGAGGCCTTCTCATATTACTCCTACGCAGGCACAAATCTCCATTCCCAGCCAACGGTCATCTAATTTGGCCAAGCTAGGGGGTGCAGTGCATAGCATCCTGTACTTAGAGTCAGAAAGATCTGAATTTGAATCCTACCTCAGACACTTACTAGCTGTGTGGTGCTGGGAAAGTCATTTAGCCTCATTCAGCTGGTTTCTTCATCACTAAAATGAGGATAATAATAGTGCCTACCTCAGGATTATTGTGAGGATTAAGTGAGATAATTTATGTAAAGTTCTTTGTAAATCTTAAAGAGCTATGTAAAATACTATTGATGTCTTCTTCAAGACCTAAAGAATTAAGCTCACTGAAACATAGAGATAGCTATGTCATAGATCATAGACTTAGAAAGGAAAGGGACCTTGTTGGCCATCTACTTCAGCCCCCTCACACGCAGAGGGAGATTAAGAAATTTGCCCTGAGTACCTTGGATAGTTCCAGAGGCGGCATTGAAGCCCACATTCTCTGAGTCCAGAGCCACGGTTCTTTCCTTTGTATCATGCTGCTAGCCCCCTCCTCTTTCCCTAGGTAAGAAGATGGAATGTCTTGTTTAAGGAAGTGCAAAGAGGCCAGCACTTCTGGATTGGAGAATTTGAGGAAGGAAATAAGTTGTAAGAAGGCTCCATGGAATGAAGAGCTTTAAATGTCAAAAAGAAGACTATCTATTTGTTCCTGGAGGCTATGGGATCTTGGCCAATCACTTCCCATCCCTGGGCATCAGTTTCCTCCTCTTTGTTAATCACAATTCTTATCTTATGAAATGATTTCATAGAACCACAGAAAGGATGAGACCTCAGAGATCATTTGGGCCAATGGTTTTTAACCTGGGGTCTGAGAAGTTGTTTTATATTTTAATATTTCAACAGACTTGGTTTCCTTTATAATCCTATGTTTTTATTTTATGGACTTAAAAGATGATTCTGAGAAGGGACTCATAGGTTTCTCCAGACTGCCAAAGGGGCCCATGACTCAAAAAGGGTTAAGAACCCCTGGTCTAGTCTAATCCTCTTCATTTTATGGAAGAGGAAACTGAGAACCAGAGAGGAGATGAAGACTTTTACAATGTTACACAGCTATTGTGACAGAGCTAGGATTGGAATCCAGATTCTTTGACTCAGAATACATTGTTCTTTTCACTAAGGTATTTATTCTGTAAAATGGGGATAAGAATAGTAATACTTCCAACTCATAAGCTTATTGCAATGAAAATTCTTTGTCAACTACATAGTATTACAGAAATAGGAGTTATTACTTATGTCTACCCCTCAGGCAGAGAAACAACTGCACTTTTGTTTTCACTGTAGGCTTTGGGACAATTGTATTTGTGTCCATACTCTAGGCAATGGAATGACTTGTATATGTGCCTGCACTTCATGCAGGGATGTCTTTGCTTTTTTCTTCACAGAAATAAATGAAATAACTATACTTATGTCTACACTGCCAGCAGTGGAGTGGCTATAGTTCTCTATATTGTAGGCAGAGGTGATTTTGATCTAGGCATACATCTGCCCTAAGTAATACCAGTTTTGAAAATGACAATTTTGTGTGAATACACGGGTGTAGGTAATTGGAGTGTGTCTTTAGGAGGTCAACCAGGATGGTGAAGGGACTGAAAACCATGTCTTGTGAGGGTCAGTTGAAGGCAATGGGGGCAAACTATTCAGATAATATAGTGTCCCTACACACTCAAATCGTGACATCCTTTGAGTCCTCTTTGGCCTATGGGGACTTCTTTTAGACAGTGGCTAGTGAGGTTCACTGCCCTGACTTCCCAAGTTGTGCTTTCTTCTTTTCTGTCTTCTCATTCTCCTTGTGAAATTTTCTGTGGGCAAATTCTCAAGGGTCCCCTCTGCCCCATGTTATTAAGTGGGCTTGGGAGCTCAATAAAATGATAATCCTGACCTAAATGGTACAGCATTTCTTACATCCTTTCCTGGGCCCTGTGTCTGTGCCTGGCATCTCTACACAGCCATGGTCGAAATGTGACTTGACTTTAAAGCCTGAGGCCCTTTCCTCGTCATTCTAATAACCCTCCCAGAATTAGATCAGCCCCCATTCCCCTGATTGTTTGTTCTCATTTATCTTCTAGTCAGCTCATTAGAAGCTCCCTGACTGCCCCTAAATTCAGTGTTCTCTTGTTTATATATAAACACAATAAAATCAGAGAGTCCAGAAGAAGGCAGGGGGGTGGTGGTGATGATCTGATAGTCTTCCCTGGCTCAGACCATATCTGGAGCATTGTAGGTTAGTTCTGGGATCCACATTTTAGAAGGAACAGTGAAAAGCTGGGTTGTACCAGGGGAAGGCATTGAGGATGATGAGGGGACTGTTGATTGTGCCATTTTTGGACTGGTTGAGCTGGGGATTTTTATTCTGGAGAAGAGAAGGTCTTAAACTTAATAGTTGTTTTCAAATATTTGAAGGGCTGTTGTATAGAAGGAGGATTAGCCATTCTGTTTGGCCCCAGAAGGAAGAATTGGGAACACTGGGTGCAAGTGACGGGGGGCAGATTTTCCTTCAATATACAGAAGACCTTTGTAGCCATTAGAGCTGTCTGACAATGTGATGGACTGCCTAACAGAGGTAATGAACTCCTTATCGCAGGAGGTCTTCAAATGACAGCTGGATGGATATCCACTTGTTGGAGATATAGAATAGATTCAAGCATTGAGTAGATGTTGGACTAGATGTCCTCTGAAGTGTGTTCTAGCTCAAAGATTCTATTCTGTGCACTCTAGATATCTTCTTACCATACAAAACCAACTAAGTGGCACAGTGGGTAGAGAGATAGGTGGTTATGGAGTTAGGAAGCCCTGAGTTCAAATCTGGCTGTAGATACTTACTAGTTATGCAACCCTGGACAAGCCGTTTAACCTCTGCCTTCATTTCTTCAACTGTAAAATGCGGATAACTAGGGCACCTACCTCCCAGAGTTGTTGTGAAGATCAAATGAGATAGCATTTGTAAAGTACTTAGCTCAGTACCTGGCATGTAGTAGATGTGCCTCCAGTCTCTCCCCACTCCAATCCATCTTTCGTTTAACTGGCAGAGTGATTTTCCTAAAGCCCAGATCTAACCTTGTCATCCCCCACCCCCACCTCCACCAAACAATAAACTCTAATAGCTCCCTATCACCATTAGGAGCAAATATAAAATCCTCTATTTGGTGTTCAAAGCTCTTCATGACCTAGTCCTTCCCTACCTTTCCAGCCTTCGTATACCTCACTCTCAGACTTGTACTCTTTGATCCAGCCTCCTGGCTGTTCCATAAACAAGGCACTCCATCTCTCAGCTCCAGGCATTTTCACTAGCTGTTCCTATGCCTGGAACGCTCTCCCTTTTTATATCTGCCTCCTGGTCTTGATGGTTTCTTGTAGCTAACATCCCATCTTCTGCAGGGAACTTTTCCTAATCTCTTTCGATTCTAGTGCCTTGCCTCTGTTAATTATTTCCTAGTTATCCTATATGTAGCTTGTTTGTACATATTTGTTTGCTTATTATTTCCTCTATTGGATTATAAACTCCTTGAGGGTAAGGTTTGTTTTTTTGCCTCTGTTTGTATTCCCAGCACTTAACGTAGTGCCTGAAATATAGTTATTGTTGCTGTTATTCAGTCATGTCCAACTCTTCCTGACCCCCCTTTTGGGGTTTTCTTGGCAGAGATACTGGAGTGGTTTGCTTTTTTCCTTCTCCAGCTCATTTTATGGATGAGAAACAGAGGCAAACAGGGTTCAGTGACCTGCCCAGGGTCATATAGCAAGTGTCTGATGCTGGATTTAAACTCATAAAGATGAATCTTTCTGATTCCCAGCTCAGTGCTCTATCCACTGTGCCATCTAATAGACTCTTAATAAATATTTATTGCCTGACTTGTTTCCTTCCCTCTCCTTCCCTGTTTCCTCCACCACTTGTTCTGAGAACAGTAATTAAAATAACACTATGATCCCTGAAAAATATATGTAAATTAATTACCTTTTAAGTCCACTCACCATCCCTATGACTTTTCAGATTAAAAAACAAACAAACAAGCAAACAGACTCTCTCTGGTCACAATTCCTCCATATGTGTTGTCTTCCTCTTATGGTCAGGGACTCATTTTTTTTTTTAAATTTGTATCCCTAGTGTTTAGTCTAGTGCCTGACACATGGTGTGCACTTAAAAAGCACTTTTCATTCATTCATTCAATTCATAAGCTCAATATGAGCCATCAATATAACATGGCAATTAAAAAAAAGCTAGTGAGATTTGAGGCTGCATTAAGATTGTCATGAAGATAGAATGAGAGAAATGAGTGTCCCTGGACTGTGCCATGATGACCCTACATCTGGTAGGTGGTGTTTAGTTCTGGGCCCCACGTTTGAGAAAAGACATTGACAAACAGGAGCCACATCTAGAAGAGGACAGTCAAGATTGTGAGAGGACTGGAGACCAGCTGAAGGAAGAGGGAAGTCCAGTCTGAAGAAGAGGAATCTTGGGTGCAGCATAATAGCAAAAACCAAGTCTTTGTTTGAGAAGGGATGTCATAGGGAGGGTGGGAATCTTATTCTTATCCTGCTTAGCCTCAGAGGGCAGGACCAGGAGGAATAGGTGGAAGAGAGGGAATTTTGACTCTATATAAGAAAAAAAAAACTTTTTAGGGCAATCCAAAAGTGAAATGAGCTACTTTGGGAGAAAGTAAACTCCTCCACACTAGAGGTCTTCAAGTAAAGGCTTATGGGGAATGGTGTTGAACAAATTCTTGGTCAAGTATGGATTCTACTAGAGGCCTCTGAGATCCCTTCCACCACAGAAGTTCAGTACTCGAACATTATGTGTTTTGAGGTCCCCTCCAGATCTTCCATTCTTTACTCTATGTATTAACTAATGGCCCTTTCATTTCTGAAAGTTCTATATTCTATGTTAGTTTTAAGATCCTGCCCCTCTTAGTTGTTTCCTTCTTTGTAAAATGTCAAGACAGAACTCTCAATAATCTCTAAGAGCCCTCCCAGCTCTAAGGATAAATGAATGTCCGAGATTTTGCCTCTTATAAAAATACAGAAAAACACACTTTCATTTTAACTGAACCCCACATATAGCTTTTTACAGTCTTTCTACAACCGCCAAGGTGAAGAGAAATGGTATTTGGTTTTGGCACTGAGGATCGACTTTTCTCCAAGTCCAGGCAGAGAAGTGCTAATGGAAACAGTGTGGGGTAGAACAGTTGAGCTCACTGTTCAAAGTATTTCCTTCAGGAGCTAAAGTAATTGAAATAAGCTAAATGATGCTCAAATCAATCAAAGAACAGCTATTAATGATAAACACAGTAGATTGTACTCCAATAAAATTCATTACATAAGGGCAGTCATGGCCAAAGGGGCTGAGTCTGGCCAAACATTTAACCAGTTGCCTATAGCCTTGGAGACAGAAACTTATAGACTCATAGACCTGGTAGAGACTTTGAGAAGTCATGTGGTCCAGCCCTCTGCCTCTATAAAGGTGACTGTCCAACTCAGCAGTTCTTAACCTGAGTTCCACAGATCCTCCCAGACTCCCTTCCCCCTTCCCCCCAGGGATAAATTTCCAAGGGTCAGTGAACTTGGGTGGGAAAAATTCAAATCTTTATTCCAGTATAATTGGTTCCTTTTGTAATCCTGTGTATTTTATTTTATACATAGACATCACCAGACTGATGAAGGGGTCCATAACACAAAAGTTAAGAACAAAAGTCTAAATCATCCCAGCAATAGAAATGAGATGAGAGCTTGGAAAAGAACATCTGGGTTCATGTACTGGTTCCACCACTTACTGGTTACATGACCTTTGGTGAGTTCCTCTCTGAGCCTTTAGCTTCTTCATCTATAAAAATGAGGTAATATTGTATTGGTTTGAATGTAAACTTGAGACTTGAATGCAGCTTGTAATTGGTGACATTTATATACATATATACATATACATAATATAAATATAATGTATATGTATACACACATACACATACTTTTTTTCAAAGAGCCCAGTGAGAAAAGGGAAAGTTCATGGGGATTTGGTGCAGAAAGAAAACATCGTAAAATAGATTTACTATTTGAAGGGAACTTGGAGGCCACCAAATCCAAGATCACACAGGGAGTAAGTGGTAGTAGATCCAGGAATGGAACTGAAGTCCTCTGACATTGAACCCAGCACCTTTTCCCTTGCACCTCACTTCCTCCCCTTAGGGAAGCACCCTGTGTATCATCTGCAAAGTATCATCTTATCCATCTTCCTCAATTTACAGAAGAAGAAAGAGAGGCACATAAAAGGGAAAGAATTTGCACAAGGCCAGAAAGGCATCATTTAGTCACTTTATACTTTTCCTATTAAAAAAGAAGCAAATAGAATGGATTTGGAACCCCAGAACCTGTATTCTCATTCCAGTTCTGCTGTTGTGTGACTTTGGGCAGGTCAACTCAAACTTTCTGGCTCCCAGTTCCTCACCTGTAAAATGAAAGGATTGGACCAGAACCCCTTCCAGCTCTAAATCTATGATTCTACTCCAATAATTCATTTGTGTGGGTGCTCTCTTCAATGATGCATATTAGCTCCTTCCACGTCTCAGAAAATGGCTTTCAAGAGCTGCTGTAGCCAAAAATTCCATCATTTTCTGCCCAGCCTCATGATAAGCCTCTCCAATCTTAGGTTGGCTGGTCCTCAGATGACAAAGTAGGCTTATCCTCAAACTCTTTTCAGTTTGGTAGGACCTGTCAGATCTCAGGTTCTCCTGTTATAGCTTTGGAGAACTCAGTGTCACCTCCATGCTAAGATAAGGCATTGGAGTAATAGGACTTTAATGTGTATTACAAAAATAACAGCACAGATATTAATCATTAGTTCTTTGCTTTTATGTCACCTATAGCCTAATTCCCCAAGTTCTGGACTTATATGCACTGGGTTTAATTCTTGGGGTCAAACTTTCTCTTTGGCTCACAGTGCCCCAACCCAGAATCACATCTCAGAAATCTCCTCATATAGTTGTAATATAGCTCATATCTAGGTTTCCACAGATGTAGGCAAAAGAGTCCTTAGGTTCTGTACAAGCACTCAGGGTAACAAAGCATATTATATATATGGGATAGTCTATTCCATCCTAAGAAAAATGCAAAAGTTGACATAAAGGACTCCCATAGCCAAGAGAGATGAGATTCTTCTAAATCTTGGAAGGCATGTGCCATGTTTCCAAATGTCACCTCCTCCTATGATTGTCTTTTTTCCAAATAGTAAAGTTCCCTTGCCAACCATATCACCCACTCTTTGAATGTGTCCTTACCTGTGAATGCCCAGTTCCAATTGAATTGGCTTTCTTTACTGAAGTAGCCCTTCCAGAAGTTTCTCTAAAACCTGCCTTTCCTTGGCAGAAACTTTTTCAAAGGGCAAACCTTTTGTTTTTCTTTGACCATTTTAAACACTTCAGGACACAATAGTTTTTAAACAAAGAGATATGGTGGTTTTCTTATGAAAACTCAATGAGTGTCTTTTGGAGCTACATTTAATACAATGTCTTGAGAAATTATTACTTTTCAAGCATCTGGGTATAAGAGAAGTAGGACAATGAACCATAATTGGGGGCATATGAAAAAACAGTAAAAAATTCAAGTTCAAGGGTAGGAATGTGGTAGAGGCAAAAAGGGCATTGGTACAGTAACTAGACACAGGAGATAGTCACAAAATATGAGAAGTGGAAGGACCTTAGCCATCATTTAGTCTTAGGAGTATAGTATGTAAATCTAAAGCTAGAAGCATCCTTGGAGGTTATCTGATTCTATCACCTCATTTTACAGATTTGAAGAAACTGAGGCTGAGAGAGGTTACATGACTTGCCCAAAGTCACAAAGGTAGTGAGTGACATAGTGGGAGTCAGATCTCAGAGCCTCTGACTCCAGATCCAAGGTACCACTCTCTGTTCACTGTGTCATCAGAGGCAGCCAGGTGGTACAGTGGTTGGGGTGCTGGGCCTGGAGTCAGGAAGATGTGAATTAAAATCTGGCCCCAGATACTTACTAGCTGAATGACCCTGGGTGAGTCATTTAACCTTTGTCTACCTCAGTTTCCTCATCTGTAAAATGGGAGTGATGGGTTGCTGTGAGGCTCAAATGAGTTAATATTTATAAAGTGCTTATCACAGTGCCTGGCACATAGTAGGCGTGGCCTGATCCTCTTTCTATCATACCACTCCAATGTTCTCACCAATGTTCCCAATACAGCACTACCAACAGAAGATTACTCTTCTCTTAAACCACTTAATGTTCACATCCCTGGGCCCTAGCCATCCATTGCTCTGCCTCATCACAAGCACAATAAGTCCCTCTTGGCTATCTTGGTTATACATTTGAGACACCCAGAGATGAAGAAAAGAAAGAAAAGATGGTTCTTGAAGGAATTAAACAAATATAAAGAGAAGAGAATAGGAGTAAGTTCAGAGAGACACAGACAAGCAGGATAGCTTTGGAACTAACATATTGAATTAAAAAAAAACCATGCTGTACATAATAGAGACTGGTGGTTTTAAACTTAATATTCTTCCCATTTTTCTTTGTATATGAAAATGTTTGTGTTTGTTAATGTTTGCCAAATTCAGAATAACAAAAAATAGAATTATTTTTTTAAAAATGGCATTTGAACTTTGTATTAAAGAAAATTAAGGACTCTGCAACAAAGGTGATAAAGGAGTGCATTCTAGGCTTGAAGGGTAGCCAGAACAAAGGCATGAAAATGGGCAATAGAATGCAGTGTATGAAAAGCAAAGAGGTCAGTTTTGTTTGACTGTAGAGTTTGGGAAGGGGAACATTGTACGATGAAGCTGGGAAGATAGGTTTGGGACAAGTTGTCGCTTTGGAAGCCAAACAGAGGAGTTTATATTTTATCCTTAAGACAAGAGGGAACCACTGCAGTTAATTGAGAAAGGGAATGAACTTGTCATATCTATTTTAAGGAAAATTACTTCAGCAACTGTGTGTAGGATGGGTTAGAGTGGGGAGATACTTGAAGTAGGGAGATCAATTTGGAGTCTCTTGAAATTGCCCAGGTGAGAAGTGATGAAGACCTGGACTAAGGTTCTAGCCATGTGAGTAGAGAGCAATTGAGATCTTATGGAAGGAGAACTAGAAAATATGAGAAATGGTGGGGATGAAGGAGAGTGAGGAGTCAAGGACAACTCTGAGATTACAAACCTGATTGGCCACCAGGATGGTGGTGCCCTAAGTAGGGAAGTTTGGTAGAGAGGAGGATTTGGGGTGAAACATAATAAATTCAGTTTTGGACATACTGAATTTGAGATGTTTCTGGGACATCTAGTTTGGAATGACCAACAAATATTTGGGTCCGGAGTATTACTATAGATCATCACCAGGACCTGGGAAATAGTTTGGTCATATTTGGGAAACTTGGGGAGGGAGGAGGAACTGAAGACAACGTGGTGAGGTGGAAAGAACATTGAATGTGGAGTCAGTGTGCTTGGGTTCCAGCCCTGGCTTGGCTCCTTCCTATGTGATGTTAGGCAAATCACCGAATTTCTCCAGAACTCAGTTTCATCATCTATAACCTAAGGGGTCTGGGCTAGGTGACCTCGGGAAAGAAGAACCACTTTCCAGCTCTAGATGTTTGATCTGATGATCCAATGAAGCATCAGATCCTGCAAAGCAGTGAGTGTAGCTAGATAACAATATCCGAGTTTCTGCTACCCTAAGTTTGGTACTGAAAAGAAACAGAAAATCAAAGAATTTTAGTACTGGAAGGGAACTTAGATACAGTTTAGTGCAACTCCCTTATCTTACTGATGAGGAACCTGAGGAGTAGAGGGGGAAACTGACTTGATTTGTGGGGCTGAGAAAAGAGAAAACTAGGAATCAAAGGTGTTCTGCTCAGAATCTCAGTGCAGCTCTATGGGAAATGCATGAATTGTTCATTATGGAGATGAGTTGTCTGGTGGTTTGTAGGTCCTGACCCTGCCCCCTCTGATGTCTTAAGGGACTTGAATTTGAGTCTAAATCCTGATAGGAGGTTTATGTCAGGGACAAGGAGTAGCTTGTTTGCTAAGACTAATTTTTCCATTTCCTTCTTTGTTAGAAATGGCGATTTTCCATAACACAAAGGAAAAGACATATTTCAAATGGGATTTCATCCAACCTTTATGATTAAAATTAGACTCCTGTGACTTCTCTGCTTCTCCTTGCTCTGGGGTTAATTTTAGTTAATCGGTGGCAAAATGTCTCACTGATCCACACTTTCCTTGTCTATCTTTTCATTCTTTTAAATAAAGGAGAAATGTTTAAGATGCCTTGCTATTTTTCCTCCTCAGTGTGCAGAGCCCGGAACTTGCTTTCGTCAACATCAACGCTAAGACAAAGGTCATGGAGATTAAATGACAAATCTAAATGCAGTAATGGCCACAATAATGCAAATATGGGGTTAATCCATATATTTTATAGTTTGGAATTTTCCAACTAATATGACAAATCAAGAACTGTATCTGGTGGAAGATTAAGGTCATTGACCTTAATTTGAGCTGATGGATCTCTTGAAATGGAATGTTAATTGTGAAATGAAGAGTTGACCCCTCCCCCATTGGATTTCCTCCAATAGTTTATGTTTATAATTAAGATAATAAAAATGGAAAGTGGTTAATCTGATGGACATAATCACAAACCTGTCTCAAACCTGTCCTATATCCACTATACGTTTGAATGAATATTCCAGAGCCATGTGAGTTCTTGCTCTGGGTTGCTCTATTTTTTTTCTGGCTTGAGAAAAATTGGGAAAGAAATAGCCAGGGGATGAATTACATCAGAAACTAGGGATGAGTAGTCACAATTCTAAGATTTTTCATTGTGCAGGTCATGCTTCTTCTCTGAGTTTCAGTTTTTTCATCTGCAATAATAATAGTAATTAAAATAATAGCTAGAATTCATATAATCTCCAAGGTTTGCAAAGCACTTTACATATCTCATTCAATCTTCAGAACAACCCCCATTATTCTTCCCATTTTATAGATGAGGAAACCGTGACCAACAAAAGTTTAGTGACTTGCTTAGTATCACACTGCTAGTAAGTATTGGAGGCTGGAGTTGAACTCAGGTCTTTCATTTCATTTTTTTTGGAGGTAATCGGAGTTAAGTGACTTGCCCAGGATCACAAAGTATCTGAGGCCAGATTTGAACTCAAGTCCTCCCGACAGATTCCAGGGCCCATTGCTCTACCCACCTTGCAACCTAGTTGCCCTGAACTCAGCTCTTTCTGACTTCATGTTTAGCACTCTGTGCACTATGGTGTCTCCAATAATTCTTGTAATGCCTACCTGACTGGGCTACTGTGAAGCTAAAATAGACTTTATAAATGTCAGCTATTAATATCATCATTTTATCTATACCACTTACCTCATAGGATTGTTGTGACAATCAAAAAAGACAATGTATGTGAAAGTATCCTGTAAGTTTAAGACACTATGGAAATGTCTATTATTAATATATAATGGGAGATTCTTTTGACTTGAGGCCATGTCTAGATTGATTATCCTTCTGATTGAACCACTTACCATTAGATCATTTAGGTTTCACCAATTTTACATTATCTGTGGTTGTTTTCTTCCATTGAAAGACTATTATCTTCAATTATCCATTGTCTTAAGATTATTGTTATCTATGTGAACTTTGGTCTTTGAACCTTTTCTGGGTCCCCATTTCCTCATTTGTAAAACAAAGGGATTGAATAGATGGTTTCCAAAGGCTCTTTAAACTGAACCTGTTTCCTGAAGACATTTCCTGCTCTTTGGGATGGAGCTAGGAGAGGCCTCCTGCATAGATGGGAGTTGAGCTAAGTGTTGAAGGAATCTGGTGAGGCCCAGAGGTAGAAGTAAGGAAAGAGCTTTCTAGGTATGAGGGGCAGACAGTACAAAGGCGTGGAGCTTTATGGAGGGTTATGTTCAAGGAACAGCAAGGAGGCCAGTATAGCAAGAGCATAGTTTGTGGATGGAAGTTAGGTATGAGAAGACTATGAAGGTATGAAGGAGTTGTGAAAGCCTTTAATGCCAAGTTGAGTGGAGGATGGATTGGAGTGGAGAGAGATTTGAGGTTGGGAAATCAATGGGAAGGCTATTGGGATAGTCCATGTGGGAGGTGATGAGAGCCTGCACCAGGGTGGTGGCTATGAGGGTGGAGAGAAGGGAACGTATGTGAGAGATGTTATGAAGGTGTTGTTGTTATTGTTCAGTCATTTTTTTCAGTTGTGACCAACTTTTTGTGACTCTATTTGGGGTTTTCTTGGCAAATATACTGGAGTGGTTTGTCATTTCCTTCTCTAGCTAATTTTACAGGTCAGGAAAACTAGGCAAACAGGGTGAAGTGACTTACCTAAGGTCACACAGCTAGTAAGTGTCTGATGGCAGATTTGAACTCATGAAGACAGTCTTCCTGACTCCAGGCCTGGCACTCTATCCATTGCACCACCTAGTTGTTATGAAGGTAGAAACAATACAACCACAACAAATTGGATATGTAGAGTGGGTTCAAAGGAGGAGTAGAAGATGATACTGATGTTGTGAGCCTAGGTGACTGAGAGAATGGTGATACCATTGACAGTAATAGAAAAGTTGGGAAGATGGGAGCATTTTTAGGGAAAGATAATGAGTGTTGTTTTGGACATATTAGGACATCCAACACAAGGAGAGAATAGTGTCATGAAAACCCAAAGGACATGAGCATATTTAGGAGGTGATCATCATTGTCAGATACAGCAGAGATGTCAAGAAGGATGAGGATTGAGAAAAGTCCATTAGATCTAGCAATTAAGAGAGATAATTGGTAACTTTAGAGAGGCAGTTTTGGTTGGATGATGAGATATGAAATCCAATTTCAGAAGGTTTAGAAGAAAGTGAGAGAAGATGAAGTGGATGCAGTGAATGTAACCAGCTTTCTTAAGGAGTCTGGCCAACAAGGGAAGGAGTCTGGCTGACAAGGGGAGGAGAGATATGAGATGATGGCTAGTGGGGATGGATAGATTCAGTCAGTCTTTTGAGGATGGGGGAGACATGGGTATGAGGAAAGGAGTCAGTAGATAATGAAGATTAGAGAGGAGGTGGCAATGAAGATGGGAGGGAGGGAGCACTCTGCTAGAGCAGACACAAAGTAAAGGGATCAAGAGTGTATGTAGAGGGGTTTGCCTTAGCAAGGAGAAGGGTGACAAATTTATCAGAGACCAAAGAAAAAGAGGAAATAATGGGGAAGATGTCTGAGTGGTGTGATATGAGGAGGAGAGAAGAGGGAGCTCATGGTGACTAGTTTCAAGTGAAGTATGAAGTAAGGTTCTCAGCATAGGAGGGAGAAAGGGTATCAAGGGAGGCTTGATGAGAGATGAGACATTCAGGTAGAGTGCTTTGAAAAATAGGATTGCAAATAGGTTAGGGTGCAGTAAAATGATTGCCTTAGTATGGTGAGAGCCCAGTTAAAATAAAAAAAATATATAAATTTGTATGGATCCAATAAACACTATTTTGTGATCCCCCCCCTCCCAGGTCTGTTTATTAGCATGTGAACAGGAGCAAAGGAAGCGAACGATTTAGTCCAGTGGTGTCAAACTCAAATAAAAATGGATCCATATGGGCTGCATTTTGATGTTGAAAACTATAAAAATGATTGTTATCTATGTTGTATTGTATTTTTATTTATTTTGTTAAGCATTTTCCAATTACATTGTAATCTGATTTGGGCTGCACTTGGGAGTAATGCTGTGGGCTACAAGTTTGACACCATTGGTTTAGTCCATATGATGATAAACAACTACTTTGAATATTTTCTTTCTACTTGCTATAATGTTGGATCATTAGAATCCATATCATTAGAACTGGGAGGGCCCTTAGAGACAATCTGACCCAACTCTATTTTTACCAAGGAGGAGCCTGAGGCTCAGAAAGAAAAAGGGATTTAGGATCATAGGATCCTAAAATAGAGCCAGAAGAGACTCTAGAGGTCATAAGGACCATCGAGTGAGGTCAAATGACTTGTCCAACATCTGTCAGGTAGAAAGGCAGAATGGAGATTCAAACCCAATTCCTTTGGCTCCAAATCTAGTGCTTGTTCCTTATCTAATGACACAAAGCCAGATGTTAGTACAGTTGGGAGTTCAACTTATGTCTCCAGATTCTTAATCTAGGACTCTTTTTACTGCACACACATACAGCCCATGATAGTAATAATAAGAATTGGTATTTCTTGAGTGCTTGGTGATTGTAAAGTGCAGGTAAAGCATTATTATTCCTATTTATAGATGAAGGAAACAGAGGCCAAGTTGGGGAAGCAATTTTTTCAAGGTCACATTTCTAATTGGCTGAACTGGGATTTAAACATATATCTCCTGACTTGAAATCCGTGACTCTTCCTACTATACCATGTTGCTGCCTCCTACAGTCAGCAGTGTGCTGGGGCCAGTACAGATCAACTCAAGAGCTGATTGTTAAATTTTCAGTGTGAACATTTATACCTTGGAAATCAGTAAATATTATAAGTCAGGGCTTGATTTATTGTTTTGTTGATTGTCTAGACTTAAGAAAGTGATGGGGAAAATATTAATAATTTAGATTAAACTTAAAAGTATGTCTTGTGTATATTTTTTCCTGGAGAGTCAATTATTAAACATTTATTAGCTTACTACTATACACATACCATGTGCTACTAGGGTACTTTGGCTCCTTCTTTTTTGACCAATCTCCAGTTATTTGAAAAATAAATAAGTGCCTTGGGAATGTCCTATTACCCAAGTTGCTTGAATCAGGAAAACACTGGAAAACATGAAAGAGTTGAATTCAGGTACTAACAGGCAGTAGGCAAATTCTGTATTTTCAGCACCATGGCTAGAAGATGTAGGCTGTACCTCTGGCAAGGCAGGAATGCTTGGAATCAGTAACTTTTTCCCAACACTAACTAAAATCACAAGCCATAAGAGTTGGAAACCATCTAGTTAGAAACCATCTAGTCTAACCCACGTATTTTATAAAAGAAAAAAAAATAGCCCAGAGAGGTAAGGAACTTACCTAAGACAGCACAGATAATTTTAAGGTCCCTTCCAACACTGACATTCTATGTTTGACGTTTTAAGTTCTCTCAGCTCTGACTACTTGCAGGTCTATTTAGTACCTTTCCCATTAAGAAGCCCAAGGCCCCAAGTTACACTTAATATGAGTCCTCTAAAGGTAGCATGAAATTTTAATCACTTGGACTATAGTTTTTCAGAGCCACAATAGCATCTGGGTCTCTTTTGTTAATGACATGGGAACACCAAGATCATAGTATCATAGATTTGGAGCTGGAAGTTAGGATTAGAGTTCATCTACTTCAACCTTCACTCATTTTACAGTTGAGGAAACGGAGGCCCAGAGATGTTACATTACTTGCCCAATGCTATAAGTAATAAGTGGCAAGGCTGGAACTTGAACACAGGTTCTTTCACTTCAAAACCCAGCACTTTTTCTATTCTGAAGCCTGTACTGAGATTCAAAGTACACTGGGAAATGCTCTAAAGAGCACATTATAAACAATGGAGAGAGAAAAAAGACAGCAGTGTGGTGTGGACAGAGCCCTGGACTTGGTTGAAGTTAAAAGAAAACTTTTGAGTCCAGGCCCTTCTGTTCAATAATTCCCTAGTTTGGTAATCACTGGCCTTATTTCTATAACACTTACAGGTATAACGTACTCTCTTTCTATTATCTCATTTGATTATTAAGAACCTCAATAAGGCCACTAATGCAAGTATTTTTAGCCCCATGTAACAGATGAGAAAACTGAGATTGAGAGGTTTTTGATTTTTCTACTTAATGGATAGGGTAGAATCACAGAAGGAAACTGAGAGGACGAAGCATGGAAAGTCAGAGTTACAAAGGACATTAGAGATCATATGAGTACAACTCCCTCTTTTGCTTGAGGAGAAAACTGGAGACTTTCCTTCCTTCCTGGACGTATGCCAGAGGAAATCACAGCTAGCTTCTTAATGTGTAATAACCATAAGGAAGCTTGTTTTGCCAATCAGTGTCCCTGACTACAAAGAGCTAAACAGTCACAGCAATAGATCATGCTTGACCACCTATCCCTGCCTGAGAGGATGAAGGGGAGGACACACATTTTGGCCATGGCCTTCTCTTGTTATTTCTATGCTCAGAGTTGTGAGTCCTTCACACTGTGCTGTGCCATGCCTTCATTCATTCCTTCACTGTCTGTTTGAAGCTCACTCAGGCTGGGTCTCTGTACACAGACTAGTTCAGGAAAACAAAACACTACCTCTTCTCCCTTCCCTGCTTCAAATCTGATAGATACAAAGAAGACAGTCCAATCCAACCCCTTCCAGAAGTGGATATAACATAGTGTACTAGAGAAAATACGGGACTATGGGTTGGGAGGCTTGGTGTCTTAGTGCTGCTAACTCAAAATCTTCTGAATGAAAACTGGGACTTAGAGCCCAGTAAGTAGGAGAGGGAAAAATTCAGGTGTCCCAAGTTTTGGCTTCTAGTCTGGTCTCTGGACCTAGACCATGGACAAGTACTTTCTCTCTTCTATATCTGTAAGATGGGATACTTGGACTTAATCCTGCAGTCAGTGAATCAGTATACATTTCATAAGTGCCTCCTATATGCCAGGCACTGTACTAGGGACTGGGGATACAAACTCAAAATGAAATAGTACTTGCCTTCAAGAACCTTACATTCTATGAGGGTGACATGTACATATATTGTTGTTCAGTCATTTTCAGTCATGTCTAACTCTTCGTGACCCCATTTTGGGTTTTCTTGGCAAAGATACTACAGTGGTTTGCCATTTCCTTCTCCAGTTAATTTTACAGATGAGGAAACTGAGGCAAACAAGGTGAAGTGACTTGGCCAGGGTCACACAGCTAGTAAGTGTCTGATGGCAGATTTGAACTCAGGATGATGAATCTTCCTGCCTCCAGCCCTGGCACTTTATCCACTGATCTACCTAGCTGCCCCAATGTACATATATAAGTACACACAAAATATAAATACAAATCAATTTTGTGGGTGGGGGTGTGTGTGTGCTGTGATTCCATGGTTTTAGAACTTCTTTTTTAATGATCCAATCCAGAAAGTGAAGAGCAGAGAGGTCAAGACAACTTGCTCCAGATTTATATTGGAGTCAGGAAGACCTAGGTCTAAATCTTACCTCTAACATTTAGGATCACAGGGTCATAGGCTTGGAGTTTGCAGGGATCTTGGAAGTTATTGAGTTCAATCCCTGCATTCAGCAGATGCATAAATTGAGATTTGGGGCCTTCTTAGGTGATTACTAGCCTCACAGCCATGTCAAAAGTTACTGACCTCCAATCTCACATCTCCAACTATCTTTCAGACATCTTGAACTGGATGTCCAGTAGACATCTTAAACTCAAACCCTCCTGTCCTCTCTCTCCCTTTCCTCATTACTGTAGAGGGCAACACCACCCTCCCAGTCCCTCAGGATTACAACCTAGGAGTAATACTGGATTCCTCACAATCTTTCACCCTCCCCACCCCCATCCAATCTATTTCTAAGGATTGTCGATTTCACCTTTGCATCATTTCTCCAATACACTCCCTTCTCTTCTCTGACACTGTCACTACTTGGTGCAGGCCCTCATCACTTCAAGCCCGGACTATTGCAATAGCCTGTTGGTGGGTCTGCCTGCCTTGAATCTCTCCCCACTCCAATTCACCCTCTATTCAGCCACCAAAATGATTTTCCTACAACTAGATCCAATCACATCAACCCCCCTTCCTAAATAAATTCCAATGGATCCTTAATGCCTTTAGGAGCAAATACAAAATGCTCAATTTGACATTCAAAGCCCTTCATTCAGTCTTTCTAGTTTTCTTACACCTTACTCCCCAACACATATCCTTCCATCCAATGACACTGGGCTGCTGACTGTTCTATGAACAAGACACTTCATCTCTCAGGTCAGAGCAGTCTCTTTGGTTGTCCCCCAGGCCTGAAATGCTCTCCCTCCTCCACTCTGACTACTGATCTCCCTGGATTTCTTTTGGTCTCAGCTAAAATCCCACTTTCTACAGAAAGCCTTCTTCAACTTTCCTTGTTCTAATGCTTTACCTAATTGTTTCCTATTTGTCCTGTATATAGCTTGCTTTGTAGGTATTTGTTTGCGTGCTGCCTCCCACATTAGATTGTAAGTTCCTTGAGGGCAGAGACTGTCTTTTGCCTCTTTTTGTGTCCCCAGTGCTTAGCACAGACCTTGGCAAATAGTAGGTGCTAAATCAATATTTATTGATTGACTGGACCTCTCTGAGACTCAGTAAAGGTAAAACAGTAAAGGTCCGTGAAATGTGGACGCTATTTCCTCTAGATACTAGAGTTGTGGTTAGGCTTTGATTGTGTGTAGAGCACTTTGCAAATTTGAAAGTGAAATCCAAATGTCAGTTCTTGTCATTATCTCCTTCTCATCTTGTTCTTCTGAGGTCAGACAGAAATGGTCCTAAGACAAGATGTTTTCCTGCCACTCTCTTTTTTCTGTGTTTAATGTTCTGTAGAACATTATCATCACCTTCATTATCGTCATCAGCTTTATTATTATTATCATTATTATTGCCCCCCTCCCAACATATAGACAGGAAGCGGTGGGACAGGATAGGGAGGGGGGGGGAAACCAAAACCCAGAAGCCCAGGAACTCGGCAAGGGCTCCTGGATAAATCCAAGCCGAGACCCCCCGGCATTTCTCTTGTTTTCAATGCACCACTGACTTACTTCAATGGCACCCGAGGACGAGGCGGTCAGCGCAAGGCGAAGCCCAGTTCTGGGGGCTCCGATTGTTCTCTGGAGCCTGTAATTGGGGCATTGAAAGGATACAATATATATATATATAAAAAGGCCCCACTGAGGAAGGGATGATCTTTTCATGCTAGCAGTTCCCCCCTCTCTAAAAGCGACATATTACAAACCTCTTTTTCCTCTCCCACATTTCTCGCTAAGTGCATTCTGATGCCACATTGAAACGCAAAATAGCTGGAATCAGGCAGCCACCGAAGGCTATTTATATGCTAATATATATTCCCCAAGCTGAAGGAGGCACCTACCGCTTATTGCTCCTGCTAATGATGGCTGCGGCTTTAACCTCTGCGGAAGAAAGAAAAGTATTTTCCTTAAGAAAACAACTCAGTTTCTTTAAGATGAAATGTAATTATCTATTATCAGATGTCCCTTAAAATGCAAGGCCTATTAGAGCTGCTAAAAATATTGAAGCCCTAATTTCACCATAATAGCATTTTAATTTCAGCAAATCACGGCTCTATTGTTGCAGGACACTTCTCTGAAGGCGCGCGGGGAGAGGTCCGTCGGAGCTGTTGGAGGAACAGTCTTCTTTCTGGGAGAAGTACAATTAAATCTTCGCAATCATCTAACCTTGCTTGACACAAAATTTTACTTATCAAGTTGGAAAACAATGGTCATTAGCATTTAAAAGAATTTTGTTTTAAAAGTAGCTAAAGTTTAATTGCCTTAAATGTTCCCCTATCTCCTCCGTGCCACAGGCTGTTGGCGCAACGTGGGGATTAGAGGGAGCTGGTGGTTAATTGAGCGCCAGGCGCCACCGGAAAAATATTTACTCTGCTTCTGGGGAGGGTACCAGGCATAGAGGGTGGGTGTGGGATTTTCCCGGACTACTTGTGTTTGGGTTTGGGAAGGGACAGACCCCAGGAGGAAGCAGCTGGAGGAAGGATTCTGAGGGGTTGGGAAGGGTTTCTAAGGTGGGTGGATGGTGATCCAGAGGGCACCCCTTTGGGGACAAGACTAGAGACCAGGCCATAAGAAGAGCTGGGAAAGAACTGACGTTGTTTATCCTGGAGAAGAGATAATCATGATCATATCCAGGCAGCTCGGGGGAAGGGAAAGGACAGCAGACAAGAGAATAGTCAGGTAGCCAAGAGAGATCTCAGCTCCTGGGTCTGTCACTTAGCTGTGTGGCCATGACCAAGTCACCTAGCCTCTCTGAACCCATTCGTTAGCAGTTAAATGGGGACACTATTCCAGAAGCACCTCTCCGAGGTTTGTTGTGAAGCTAAATTGAGACCAGAGGAGCTGGAAAGGACTTTAGAGATGGTCAGTTCAACTCTCATTTTACAGATGAGGAAACTGAGGTCCAGAGAGGGGAGGTGACTTGTTCAAGGTCATAGACCAGAGGCAGGATCCAAACCCAGTTTTTATGATTCCAAATCAATCCTTTTCCCTTTATGCAATATTGCCTCCCACTCTGTGGAAAAGGAATTAGATTCCTTTGGCTTGGCCCCAAAGGACAGACCTAGGGTCAATGGGTGGAAATTGCAATAAAATAGATTTCAGCTCAACAGGAGAACTTCCTAATAATCAGAACTATTGAAAAAAAACACCCCCAAATAGACTTCCTTGTAAGATAGTGAGCTTCCCATCACTGGATGTATCCAAGCAGAGGCTACATGACCATTTGCTATAGAGAGATTTCCCTCCCCCCCTTTTTTGGAGGCAATTGTCTAGGGTCACAGAGCTAGTAAGTATCTGAGGTCCAATTTGAACTCAGCTTCTCCTGACTCCTGGGCTAGCGCTCTATCCAAGATGCCACCTAGCTGCTCCTTATAGAATAGTGCAGGTTGTTGCTGGCCAGATGAGCTTTGAGGAAACTTCTAACTCTGAGAGTCTGTGATTCTTTTGGGGCTTGAGTTAAAAAATTTATCGTAAAAGTCGCTACTATCTCCAAATCCATTGGCCTTGTTTTGGATGAGCAATGATGGGCATCAGTCCTAGTATATTTCTTTGGTGCTGGGCAGCATTCTGATGCCCTGTGTGCTTGCTGGGTCACAGTGTCAGCTCTGCTAAGTGAACACTGAGCATTCCATTCAGCTCTCTAATCACGCTGGCAGCCTGGGTGATAGTCTTTTTGCCGTGTCAAGGGTGTGGGTGATTGTCCTCCACCTCCAGCCTACTGACAGGAATGGGCAAGGAAGTCTTTCCCAGATATGCAGTCACCAAGCCAGGAAGCTGGGAACCAGAGTGTGGAGGCAACCCACATCACTGTGCCTGCTTTTTCTTGCCCCTTTTCTTTTATTTTAAGACATTTCAGGTCACCTTCATGGAGCCGAGTCACCATCCAGTGTCACAAATTTGGCAGCATCTCTGAGGTCTCAGAACTCAGAAACTGACTGGGTGTACTGAGAGTTTGAGTCTTCTTTGGGGTATGAGGTGAGTTTGTGTGTATGTGCTTGTCTATGTGTGGGCGGAATACTCCCAATATAGTACAAGCGGCTGATATTGCCATAGTGCTTTGAAGATTTAGGAGAGCATTTGCATCTATCCGCTCTGCCTCTGTGTCTCTGTCTCTGTCTGTCTCTGTCTCTGTCTCTCTCACCTTCCAACAACCCTTAGAAGGATGCAGGGCAGAGATTATGATCTTCATTCGACAGGTGAGGAGACAGCCTCAGAGTGAATGGCAAAATCGTATCATTTCAAAGCTAGAAAAGTCCTCAAAGATCTTAGGGTCATAGAGCTAGAATGCGGAGAGACTTCAGAAGCCATTTAGACCAAGATCCTCATGTTACAGGTGAGGAAACTGAGGCCCAGGGAGATAGAAGAGACCTATTCAAGGTTACGCAGCTAATTCAGGCGGAGTGTGGATGAGAAATAGATGTCATTCCAGCCCTCCATTCAGCCATCTCCTATGTGCAAGGCACAGAGGTAGATGTCAGGTAGGTGTCATTCATGTTCATCCATAGAATCACTATGGTGCTAGACGGAGACCGTAGAGATCAGGTATTCCATCTGCCTTATCTGACCAATGAGAAAACAAGTTCAGAGAGGTTAAAAGAATTAATTACTCAAGGTCACACATATGGTACATAAATTGCGAAGTTGGAATTCAAATTTAGATCTGCCAGTGCCAGACCAGACGTCTTGACCACTCTACTGCACAGTTAGAGGCAGCTAGGTGGCGCCATAGTGCACAGAATGCTGGGCCTGGAGCCAGGAAGACCTGAGTTCAAATTTTACCTCAGATTTTTACTAGCCGGGTAACCCTGGGCAAGTCACTTAACCTCTCTTTGCCTCAGTTTCATCGTCTATAAAATGAGGATAATAATAGCATTATCTTCCAGGGTTGTTGTGAGAATCAAATTAGACAGTATTTGCTAGTAATTGGCATAAATACTTGTTTCCTTCCTACCTGCTATGCTCTTTACATTCCAGTCCTCGTTCTTCTACACTTGGCTAACCTTCCTAGTTCTAAATAATTCATATTTGTGTTGGGGTTTAGAGTTTAGGGTTTAGAGTATGCTTTACACACATTTTCTATTCAGGCAATGGCCCTGTAAATGGGGTGAGGGTATTTTATACCCATTTTATAGATAAAGAAACTGACACTCAGTTGGATTAAATGACTCACCCAAGGTTACATAGGTACTCAACAGCAGAACCAGGATGCAAATCTGCAACTTTAAATCTAGTACTCTTTGGTAAGTCAAAGAACTTCTCTGAACTATTCAAAGGTGACTTGGTAGTGTTCAAGGAGACTTCGTTATTAAAACAAAACAAGGGGGCGGCTAGGTGGCACAGTGGATAGAGTGCTGGCTTTGGAGTCAGGAGGATCTGAGTTCAAATCTGACCTCAGACACATAACACTCACTAGCTGTGTGACTCTGGGCAAGTCACTTAACCCCAATTGCCTCACCAAAACAAAAAAAAAAACCTATCCATCCTGGTCTCTCCTTCATGTTTTCTGTATGTGCTTCATACATTAAATAACATGTTGTTTGCTGTGCTTGAATTCCACTGTCCTGCTCTGAGCTTTTGCTCAGTCCATTCCCTTTGCCTGAAATGCTCTCCACACTCTTTGTCCTCCTTGGGGTCTTGGTTTGTGGAAATCTTGCCCGTCTTTCAAGATTGAGCCCAAAAATGCCACCTCCAATTCAGTTCAAGAAACATTTACTAATTATCTACTATGTACAAGATACTTTTCTCCAAGAAGCTTCTCTTGACTCCCTGCTCCAAGTTAGAAACACTTGTTTTCCTCCCATATCTTACAAAGAATTCTCTTCGTACTTCTCTTAGGTACTTGGAGCTTTTTTGGACCAGACCTGGTGATTTCATTGGTATAGGAGACTCTCGGTGAGAAAAGTCCCTTTACTTACACAGACCAGACCTGGTATAACCTTAGAAAATTGCCTGAGGGCACTGAGAGGTTAAATGGCTTGATCAGGGTCATACAGCCAGGACACATTAGAAGCAAGATTTGAACTCACCTCTTCCTGATGCCAAGTCTGGTTTTCCACTAGAATGGAAAGAACACTGGCTCTGTAGTCAGAGGAATGGGCCCGAATTAAAATCCTGCCTCTCAGGTTTACTGCTTATGTGACCTTGGTAAAGGCACAACCCATGCCTCAATTTATCTGTAAAATGATGGGGTTGGACCAGATAGTTTCTGAGGTTTCGTCCAGGCCTAGATCTATGATCATCTAAGACCACAAGTTTCTAACCCGAAGTATGTATATTTATTTCCAGGGAGTAGAAGAAGCTTGTCGAAAGGCTGTGGGGAATATGCAGTAAATAACTATATTATCTTCTTGAAATTAATTAATAATATTTCCTATGTACATATGCATGGTAAACTCCAGAATTTATTTTCTTTCGTATTAATAGGAGGTAGATTTACTGGAACCTCAGGGATATGGAGAGTGAGAAATGTTGGGACCCTCTGCACTGCACCATATTACTATTACATATTCCATTCCTTATCATTATCTGTATATGAGTTGTGTTCCTTCGATTAGACTGTGAGATCGGTAAGGCAGAAATGGGTCTTCCTCGCTATTGTCTCTCCACGTTGCCTAGGACAGGGCTCTGTGAATATCTTACCAAAGGTTGACATGTTGACACCTGGGCATATCAGGTAAGGCTTTGATCAATATCTAGCCGGGCACTGGCCTTTTTGGCGCCCCATGAAATTCTCAAATAAGACAATAGAATCCTCTCAAAGGTGGGAGCTGGGGCTGCATTGGAATTTTCCTTGAGGTCTGTTAGGAGCTCCTGCTAATTGATGCATTCGGTGACAGGTCCAGACGACACTTCTGGTGCTTGGGTCTTTATGCTGTGCAGCGGATGTTATAAATTTGATTATATCTGAAATAGCAGATTTCTCACTGAAGTCCCCTTTGTCCACCCTGGATTGCAGATTTATTTCTGAGAGACCATTGCAATTTTCTTATCTTTGTTACAAATTACTACAGGCTGGGTTAATCTCATGGAGCAATAAAGCTGTTTGCCTACTAAGCTTCCTGCAGTGTCAGGGCTGATGAATAGCTCTCCCTCAGGCTACAATAATTCAGTCTAGAACCCTGGGGAAAGAAATAACTCGGTTCTTCTGCAGGAAACTCCATAAGTTTGCTTGACTTGTAAGACTTTGAGGGACCAGAGAACACCATCTGGGGTTAAGGGGGCTTCTTACTTTTGCTGCCTCCCATATCAATTAATTTTATTCCCAAGCAAATAACAGCACAGAATGTTAGAACTGGAAGGAATCACAGAACATCGAATGTCAGAAGTGGAAGGATCCGTAGAACACTGAATGCCAAAGCTGGGAGAGGTTGTTGAACACGGAATGTCAGAGCCAGGGGGAGATCTTTAGAATACAGAATGCTAGAGCTGGGAGGGATTTTAGAAAATAGAATATCAGAACTGGGAGGGATCTTAGAATAGAGAATGTCAGAGCTGGCAGGGACTTTAGAATGCAAAACATTTTAGAGCTGAAAGGGACTTTAGAGACTGTTTATTCTAATCTCTTATTTTCCAGGTGAGGAAACTGAGGCCCAGAGAAGAGAAGGGACTTATTGAAACAGAAAAATAAAACAAGCCACATGATAGGAAAAAAAATATAGCATCTCTTCTTTTCAGAGACAGCATTGCTGGCTCTGCTGTTGCCTGAGTGTGGAGGTTAATGAAGGGGCTGGTGCACAGCCCACTAGCATCCTCTGTACTTTGAATGGTGTTTGAGAGAAATCAGGGACTTATGTGATTCATCTCTCCTCTAAAGGAAAGGATGGCTTTTCTTTTACTGATATTTGCTACTTCAAGTTCCCTCCTATGGGGCAAAGTTCTTGTAGGTAGTAAACGTAGCAAGTGTCTATGGTTCAGGACCTTCAGAGTCCTTTGAGTTCCCTTTATGGGATAATGTATGAGGGGACCAATACCGATAAAGCAATATAGGAGCCAGGGAGTTTGAGAAAGAAGGGCTTAATCATTGCCATCTGCTTTTATTCCTGTCACATAATAATATTATTACTTCTACTACTTTTATCACCAGAGGGTGGGCCCCTAGGTGATGAATTTATTTTTTGGTCTGAACAACTTATGTGTTGGATTGTATTGAAACCTCCAGCTAAGACATGGAGGGGCTTCCAAACGTAACTCTCTTGGGGGTGCTTGTGTGAAGGGAATATCACACAGGCTCTAAAAGATCTTCCTAAAGCACAGCTCTGACCATGTCACTATCTGCCTCAGAAGTCTGCAGTGGCTCTCCATTGACTTTAGGATAAAATGTAAACTCCTCAGATTGGCATTTAAAGTCTACAATCTGGCTTCAGACTGCCTTTCCTGACATATTACTCCCTCTTTCCTGTGCACTGGTCTTGGTGGGGAAGTTGGAATACTCTTTGCTCCCACTTGCCACTTCTAGGCTTTCCCTCTACTCGAATTACTCAGTAACTTTTCCTCCTTTGAGATTCATTCAATCCCTATTTATGACCCAATGAAGATGCTGGTGGCTCTTTTCCACTGACCTCCTGGGCAGTCTCCTCAATGTGTTCAATGCCTGGCTTACAGTTTTTCTCTTTTCCCCATCACCTGGCCTCATACTAAGGGACTTCAACATGCATATTGGCACTCCCTCAAACCCTCTCAATTTTCTCATTTCCTATGACCTAATCCTCCAACTCACATCTGCTACATACAGAAATGCTTATACCCTTGATCTTGCAATCACCCCAAATTCATCACTTCCATGTTCATGAACTCTGAAATTCTTCTATCTGATCACAATCTATTGTCATTTCATGTCTCCTTCTGTCTGTTATTTGTCCTTGTAATGACCTCTAATCCCTCTATCCCTCAGTTCTTTTTTAGGACATCATCCCTGCACTGGCTATGCTTTCCTCTTTTCCCCATCTTGACCCGTTGGTGAACCAGTTTAACTCTCTGCTCTCCTTCTCTGGAGGGCCTTGCCTCCTTAACCTTAACCTAAAGAAGATATTGCCCTGCCAGATCTCAGCTTTGGATTACTCCCATCATCTGTAGCCTTTCCTCCTGCTTATATGTTGCTGAATGAAGCTGGAGAAAATCACAAAACCATGCTGATGGAACTCACCACAAATTCATGTCACATAATCTTAACTGGGAAGGGATAGAACACTGGGCTTGGAATCAGGAAGACTCATCTTCAGACACTTACTAGCTGAGTGACCCTGGGCAAGTCACTTAATCGAGTTTACTTCAGTTTCCTCCTCTGCAAAATGAGCTGGAGAAGGAAATGGCACACCCCTCCAGTATCTTTGCCAAGAAAACCCCAAAGGGGTCACGAAGAGTCAGACATGACTGAAAATGACTAAACAACAACAACAATTTTACCTGAGTCCTCACTGTGGCAAGGCACTCAATCCTTTTACATCTTCTTAATTGACTAGTTATCCCACTCACCACAATGGCTTTTCCTGAATCTTTTTATTCTTTCTCAAACCTCTCATGGCTCCTTCTAGCAACTCTTTCAACTGAGAACCTTGTCTTATATTTCAATGAAAAAATTGAGGCCATTCTCTTAGAGCTCCCTCTTCTCCTCTCCTTCTCATCTAACATTACTCAGATGCCTCCCTCCATTATCTCCTCCTTCACCCATCTCATGTGAAGAGGTAGCTCTTCTTGTCAAGGCAAACCCGTTTGTGCACAAGCAATCCGCTTCCATCCCATCTCTTTTGATAGATTACTCCCTCTTTCATCCCCAGTTTCTCACTTATCTTTAATCTGTCCCTGTCTGCTAGCTGCTTCCCTATTGCCCCCAAACATTTCCATGTCTCTCCCCCATTCTCATGAAACCCTCACCTGATCCATTCATTCCTGCTAATTATCAATCAATCCTTCTCCTTCCTTTTGTGGTGAAACTTCCTAGGAAGGCCATCTACAGTTGATATCGCTACTTCCTTTATTATCTGTTTTTTGTTTTTGTTTTTGTTTTTTTTTTTTGCTAGGCAATGGGGTTAAGTGACTTGTCCAGGGTCACACAGCTAGTAAGTATTATGTGTCTGAGGCTGGATTTGAACTCAGGTCATCCTGACTCCAAGGCCGGAGCTCTTTCTGGTGCCCCTACCTAGCTGCCCTCTTTTTCAGAGAACTCTCTGTAGTCCAGCTTCTGAACTCATCATTCCAGTGAAACTGCTCTCTCTAAAGTTAGCAATGATCTCTTAATTGCCAAATCTAATGGCCCTTGCTCAGTCCTCATCCTTCTTGACCTTTCGGCAACCTTTGGCAGGGCTGATCACTTTCTCCTCTTTGAGGAGATTTTCTCTTCTCTCTAGGTTTCTCTGACACTACTCTCTCCTGGTTCTCATCCTCCCTGTCAGGCTAATTTTTTCCCAGTCTCCTTTGCTGGATATTCATCCAGGTCCTAGTCTCTAACCCTACGTATCTTCCAGGGCTCTGTCCTGGGCTTTCTTTTCTTTTCCTTTTATACTCTTGGTGATCTCATCTACTATCATAGATTCGACTATCACCTCTATGCAGGTAATTCTCAGTCCAGCCATAAATTGACTTTCAGTCGAACATCTCCAGCTACCTATTAGACATCTCTAATTGAATGTCCTAGAGACATCTTCAACTCAACATGTCCAAAATTGAACTCATTATCTTTCCTTCCAAACCAGCCCCTCTTCTAACTTCATTATTACTGTTGAGGGCACCTCCATCTTCACCCAGGTTCACAACCTAGGTGTCATTCTTTATTCCTCATTCTGTCTTTCACTCCTTATATCTAATCTGTTGCCAAGTCCTATCAATTTTACCATTGTAACACATCTCAAATGTGCTCCCTTCTCTCCTCTGTCACTGCTATCACCCTAGAGCACATCGTCACTTCATCTCTCTGCCTCAAGTCTCTCCTCACTCCAACCCATTCTTCACTCAGCTGTCAAATTGAACTTCCCAAAGCATGAGTCTGACCATGTCACCTCTCTTATTAAATCAACTCCAATAGATCTCTAGCACTTCTTAAGATCAAATCTAAAACCCTTTGTTTGGCTTTTAAAGCACTTTGTCATCTGGGCCCCTACCTGCCTTTCTAATTTCCTTACACCTAACTCACCCCAGAGTATTTGCGGGGTGTACTAACCTCCTGCCTAATTTTTTTTCTTTTTTGCACATGATATTCCATTTCCTGACTCTGGGCATTTTCAGGGGCTGTCCTTCATGTCTGGAATTCTCTTCCTTCTCATTTCTGCCTCCTAGCTCTTCTGTCTTCCTTCAAGTCTTAGCTAAAATCATACCTGCTACAATAGCCTTTTTGACTTCTTCTTAATTTTAGTAACTTTCCTCTGTCAATTATCCCCAATTTATCCTGTATACATACATATCTACATATTATACATAGTTGTTTCATGTCATCTCCCCCATTAAACTGTGAGCTCCTTGTGAGCAGGGATGGTCTTTTGCCTTTTTTTGTGTTTCCAGGACTTATCATAGTGCCTGGCACACAGTAGGCACTTAATAAATGCTTTTTAGCTGACTAGTTCCACAGTCTAGCCAAACTAACCTAACTGCTCCCAAACTTTCCATTCCATCTCCAGCCCCTGGACCTTTGTATAGGCTGGCACTTATGTCTGGACACTCTCCCTCCTCATCTCTGCCTCTTGGAATCCTTAGCTTCCTCAAGGCTCAGATCTATTCAAATCCACAACTATTTGTTGAGGGCCTTCTACACACCAAGTCTTGAGGACATAGACAAAAGCAAGATCTCAAAGACTTCTGTAAATCCTTTTCTGTCACTATTTCTCTCCCACATCCAATCATCTGGGCAAAGGTTGCATCCTCCAGGATGATGTCAACTTTGGCAGCCAGGGGCTGTTTAATTTTCTATTTTTGTGTCCCTCTGTGCCCAGGACAATGCCTTGGCCGTGATAGGTGCTTACTACTAATAATAGTTAGCTATTTTCTATCTATCTTTCTATCTATCTATCTATCCATTTCTAATATATGTAGCTTTAAAATATATAGATGTATTTAATTACATAACAGAAAATATGTTTATATTACATATAAATATAAGTAAATATTTGTATACATACACATATATAGTGCTTTAAGGTTTGCAAAGTGTTTTACAAATAATTGTAAAATTTATATATTTACAAATATGATCTCATTTGATCCTCACAACAATCCTGGGAGATAGGGGCTATTATTATCCCCATTTTCCAGTTGAGGAAACTGAGGCAGACAGAGGTTAAGTGACTTACCCAAAGTCACACAGCTAGTAAGTATCTGAGGCTGAATTTGGACTCATGCCTTCCTGGTTCCACATGTACATTTCTATCTATTGTGCCATCACGTTGCCTTCTGAATATGGTTGAGTGAAAATCAGGAACTTCTAAAGTATTATCACTATTAGTGGCTTGCATTTCTACAGGGTTTTTCAGCTCTGAAATACTTTATATCTATTATAACTATTATCTCCTCTGGAGGTAAGTGATGCCATTATCATTGACCCCATGTCCCCATTGACCCCACTTCCCCATTGAGCCCATTTCCCCAAACTGAGGCTCAGAGGGGCTGTGCCTTTCTACATCAGTAATACAGCCAGTAAGTAGTTGGGCATGGTCATTTGAACCCAGGTTCTCCATTTCTAAGGTTAGTATTCTTTCCCGCAGACTGCTCTGCCTCTCACTCATGCCATCATGACACCATAGAAGCAGTACAGTGGAGGGGAATATGGAACTTTAGAAGACTCCAGCACTGATTTTGCAGAACCCTAATTCTTTTACCTCTAATAGGGATAATTCATGCCTTCATAATGGTAATTATTTACATGTACATAGGACTTCCAGGTTTTCAAAGTGCTCTCTATACATTTTCTTATTTGTTTCTCACAATAACCCTGTGAGATAGGTGGTAATATCATTCCCATTTTACAGATGAAGCAACTGAAGCTGAAAAACAGTAAGTGACTTGCCAAAGTGTCTGGGGCAGGATTCAAATTCAGATCCTTCTGACTCTAGTTTCTTTACTCTTCTCCTATGTCACCTGGCTGCCTTCAGAGCCTCCCTCTTAGTGAGACTATCTATCATTTATATGGTACCTACTATGTGTCATTATCTCATTTGATTCTCACAATAATCCTGCTATTTTACCCCATTTTATGATTGGGGAAACTGAGGTTAAGTGACTTATCCAAGGTTATAACACCTTTAAATATCTGAATCTGGATTTGAACGCAGGTCTTCCTGTCCCTGAGTTCTATCCACTGCCGTGCCAAGTCATTGCCTCTTGTGAGGAGCAAATAAAATAAAAGTAAAGAAATTGCTTTGAAACCAAGGGTGTGCTGGAGCCAGCTTATGTCAACTCAGGAGAACTGATGGTTAAATTTTGAAGGTGAGCATTTACACCTTGGAAACTGGTGAATGGCTCCAAATCAGAGCTTGATTTATTGTTTTGTTGATTGTCTAGGCTTAAGAAAGTGATGAAGAAAATGTTAACGATGTAGATTAAACTTAACTGTATGCTGTGTGTACATTTTTTTTTTTTGGAGAGGTGATTGTTAAACATTTACCAGAACACCCATATTTGAGACTATAAAATGTTAGGAATAATAATAATGATGATAACAACAACAACAATAATTTTTACTTATCCCCATGGATGGATTCAGGTTCTCACTAGTATTGGCACTTTTCCCACAGGAGCAGCTTGAAACACTCGAATACTACTTTTAACGTAATTATTAAAAATGACTCACTCTTTCCTCTTCCAACTTCCACAGTCCCTTCAGCCACAAAGGAATTCTGAGCACTGTGAGAGAATGAAGGGCTGAGCCACAGGCTTCACATTCTAGCCTCTCGTTAGCTTGATTTCATGTTGAATTAAAATCTAGACCAAATAAAGGGAGCTCTGAGTTTTCAATAAGAGAGGAGTGTTTCAATAGGATTTACCATTTGAACTGTATTGTGGTAGAGTTGAAAGAGTGCCAGAGGTAGGAGGACTGTTGTTTAGTTGTTTTCAGTCCTGTCCAAGACCCCGTTTGGGGTTTTCTTGGAAGAGATAGTAGTTTGCCATTTACTTCTTCAGCTACTTGGGTTCAAATCCCACCTGGGATACTTACTAGGTCTGTGGTCTGTGTCTCTGAGCCTCAGTTTCCTCATATGTAAAATGGGGATAGAGAGGCAGTTCAGTATAGGGGATAGAAAGCCAGTCTTGGAGTCAGAAAGACCTGAATTCAAGTCTGGCCTTTGATGTAACCTGGATTCAGGATCCTGGATAAATCATTTAGGTCTCAGTGCCCCATAGGCAATTCTCTTAGTCTATGAGTTGCTGATTTGCATTGACAGAGGGAGTTTCCATATCAAGAGATTCCTAGACCAATGAAGTCAGAAATAACCATTTCCCATCTTCAAAAGGGGATGGTAATATATTCTCTACTCGGCACCCCATTTTAGGAAGGCCATTGACAAGTTAGAGGACATCCAGAGGAAGTCAACAAGATTGGGGAGGGAATTGGAAACCATGCCATACAAGAATCATTTCCTAGGATCCTCCTGCAGATGGAAGAAACCTCAGAGGCCATTAAGCCCAATCCTCTCATTTTACAGGTGAGGAAAATGTGGTCCAAGGAAGGGGGGGTGAGTTATCTGACACATGCAGAGTGTCAGAGATGGGATATGAACCCATATCCTTTGTCTCCAGAGCAAGTACTCTTTCCATTTTGCCAAACTGAGGTAACTGGGAATACTTAGCCTCGAGAAGAGAAGTCTCAAGGCAGAGATGTGCTAGTAAATATTTAACAACTGGTTTTCTGAAGAAAAAACAAACAACAACCTTTGACATACTTTTAAGTTTAATCTGTATTATTTATGTTTTCTCTATCACTCTTAAGATTAGACAATTAAAACAAAACAAAATGAAACAAGAGTCCTGATTTGTAGCCACTGTTGATTTCTGAGATGTAAGCACTCACACTGGAAATTTAACAATTGGCTCCCTTGACTCTGTTGGAGCTGTCTCCAGCACATCCCTGAGTCAGAGGTATTCTGGACAGTGCTTATATTACCTGTTTCAAGTGGTTGTTGTGGGAGTCAAATGAGAAGTCAATAAAGTGTTTTGCAAACTTCAATGTGCCATATAAAAATGTGAGCAATTATCGTCATCATCATCAGATTTCCTCCAATAAAAGGGCAGAGAAAGGGACAAATGCCAAGACCTGTCATTCAGTCTGCTTTTGGAATGGAGGGTCCAGCCCTTGGGCATCTGGAGGGAGGTCAGGTCTAGCCTGCTGCACAATGGGTGTGACAGCATCACCACGTGCTTGAATCAGCCAACTCCCTGAGTCACTTACCATTTTATCATCGCAAGCTTTCAGAGTAGTGGGTGCATTATATTTGAGTAGGACTGAGATGAGGAGATTCCCTGTGAACGAATCTACAGAGGATACAGTGCATAAAGAGCTGGACTTGGAGAGAGGAAGACCTGAATTCAAATCTGACCCCAGACACTTACTAGCTGCATAACCTTGAGCAAGTCACTTAAACATTGTCTGCCTCAGTTTCCTCATCTGTAAAATGAAGATAATAATAGTATCTCCTTCCCAGGGTTGTTATGAGGATAAAACAAGGTAATACTTGTAAAGTGCTTTGCAAATCTTAAAGTTCTATATAAATGCAAGCTGTCTTCTTTCTTTCTTCCTTCCTTCCTTCCTTTCTTTCTTTCTTTCTTCCTTCCTTTCTTTCTTTCTTTCTTTCTTTCTTTCTTTCTTTCTTTCTTTCTTTCTTTCTTTCTTTCTTTCTTTCTTTCTTTCTTTCCTTCCTTTCTATCTCTTTGTTTCTTTTTCTTTCTCTCTCTCTCCCTCCCTTCCTTCCTTCTTTTTCTTTCTTTCTCCTCTTCCTTCTCCTCCTTCCATTTCAAGAGGCCATACTGTCTTTCTAAATGCTAGGAAGTTGCTTTTTATATTAACCCAAATCTGCCTCCTGGTTACTTGGTCCTAATTTTGCCAATTAAAGTAAGCTGATGCAGTGGACAAAGTGCTGGGCTTGAAACTGCAAAACCTGAGCTGAAATGCTGCCACAGACAATTCCTTGCTGTATATTACTTTCTCTCAGCTTCACTGTCCCTGTCTGTAAAATGAGGTGGTTTAACTTGATGGGCTCCAGGGTTCTTTTCAGCTCCAGAGCCATAATCCTACATAATAAGAAATGTAACAACTCTGGTCCCTTTTTCTTTTCTTTTTAAAATTTATTTATTTATTTATTCTTAGTTTTCAACATTCACTTTTATAAGATTTTGAGTTCCAAATTTTTTTCTCCCTCCTTCCCCACCCCCTTCCCCAAGATGTCAAGCGATATGATATAGATATAACATGTACAATCATATTAAACACATTTCCACATTAGTCATGTTGGGAAAGAAGAATCAGAACAAAAGGCGAAAGCCACAAAAAAAAACCCACAAAAAAGAGAAAATAGTATGCTTTAATTTGGATTCAGACTCCAGAGTTCTTTCTCTGGATGTGCATAACATTTTCCATCATTAGTCTTTTGGAATTGTCTTAGATCATTGTATTGCTGAGAAGAGCTAAGTATATTAAAGCTGGTCATAGCACAATGTTGCTGTTACTGTGTATATTGTTCTCCTGGTTCTGTTCACTTCAGTTTACATCAGTTCATCTAAGTCTTTCCAGGTTTTTCTGAAATCTGCCTGCTCATCATTTCTTTTCTTTTCTTTTTTTTTGGTAAGGCAATTGGGGTTAAGTGACTTGCCCAAGGTCACATAGCTAGTAAGTGTCAAGTGGTTGGTCCAAGGCCGGATTTGAACTCAGGTCCTCCTGACTTCAGGGCCGGTGCTCTATCCACTGTGCCACCTAGTTGCCCCCATGCTCATCATTTCTTATAGCACAATAGTATTCCACTACATTCATATACCACAACTTGTTCAACCATTCCCCAATTGATGGGCATCCCCTCAATTTCCAATTCTTTGCCACCACAAAAAGAGCTGCTATTTTTGTACATGTGGGTCCTTTTCCAATTTTTATGATCTCTTTGACATCCAGACCTAGCAGTGGTTGTGTTTGTCCTTTGTTCTGGAAGACATCAGGAAGTGACATCAGGGAGATGATGACATGACTTGCAATTGACTTTGATTTGAATGAGAGAGGGATGTGTAAGGTCACCAGCCTCACTTTCTCCTCCAGAGCCATCTGAATCCAGTGGCCAGATATTCATTAGGATGACTGTAGATGGTCCAGGGTACAATGGGAGATTCTGGCCCTTATAAATCCTAGTAGTGGTATTGCTGGATCAAAGGAAAGGTGCAGTTTGATAGCCCTTTGGCCATAGTTCCAAATTGCTCTGTAGAATAGTTTGATCTGTTCACAGCTCCACCAACAATGCATTAGTGTCTCAATTTTCCCACATCTTCTCTAACATTTAGCATTTTCCTTTTTTGTCATATTAACCAACCTGATAGGTGTGAGAGGGTACCTCAGAGTTGTTTTAATTTGCATTTCTCTAATCAATAGTGATTTAGGCCATTTTTTTATGTGACTATAGATAGCTTTAATTTCTTCATCTGCCTGTTCGTATCTTTTGACCATTTATCAATAGGGGAATGATTTGTATTCTTATAAATTTGACTGAGTTCATTTTAGAAATAGGCCTTTATCAGAGACACTGGCTGTAAAAATAGTTTTCCAGCTTTCTGCTTCCCTTCTAATCTTGATTGCATTGGCTTTGTTTTTGCAAAACCTTTTTAATTTAATGTAATCAAAATCAACCATTTTGCACTTCATAAAGTTCTCTACCTCTTGTTTGGTCATAAATTCTTCCCTTCTCCATCTGACGGGTAAACTATTCCTTGCTCTCCTAATTTGCTTATGGTATCACCCTTCATGTACCCATTTTGACCTTATCTTGATATATGGTGTAAGATGTTGGTCTATGCCTAGTTGCTGTCATACTATTTTCCAGTTTTTCCCAGCAGTTTTTGTCAGATAGTGAGTTCTTATCCCAGAAACTGGAGTTTTTGGAGTTATCAAACAGTAGTATAGTAGATTACTATAGTCATTGACCACTGTGTCTTGCATACCTAACCTATTCCACTGATCCACCACTCTATTTCTTAGCCAGTACCAAATTTGATGATTGCTGCTTTATAATGCAGTTTTAGATCTGATTCCTTTGTCATGTGGATCATAGAGCTAGAAGCTAGAAGTGGCCATTGAGTGCATTCTCCTAATTTTACAGATGAGGAAACTGAGATTCAGGGAAGTTAAGTGACGTGCTCAGGGTGGCACCCAAAGGTAACATCTTGGAGACCATACAGTCACTTAGAGAAGAGGAAGCTGGTGATCAGAGAGAGGAGGTGACTTGTGCAAAGTCATATAAGTAGTGGATACTCATGGTTTAATTGGGTCTATTTGCTAAATCAGGAGAATCTATCTAAATGATAGAACTCTGTGTAAGCACCAAGACAGGGTCAGAGAATGAAAACAGCTACAATAACAGTACCTGATCTTTGGGAGTCAGATAAACTAAGGATTCCTTGATATCCCTAGAATTTTAGTTTCCCAGTTTAATGTAGACTCATCCATCCCTGGATCCCTGCTCTGGTAAATGACTTTCCCACTTACATCAATTTCTTGGGTCTGGGTGCCCTGCAGACTTTGCCTTTTTTTTTTTTTAACCCTACGTAGGGTTGGCTCTTCCTCATACCTGGAGATCTCCTTGTGTGTTGCCATTAGGTGGCACAGTGGAAGGAGCCCTAGTTCTGGAATCTGAGGACCTGGGTTCAAATACCACCTTTGACATTCTCTGTCAAATCACTTAAATTCTCTGGACTTTAATTTCCTTAACTGTACAATAAGGGGTTTGAACTGGGTGGTCTCTGAAGCCTGGAGGTGAAGACCTCTGACATCTCTATCAGTGTCAGAGCTATGATCCCTCATTAGGTGAATAAGTAGATAAAATTTATTGGGTACTTAGTATGTGCAAAATGTAGAAATTACAATGGGAGAAGCGACACAATCCGTGGGCTCAAGGGACTCACATCCTAACGGGTGGCACAGAGGGTAAGGGTGTTGGACTTTGAGTCAGGAGAGAGCTGAGTTCAAATCCTATTAATAGTTGTGTGACCCTGGTCACTTAATTTTTCTCAGCCTCAGTTGCTTCCACTATAAAATCAGGATGATAAAGGCACCTAGCTCTGCCTGCCTCAGTTTCCTCATCTATAAAATAGGGATAATAATAACACCTATCTCCTGGGTTTTTGTGAGGCTCAAATGAGACCATACTTTAAAGCTCTTGGTATAGTGTTTGACGCATTGTAAATGTTAGCTGTTATTATTATTATTATTTTTAACATCACTTCCATATCCTCTCTGAACCCTTTGACTGTGCCAATGGACTTGGGGGAAGCGCCATCTCTTTTGGGTCTACTGTAGCCTTGACTGCTTCGGATCCCAGCTCCCCGAGGATGACTCCCCAGGATGACGTCTGTGGGGCTGAGTTGGATTCCCATACAGGGCTCTCTCCCTTGCATGCACGCTCTAATCGCTCATCAGCCCTACGAGTTGGAGTGGAAGAAAAGAAATTAGGATTAAAAAAAATGTGTAGACCACACAGAGTTAGTCAGCAGTGCCAGCCATTACAAGGCCTAATCAGCTGCTCCTGCCCTAATGAGTACGTGGAGTCGTTACAATTCAATTAAAGCCTAGTTAGAGGGGGCTGGAAAAGAATGGCTTTGAAGGTAGCAGCCGGCCTGTGCTATCTGGAACAACCTATTTAAACTAAATCAACTCCTACTTAAGTGAGCAGTAATAAGCATTCGAGGGGGCAGCCTAGGCCCTGGGGGCATCATTTATCACGGTGTAATAGAAAATCGTAATGAATAATAACACCTCATGCTGCAGCCGGAGCTGGCATATATTACCAAACTGAGGCTGGTGGGGGTGGTTAGAGGGTGGGGGCGGGAGGAGAGAGCCCCATGGAAAGACCGGTCCTTTGTCTTCAAGGCCAAGGCCGTGCTGGTGTCGTTAGAACCAAACCCTGCCTGGAGAGCTCTTAGCAAGACATGGTGCCGGCGTGGATCGGTCAGTTTCCCTTTGGTTGCCTGGGTTTAGCATTACTGAAGGTCCAGCCTGTGTCTGCTCCCATCATGCCCTTCGCTATATAAGAAAATGAAGCAGGGAAAAAAAAATACATCTGGAGGGAGGGAGTGGGTCTCTGGCCTCAACCTGAGAGCAGCATGCATCTCTGAATGCAAAATTAAAACTAGCTCCCCAGGGCCAGAAAGGAGATTGTACATTCATTGCTTTGCCTTGGCCTCTGGAACCACTCAGTAGTGCAGGCTCCCCTTCCTTAAGCCCCAGGCCTCTAGAAACTGAAGGAGCAGTAATGCATTTGGGCTGCCATTAGGACTTTGAGGAAATTAATAATACTTTCCATTGCTGGAGCATGTTAATAGGATTTTCTCACAGTGGCCCTGGGAGGTAGATGGTGCAAATGTTATCATATTCCCATTTTACAGATGGGGAAGCTGAAATTTAGGGAGGAAAAGTGATGTGCCCAGCTTGTCAGTGCGGGAGGTGGGATTTGGATCCATATTTGCAGACCCCAAGTCCGGCACACTTTTCATTAGACCCCAGACTCCTCTACAGCCATCTAGTCAAATCCATTTCTGAAAAGGAATCCCTCATTTTAACTCCCTGACAGACCTCTAGGGAGGGGCCTTCCATAGCCTAAGTGTGAGGACTTATGCAAAAGTGGAATGGGCTGCCTGGAGAGTCTAATTGTGAGGAGGTGGTACACTGGATAGAGCACAGGGCTTGAGTCAGGAAGACCTGAGTCAAATTTGACTTAAGACACTTACTAGATGTGTGACCCTGGGAAAGTCATTTAACTCTGCCTCAGTTTCCTTATGTGTCAAATGAACTGGGGAAGGAAATGGCCAACCACTCCAGTATCTTTGCCAAGAAAAGTCCAAATGGGGTCATGAAGAATCAGGCACAACTGAAACAGCTGAACAACAAAAATTATGAGGAAGTTTTCTGGCATCCAGCCTATATCTGCTCCAGCTTCCCCACTGTGGCTTCTGACTCTGTCCTCCGGAACAAAGCAGAGCATGTCTCATCCCCCTTCCCGGGTGACAGCCTTTCAAATACTTGAAGAAAGGTTTTCATGTCTCTTTTATATCTTCTCTTCTCCAAGCTAAACACCCAAAGGTCCCTGGAAATAAAGACCATATTGACCTCTTTTGTGGAATCCTTAACCAACAGCTCCAGTTGTGAAAGGATGGAAGGGTCTGTCTGGGCCACAGCTGGGAATGTGGGAGGGGGGCCCAGGCTAGCTTCTTGTATGCTAGAGAATAGTATGTCTTTGAGCAAGGAAGAGCAGCATTGCAAATGCCCCAAATTTCTGCACTCTGGTTACATTATGTGTTGGTCATTCATTTCATTCATTCATTCATTAACTCATAATTCATTCAGTCATTGATTCATTCAATAAACATCTATTAAGCATCAGTTATGTGCAAGGCTGGGAATGCAAAGACAAAGCTGATGGTCCCTGCCTTTGAAAATTTATGTTTTTCTGAACATATTATTTACACAGATAACTATAAATTAGGAAGTGATAGGGCAAAGGAGAGATCAGACAAAGTATGCTCCTTGAAGACAGCAGCTGCTTTATTTTTGTCTCTGTATTCCCAGCACAGTACCTGGTATAGGGTAGGTGATTAATAAATGCTTTCGGATTGATTCTAGGAAAATCTGAAGAAGGAGCAAATTTGAACAACTGGGGTGAGGAGGAGGTGGTCAGAGAAGGTTTCATGGAGGAGTTAGTGCATGATCTGAGCCCAGAAAGAGGAAAAGGATTCTTAAAGGAGAGGATGGAACACTTTCTAGGAACTGGGGACAACCCAACAGGCACAGATCCATTGATGGAGGAGGTGACAGGATGAGATCAGGAAACAGTGCACCAGGCACCTTGCCAAGCTCTGAGGATACAAAGGAAGGCCAAAGACAGTCCCTGCCCTCAGGCAGCTCACAGTCTAACAGAAAGCAGTCCATCTTGGATGGAATGTAGGAGTGCTTGGAAGGCAGCAAAGTGAAATAAGGCTGGAAAGGTAAGTGGGAGCTATATTGTGGAGGGTCCATGCTCTCTTAGAGACAATAGGGAGCCATTGAAGATTTTTGAGTAGGGGAGTTAGCTGCCCACAGGTGCTGTGGAAAGATTATTTATCTGCTGTGAGGAGGATGGGTGGATTTGGGTTGTTTCCTGATCCTTCTTTGTCTCTTCTTCCTGGGCTGTGAACTGTAATTTCCATTTTCTGCTCAGCCTTTGTATAAATAAGGTAATAGCCCTAAAGTGTTTTTCAAGCTTCAAAACAAGGTGTTAATTATTAGGAGGGAACAAAGTATGGTGGAAAGGGTCCTGGATTTGGGGTCAGAGGATCTGGGTGTGAATACTGACTCTACTACCTGTATGCCTTTGGACAGGTCATTTCTCTCTGAACCTCAGTTTCTTCATAGTAAAATGATGGCATTGCATAAGATAACCTCCAAAGTCCCTTCTAGGTTTAAATTTATTGTTCTTTCATTATTTTTCTTATTAGTTTTTCTAGCCAGCATTTCTCCCCATCATGAGGACTCACAATCCCTAAAGCTCCCCCTTGTCCTACTTCCTTATTCTGGCAATGTGGTATAGTGCCTAGACAGCAGGTCTGGAAACTAGGAAGACCTGGATCGAAGTCTTATTTCTTACTTATATTGGCTGTGTGACCCTGGACAAGTCACTTAAAGTTCTCTGTGTCTCAATTTCCCCATTTGTAAAATGGGGATGATGATAGCACCTACCTCCCAGGGTTAGTGTGGGGATCAAATGAGATAATATTTGTAAAATGCTTTATAGATGCTAGCTGTTTTTTGAGTCTTAGAGAGCTGCCTAGATCACTGAGTGGTTAGCTGATTTGCCCAGGGTCACACAGCCAGCAGGTATCAGAAAGAAGACTTGAACCCAGGTCTTCTTGGTTCTGAGGCTGTCTCTCTTTCTCTCTCTCTCCACTACACCAGGGGCACTAATCCATATATTAGGATCCCCATGGGCCTCATATTGTTTAATTTTCAAATGTAATGTCATCTCTGTTTCATTGTATTTTTATTTTGTTAAATATTTGCCAATTACATCTGAATCTGATTCAGGCCAATGTTGCTTGCCTCATGTAGCCTGCTGGTTGTGTGTCTGACACCCCTGCACTACATCATGCTGCCTCTTAAAGCACTTTCATTATGATTTGTAATCACTTTGGTTTGGGGCTTTTTGACCTTGACCTTGTGTTTGCTCCCCTGACTCCTTTTTTGTTGGACCAAACTGGACTGGCTTGATAACCCTGTGCATAAAACATTTTCTTTACAATAACCTTAAGGGATAGAGTATTTAATAACACCTTTATTTTATAGGAGTAATAATACCTTAATTTTACATGTGGGGAAACTGAGGCCCCAAAAGTTGAAGTGAGTGGTCCAAGGTTACACAGCCAGTAAAAGTGTGAGGTGAGGTGGAATTTGAATCCAGGTTTCTTGTCTCTAAGTCCAATGCCCTAGTCACCACATCTTATTTTCTCCAGGAACATTTATTAAGCACCTGTTGTGTGTGGGGGCCTATGCTTTGGGAAAGGGGATAAAAAGATGAATAATATACAGTCCCTGCCTTCATAGAACCTCTAGTCCAATGGCAAGAGAGAAGGGGCAAGGCAAATACACTCAACACAAAAGAAAAGAACTATAATACAAAATATTAAATGATAAGGAAGGGAGGTACAAAACTCTCTACAAGATCAGAGGAAGGAAAGAATAAATCTGTGCTGACTAGGGTTGGTGGTGGTGGTGCAACCAGGGAAAGCTTCCTGGGGGAGGTGGCATTGGTGTTGGGCTTTGAAGGATGGGTGTGATTTCAACAGATGGAGATGGTGGAGATTTTAGGGACGGAAGAATAAAAGGTATAAAAGACAACTTCTTTCTAGGCACATTTTCCTTCCTGGGTTTTTGTGGTACTTCTCTCTCGTGGTTCTCCTCTTATTTGTAGTATTTATTCTTTTAAGTGTCCTTTCCTGGATCATCATCCATGGCCTGCCCTCTGTACTTGTCTAGGCTCCAGGGCTCTTTTCTGATTCCTCTTCTCTCTCTCTTGGTGATCTCATCATATTTACTCCCCTACTCTCTTCTCAAAAACCAAAAACTCATGATGTCCTGGATGACTTAGTCATTTTTAGCTTTGGAACACGTGTCTTGGGACCTCCAAGGTCTTGACTGGTGAGGATCTCATGTGTAGCCCACTATATCAGTTGCTCTGGCCATGTTATACCTTATTCCCCCCACCATCTTTTTGCCTAATGCTTTGCCACCACATGCATAGTCCTCCTCCATCCCCATCCAATACCATTACTGATACTGGAAAAGGGTGTATCAATCTCCACTATGGCCCCACTCACCACCTCCATAACTTTCCAAAGCAAACTATCCCTCTTAACCACCACTCTTCTCTCCCATTAGAATGTAAGTTCCTTCAGACAGAGATGCTTGCTTTTCTTTATCTCTAAGCTCAACACAGTACTTAGCACATAGTAAGTACTTAATACACACCATTCCTCCCTCCCTCCTTCCCCCCCATGGGTTTACTTCCCATTTCTATGAAAATTACCACCAACTAATCAAGCAACAAGTATTTATTAAGTAATAATAATAACTGGCATTTATATAGCACCTACTATATGCCAGGTGCTTCCCAAATATTATCTCATTTGATCCTTACAACAATGCTAGGAGATAAGTGCCATAATTATCTCTATTTTACACTTGAGGAAGCTGAGTCAGACAGAGGTTCAGTGACTTGTCCAAGGTCATATAGCTAGTAAGTATCTGAGGTCAGATTTGAACTCAGGCTTTCCTGACTCCAGCCCTGTCGTTCTATTCATTGAACCACTTAGCTGCTCACAATAGCAAGTGTTTACTATGTGCCAGGCACTACGCTAAGTGCTGGAGATACAAAGAAAGCATGAAAACAGGCCCTACCCTCAAGGAGCTTACATTCTAATAGGTGACACATCGTGTACAGAAGTAGGCATATATAAGATACTTATGGAGTAGACACAAAGTAAGCTTAGGGTAGAAAATGCTAACAACTGGGAGGGACTGGAAAATGTCTCTTTAAGACAGTTGCATTTGAGTTGAATCTTGAAGGAAGCCAGAGATTCTCAGAGGTAGAGAAGAGGAGGGAGAGATTTCTAGGGATGGGGGAGAGTCAGTGAAAAGACGGAGAGATGGAAGATGGACCACCTTGTGTGAGGAGTAACAAGGATGCCAGAATGGCTGCACCGTAAAGCAAGTGGAATATTGTCTAGGAAGACTGGAAAGGTAGGAAGAGAGAGGAGGGCTGGGAAGAGCTTTAAACACTTAACAGAAGATTTTATATTTGATTTAGAAGGTAATAGGAAGTCGCTGGAGATTTCTGTGTGGGAGCAGGATTTGACATGGTCAGATCTGTGCTTTAGAGGTATCACTTTGGCAGCTGTGTGGAGAATGGATTGGAGTGGGGAGAGACTTGAGGCAGGCACACTCATCAGAAGACCATTCCAACAGTCTAGTCAAGGGGTGATGATGGCCCGAGCTAGGGTAGCAGCTGTGTGAGTAGGGGGGCATAGGCGAGAGATGTTATAGAGAAAGAAACAAGGATGAAAACCAGCTGAACAAACTAGGGACCTGGAATCTGGAGAAGAGACAATTTTGCCAGGATGTAAAACCTGCCTTCAAGTGTTTGTAGGGTGATCCCATGGAAAGGGAATAGATTTCTCTTTCTTGGCCCTTGAAGGAAGAAATAGCACCAATGGAGGGGGAGGAGTTGGAGGAAGGCAAATTTTGACGTAATACAAGGAAAATCTTCCTCATAATTGGAACTGTTAAAAAGTGGAAAAAATTGTAGTACAAGCATGTAATGGAATATTACTGCACTTTAAAGGGAAAGAAATAGTGGAAAGACTTGTATGAATGGAGAGTGAAGTAAGCAGAACCAGGCAATCATCATACAAAATGACTACGAAAATGTAGACAAAAAGAACAATTAATCACCCTCCTCCACAAACTAAAGACTTTGGAGGATTACACATTCCCTTTCACTGGAGGTCTTGACAGAGGGCCTTCTCCTCCAGGTACGGGTTAGACTAGGTGACCTTTGGGGTCCCAGTGTTGAGAGTCTAGGCCTTTCAAGTTATAGAGAGGCAGATTTTGGTTCAATATGAGAAGAAACTTCCTAACCATTCTCTGTAAGTTGTACAACAATGTAATGGTCTGTCTAGTAAGGTAGTAAGCTCCCTGTCACTGGAGGTATTCTGAGCAGAAAAGTGAATGGTTGTAATAGGGGTTATATTAAATGACCTTTGAAGCCTTTCCGTAATCTGGACTTTGGTGATCCTAAGGTGATGTTTTTTCTTTTAAACAGGATTTAAATTTATTGAGCTATGAGATGAAGTAGATACAATTGGGAAGGATACATCATTAAGTACATGTTTTGTAATCAGAACCCAAAGCACACTTATACATAGGAAAATATAGTCAAAGAAAGGGCAAGGGAAGCTTCAGAAATATCTCCTCATCGTTATTTCGAGAGGGTGATGAGCTAATGGCTATAATGAGAGCTATATCTCAGATTTCACAGCCTCTATCTACGGAAGTGTTCAGAACACTTCACACATATGTGCTTAGGGATCCTCTAGCAGATTCAGGAAATAAATGAGACAGAACTGATGAATCTGGCCCCAGGGCTGAACCTTCACCAACTGAGGCCCCAAAGCCCCAGACCCCAGGGTGTCAAATTGAGAGGGGTCCTGGAAGGTAGGATGTTAGATATCAAGTAACTCTATAGCTTCACTTTATAGGCAAGGAAACTGAGCCCTATGGTGGGGAAAGGTCTTACCCAAGGTCCCACAAAGAGCAACTAGACATAGTAAGTCAATGGCAGAATTCCAAACCCAGAATTCCTGACTCCTGGCCCAGTGCTCTTTCTAATACACAGAGCTGCCTTTCTCACTAAGGAAAGAATGGAGGCCATTAAGAGTTTTGTTCATGCATATGGTTGAATATATGTATGTATGCATACATATATGCACACATAGATACACATCATGTATCGATTTAAGTTTTGTTGATAGCTTTTGTTTTTTATATCAATCATTTCTGGATATGCCCTTTCTTCCCCTCATTCTCTTGTGAGACTTCCCTTGTCATAAGGAAAAAAAAAAGGTAAGTAAACCTGACTGATACCTCAGTTACCTCTGACAACTTTAAGACATTCATATCGAGAGTCCCCAGACTCTCTAAAGAAGAAAGAGGTCATTTTCTCATCTTTGTGTGAAGAAAATTGGTCATTACAATGATCAGCATTCACCTTTGATTTAACATTCATTTTGTTTACATCATTGTAGTCATTATATACGGTAGCTACCTGGTTTTGCTTACTTCACTCTCTGTTCATTCATGAAGTCTCCTCTACAGCACAGTAATATTTCATTATAGTTATGCGTGGTCCACAATTTATTTATCAATTTCCCAATCAAGGTGCACTCACTTTGTTTTCAAGTCTTTGCTACCCCTTTGATGTTTTGAATATTGTGCAGCTATGAGACTTCTCTTTCTTTCCTTGATCTACTTAGGTTATATGCCCAGCAGTGGATCAAAGGGCATAAAACAACTTGTCAATTTTCTCACATAATTCCAAATTATTTTCCAGAAGGATTGGGCCAATCCACAACTCTGTCAACAGTTTAGTAGTGGGTCAATCTTTTTGTGGTGTCTACTTTTCTCATCCTTGTCAATCTTTTGGTTGTGAGGGGAAACCTCAGAGTTGTTGTAATTTTCATTTCTCTTATTAGTGATTTGGAGCAATCTTTTATGTAGTTAAGAGTTTAAAATTCTATTTTTTTGGAGAACTGTCCATCTCCTCTGATTATATCTGAATGAATGAATGAAAAAAGCATCTAGGTACTTACTATATGCCAGGCAATGTTCTAAGTGCTGGAGATGCAAATCCAAGCAAGACAGTTGCTAACCTCACGGAGATTGCATTCTAATAGGGAAAGATGAAACGGAGTTGGATAAGGACTGGGAAACTAGGGCAGATTTGGAGATAGCTAGGAAGTTTTGGAGGTAGCTAGGTAGTGCAGTGGATAGAGCACTGAGCTTCGAGTCAGGAAGATCTGAGTTTGTATCTGGCCTCAGACACTTACTAGCTGTGTGGCCCTGGGCAAGTCACTTAACCTCTATTTGTCTTAATCCATTGAAGAAGGAAATGGCAAACCACTCTAGTATCCTTGCCAAGAAAACCCTATTGACAGTATGATCCAGGGGTCACAAAGAACCTAATATGACTGAATAACTGAACAGCAACAGGAAGTTTGTCAGGGCCTATGCCCTGGGTAAGGAGCACTATCTGTGGAAGCAACACTGTTGACCTTATGCATCTTTGTCGAGTCTGTTTATGTCTTGGGATAGAAATAGAGGGTAGAGACATTGTGACTACATTGATAGAAGAAGCTCCCAGATGAAGAAATTCCTTTACCAATGCAGTTAGATACGTTCTCTGCAACTTAAAGTCTTAGAGAATTGCTAGAATGCTAAAGGATTAAGTGATTACACAGTCAGTATGTGTCATAGGCAGGACTTGAATCCAGGTCTTATCCACTATATCATGCCTGCCTCTATATCTTGGATATCAGGCCTTTATCAGAGATAATTTCCCCTTCCCATAGTTGAGTTTCTCTTCTTCTATATCTTGTTTTGCACATAGCTTTTTACATATTGTCTCTCATATTAAAATGGATGCTCCTCAAGGGCAGGACCTATTTTTTCCCCTTTGTATCCCTAGCACTTAGCACAATGTCTGGTGCATAATAAATACTTCATAAATACTTGTTGACTTGACTTCTTATCCTAGATGAATTGACCATATTTGTGTAAAAATCTTTCCATTTCATGCTGAATATTATTGGACCAGTTTTGCTATGGGTTCAGTCATTATGAGCCACTCCTAGCTTAGTGGGACACTGTGGAGTCAAACACTAAGTTACTTTGGTCAAAAAGGCCAATCAAACCACCTCTAACTGAATTGACCCTTTGGATTAGACTGAAGTGATTGCTCACTTTGGTCAGAATCTTGGGATCAGCAATGCATGTATATGCATTGATTAAGTTGAACTGGTAGCTGGACCTCAGAAGCAGCCTGTGTGATGGAAAAGGTTTTGGGCTCAGAATATGACAACCTGGGCTTGAGTTCTAGACCTGTAATTAACTAGCTCGGTGACCCTGGCCAGGTCACTTCCCATCTCTGGCCACAATTTATTCTTCTATAAAATGGGGAGAATAATCTCAATTCTGTTATTTATTATCTGTGTGATTTTGGGGAAATCATTCCCCACTTTTAGCCTCGGGTTCCTTCTGAGGCACTTGGACTGGAGTCTCTAAGATTCCCTTCAGCTCTAAATCTCATTCTTTCCCATGGTTATTGGGGGCAGCAAATGAGATTGTTGTTTAGTTGTTTTTTAGTTGTCTCCAACCCTACTTGACCCCATTTGGGGTTTTCTTGGCAAAGATACTGGAGCAGTTTGCCATTTCCATCTCCAGCTCATTTTACGGATGAGAAAACTAAGGCAAACAGGGTAAAGTGACTTGCTCAGGATCACACAGCTAGTAAGTGTCTGAAGCTGGATTTGAACTCAGGGAGAGGAGTCATCCTGACTCCAGACCTAGTGCTCTATCCACTATACAACTTAGATGCCCACCAAATGAGATACTAGATGTGAAAGCTTTTTGTAAAGTGCATACCACTGCACATATAAGAGAGACTGGAGGAATCATACTATCCGACCAAAATACCTATTTTTTTTTTTTTTTTTTTTTGCTTTTTGGTGAGGCGATTGGGGTTAAGTGACTTGCCCAGGGTCACACAGCTAGTAAGTGTTAAGTGTCTGAGGCTGGATTTGAACTCAGGTCCTCCTTATTCCAAGGCCAGAACTCTATTCACTGCGCCACCTAGCTGCCCCCAAAATATCTATTTTGGACAGTGGGAATCAGTCCCATATGGCCTGTTTCATAGACCAACCAATCAAGTTAACATCTAAGTAGCTATCGTATTTCCACATAGGCATAGCCATAGGTGTGGTAAAGGCAGAAAGAGCATGGGGAGTTTGACAGACAGACAAGAGAGGATGAAGGCCAGAGGCAGAGAATTGAAAATGAAAAGGAATCTGAGACAAAATATTAACAGCAGTAATGTCCACACTACTTTGTTGTAGGAGTAAAAACAAACAAACCAGTACCAGGCCCAGAATGGAAACAAAATGGGTGCCCAATGAAACTTGGGAAGACATATTTATTTTTGCTCCCAGCCCTGTTCCTGACTTTCTCTGGATAATTAGAATGTGTCATTTCTCTCGATGGTTCATCTTGGAACTTCCTTCAGTACTTGAGGTTTACCATGGAACAACTTATCATCCTGTGGCCCACTAACTATGGAACTTCTTTCCTCAAGACCTACCCCCCTTCACCCACTGATGAGTTCCTTCTGGATCCTCCATTTTGTGGAAGAGCCCTGACTGTCCTGCCTTCATTTCCCTCCCATTCCTGTTCTTGACTTTCTCTGGACTTCAAAATCATGCCCCTGTGCTAGGTACCTTCATCCTCTAAGGAAGAAGAGAGTGGAAAAAGTCATCTGAGTGATGTGAGATGAAGACAAAGGCAGAAGAGGAAGATTTAGGTGAATAACCTTGATTTTTTTTTCAGTAAAATACTGCATGAGACAAGTGTCTTACATGAGAGGGTTGAGGGTTGGGGCTTGGGGGGGGGGGGAAGTACAGCCATGACAGGTTTGAGGAGAGATGAAAAGGTTTGGAAGGTGCTATAGTGAGTGGGATAGTGAGTTGATAAAGGAGGAGTAGTAGGATTGCCTAGCAATAGTGAGGGCTCAGTTAAGGTTATATAACATAAATTTGTTGTGGTTCCAGTTAGAATAGTTACATGATTTTCTCCAGCTTTGTTCAGCAGTATCTGTGTAGCAGTGAAGGTAGCAGCTGGCAGGAGTAATCCAAGGATGAAGTTTGGCAGGGCATAGTAGGTGATATGAAAAGGGGACAAAGGACTCAAGTGAAGGAAACAGTGTACAATTGAACCGGTTCATCAAGAAGGCATCTGGGGAAAAGAGGAGAATCTAGCCAGTGCAAGGATGGTGGCCTGGGAAAGAATTGTGAGAATAAGGGATTAGAAGTTGTGGTGAGGATGAAGAATATGGGATGGGGTTGTGAGGCAGAGGTGAAATGACAATAGGTTTTGATCAGATGAGGGAATTCCAAGAGTTCATGAACATGGAAACGATGATGGTAAGATCAAGGGTATGACTGTCTCTGTGTATAACTGAGGTGGGGTGGAGGAGTAAGTCATGAGAAATGAATAATTTGAGGAATGAGGTTAGGGCGTTTTAAAGAGTGTCTATATATATGTATATGTATATGTATATGTGTAAAGAGTGTATATATATATATATATATATATATATGTTGAAGTCCCCTAGAAGGATGGAGGGAGTTGAGAAAGAGAGAAAGATTGTCAGCCAAGTACTGAACTCATTGAAAGAGAAAGATGTATGTCTTGGAGATCTATAGACAACAGCAAGCAGGATTTTGATTGGGTGCTAGATGTGGATTTTATGGACCTCAAAGCAAGAGAGATTACTGAATGATGATGGTAGGAGCAGAAACTGGAAGTGCAATGAAGAGCAAGAAATATCTCAATTCTCTTACTTTGACCACCGAATGCAGGGGAATGAGTGAAAATGCAGCCAGTGCTGGAAAGGATGGCCAGGGAGACTGGAGCATCAGAAGTAGAGAGTCAAAAGATAGAAGGAATGGAAAAGGAAAAGGTTGAGGATGTAAACAAGTTTATTGCTTATGGAGCAGGCATTTCAGAGGGTATGGTGGAGGGGCAAATAGCATTTGATTGGGACTTTGGGATGGATGGGATGAGAGGGGAAATCATTTCCATATGAGAGGCATATCAGAGGCAGGACTGGAACCCAGGTTCTGTAAAGAATTGGGTAGTGAGGAATGGAGTTTGGGTGATGACCTAGGGGGTTCAGAATTTCTGTTCATTTTCCTAATGCAATGATATGGTCATACCACTTCTCTGCTCAAAAATCTTCAGTAGTTCCTTCTTGCCCATCAAATAAAGTTCAGACTTTTCATTCTTTCCACAAATTCTTTACTCTAGCTAAATTGCCCATCTCTGCTCCCTCAAAAACTCTTTGGGTGTTTCACATGACAAAAACAGCTCAGCCCAATTGCTGAAGTAGATGATTCTTTGTTGGTCATATTATCAAAAGGATTCCAGCTTGAGTAAACATTGGACTAGGTGGTCTCTGGTGTCTTTTCTAACTCAAAGTTTTTGTGATTAAAAAAAAAAAAACAACCTCCCCAAACTCCCAACCCAAACAGAATAGAAGAACTGAGATTCAAACCCAGGTCTTCTAACTCCAATTCCAGTGTTCTTTCCACTACACCACACTTCCTTGGCATAGTGACCTCTAAGAGAGCAGCTTTTAGTTTGGCCAAAGTTCCTGGGAATCACAGAATTTGGATCCCTGTGTCTGAGAATTTGTTCTTTTATTGATTGGGCAAGGGATTGGCTATGGCTGCACATGGCACAAATTCACGTAATAGCAAAACTTTATAGCCACAGAAAAGAGGCATTGAATCCTAAGGGGTTCAATGGGTTCAAAACTAGGTTTTGGAGTCAGGAAGACCTGGGTTCCAGTCCTGCCTCTGATATGCCTCTGATATCTAATTCTCTTAGACTATAAATTGCAATGGATTACCCATATGCTTCAGTGGGGGAAGCTGGTCATCCAGAGCTCCTAACCCTGATGAGATTGCTTAAAGCATCTTTACCTTCATTTTCTCATCTATTCCTCACACTGGTTCACTGAATTAGGGAGGACAAGCATCATCGATCTTTCAGATGAGGAACATGAGACTCAGAGAGGGATATGACCTGCCCAAGATCAAGAGGTAAGACTTGAGGCCAAGCCTTCAGACTCGAAGCCCACTGCTTTTCTTTGGGAGGCCTGAGAAATATCTCACTTGTCTATTGCCTCAAGGGTTTCCAAATTTGGGCTTCCAAGTTTTGATCAAATCCATTTAGTCTCAAGGACTAAGTGTCCAGTGTTATGAGCACTTGATAATCTCTCGGCAGCCTGAACTGGTGCCAAGCTGCCTTCATGGCTATGCTTGTTCTTATTTTTATTTAGTGACCAAGATTTTGAAAATATACTAATTCACAATCTGAGTCTTTTCTCAATGTACCTGCAGGAGGTCACATAGGAGCACTGAGGTGTGGTCAGTGGAAGAGCTCAGACTGTGAGGTGTGAGACTTGGGGACTATTTTTGGCTCTGCCACTAACTTGCTATATGACCTAAGAATCTTTAAACTTTCTTCAAGACTTGTCTCGGCTCATTTCAATTCAGTTCCACTTCCAATGGGAAGCCTTTCCTGATTCCCTCTAGTTTTTGGTGTTCTCTCTCACATAAAATTATCCCATATTGACCTATCTCTTCAACGGTTTTGTTTATGTCTTTACATCTCCAAGGCCTGTCACAATACCTAGTACATAGTAGGTGCTTAATAAATCTTTTATGAATTGAATTGGGCAAGTCAATTCTTCTTCCAGATCCTCAGTTTTCCCTTTAGGATCATCGACTAAATGGCATCTAAGATTACTTTCTGCAGTGAAATTCTCTGGGTCCATAATCTATGTAGGCTCCCCTATTTCAGCCCATAACACCCTAAGAGGTGTTAGTCTCCCTCTCTTCAAAAGGATGCAAGAGTATTTCTTAATCTAAAAGAGAAGTAAAAGCTCATTGAAATTGGCTGGGGTCAGAGGAGCTATGCTGGGTTTGGCTTCTCATCCAACTCTGTTTGCCAACATCCATTTCATAAATCAAGAGTAGAAAGCACTTTGGCTGACTCTCACTCTTTTAAAAGGGTGTCTGTCTGTCTGGCAGAGGTAAAGTATCAACTTAGTTATGCCTCATAAGCTTAAGAGCTGCTGGATCTAGAACGAGTCTTTGAGGCCATCTAGCTCAACCCCCCTCATTTTCCAAGTAGGGAAACTGAGGTGGAGAAAGAAAAGTGCCAGAGAAAAGACTGAAGTACTTTTCATCCATATTGAGTCTGATGGAGACGTTAGGTTCCCAAGATCTCCCCTCCCCACTCTCCATGGTCCTGCCTCCCCAATGTATTCCCTAACTAGGCTATAACCAGAGAGTGATCTCTCTGACTCTTGGTTGGAAGTTGCAGGCAAATGACTTTCCTTGGTTGAAGGATAAATGAACTTTTGATAGCTCTTCTCTTTTTTCCTGTCTGTGGGGGGAAAGCTGACAGTCCAGGAGACTTGCTCTTTTGAATTCTCTTCTTTGTATACACTTAACATATCAGTTCTCATAGCTGGATGAGCTTGATGAGCTAAGCCAAGTCTTGGTTCCTTTTCCAGACTTTAAGATATTAACTTGACATGCCGTTCCTCTGATCCTGGCCTCTGCAGCCACTGTACCACTTCTACCCAACCCCAGCCTGGAGTCTTAGACTTACCTCAGGCTCAGGGATGAAGCTCATCATTCTCTAGTCAGGGAGGATGTGGGGAGCCCTTGCCAGCCCTGAATCACCCTGGATTCTGGCCCTGCTCCCTTGTGTCTTGGTTTCTGTAACCTTGCTCCTCTTTGACTGACCACTTTCGCCTTCTGCCCATCTCATATTCTAGGCTTAGCAGCTGAGTCCATGTTCTACCCCCATTAAGCCTAAGTCCCTTTGCTTTTGGTTTCATACAATGCAGCCAGAGTTCCTGTAGCTCAGGGATTCTTCACCTTTTTTTTTGTTGTTGTTATGGACTCTTTTGGGAGTCTGGTGAAGCCTGTCGACTTTTTTGAGAATATATTAAATGCATATAATAAAAACATAAGATTATGAAGGAAACCAATTATATGGAAATACAATTATCCTAATTCAAAAATAAGCCTATAAATCCCAGGTTAAGAGTTTTTGCCTCTAGGTTCAGATCTTCTGACTTCAAGCATCAGATGTTAGATTAAGTGACTTCTAAGGTCACCTTTCAACTCTAAGGTTCTACTACTCTAAACTCCAGGGCTTCCCCCTGGAAGAAAGGAAACCAGCATTTATTTATTAAGTTTATACTATGTGCTAAGTACTTTATTATTACAAATATTATCTCATTTGATCCTCACAACAACCATGTGAGATTGGTGCTATTATTATTCCCAGTTTATGGTGGATCAAACTGAGGTGAAGTGACTTGCCTAGGGTCACCCAGCTAGTAAGTGTCTGAGGCCATATTTGAATTCATTTTCCTGACTCTAGGCCTAGTGCTGTACCTACTATGCCACCTAAAATGACCCTCAAGTCTCATCATTGCCACTTTCTAGCTGTGTAAACTTGCATGAGGCAATTTGACTGTTTAGGCTTTATTGACCTCATCTGTGAAATGAAAAAGCTGTTGATCCCTTGAGTTATTGCTGGCTTCAAATTCTGTGATGATCCATCTATCCATTCATCCATCCACTCATCCACCCACCCATCCATCCATCCATCCATCCATTTACTCATTCATCCATTCATCAAGTATTTCTTAAGTGTCTATTATATGCCAGGTACTGGGCTAAATGTTTAGGATACAAAAACAAAAATGGTCTTTGTCCTCAAATAACTTATATTCTACTAGGAAAAATAACATACACCCAGAAATGAAGTACTAAATACATACAAATTTGATTCAAAGTTATATTCTGGGGTGGGTGGGTAGGTAGGTACTGGGAATTAGAAGGATTGGGATCAGCTTTCCTATTGGGAGCTATGCCTCAAAGGAAGCCAGGTTAGGAGGTAGAAGTCAAGAGGGAGTGCATTCCTGGTACAAGGGATGACAGTGTGAAGGTACAGAGATGGAGGATGCAATGTCATGCATGGAGTGCAGCAAGTAGACCAGTCTGATTGGAAATAGAGTGTACAAAAGAGAGCAGTATGCAATAACTCTGCAAATACAGGTGATAGCTAAAATGTGATGGGATCCAAAAACCAGAGAAGTTTATATTTTATCATAGAGGGAATGCCTCCAATTGAGAAAAATGATGGAGAGGTAGATTTTGTCTCATTCTAAATAAGAGCTTAACCAGAAATTAGAACTTTCCTGCAGTAAAATGAGCTATCTTAAGGTTTGAGATCTCCTTGAACCCTCATCAGGGATTTTGTAGAGAGAATAGTGAATACATAAAGAGGTTGGATTGTGGAATTTCTGTGGTTACATCCTGAGCTTCAGTGACTCTCAGATTCCATGATCCCAAGTCCTAAAGTTAAGAGATCAGGAGCTTCATCTTTGAAAAGGATGGATGATACTTTATTACTGCAACAATCTGAGTCTTGGCATAAATAACTTCTATATAGTGTAGGGACATTTGGGGCCAAATTTCTCTTTGCAATGAAATGGGAATGAGAGAAGGGGATCCAGGTTGAGAGTCACTGGAAAAAATGTTTTTCCCTAAGAACACTCAAGACCTCATCATGAAGTGAAAGCAGTAATTGACGTCTTGCCAGCCAAAGACGAAGGTAGTTAATATTCCATTAACGAGGCCATTACAACTGAATAGAAATATACTTTATCTTAAGGTGCAAAATCCACTTCTAAGTGAGGTATAACAGCTGAATAAGCATATCCACTGATTTATGTTCATAAAACTTGAATTTATTAGCAGTGTCTTAATTTTGATGGTGGATGGAGTCACCAAGCCATTAACAAATCCTTTAAAAGCCGCTGACTAGAATAATACTTCCTAATAATGGACCAAACAGCACTTTTTCTTGAGCACCTAAGGTTATAGACTTGCTAATAAGGCTGTCTGGGTCCCTTAATTGAGAAGCTGCCTTGCTGAGGTTTGTTGCTGGTGCCAGAGCCTGGACCAGGCACAGTGGGAGGTGAGGGGTTAAGCGGGAGTTGCTTTGGCTGAGGTTGGGGTGGAAGTGGGTCATTGTAAGTTGCCATTGTGAGCTGAGGTCTTCCATAAGAGGTCAGACAAAGTAATGGGGTTGAACAAGGGAACTTAAGTCAATAATCAAGGAAGCAGAATGCAATAGAATGTGACAGGTTGTGCTTCTCCCTTGAGATGTCTTTCTTTAATGGTGATCATAGAATTTAGGGGGCTTTAGAAATCATCTTGTCCAACCCATTTATTTTATAGAAGAGAAAACTGAGACTCAGAAAATGAAAGTGACTTGCATAAAGTTCCCAAAGTAGTAAATGGCAGAACCAGCATCGCAGGTGGTCCCTCAGATTGGTAGGATTCATTCACAAGTCTGGGATGGGTTAGTCTGGGGCTATTTCTCATCACTGACTTAATCACATTGTGATTTGACCTACTTAGGATGGGCTTTAGTATCCCCCATCCATAAACAAAGACATATAAATGAGTGAACCCTGCTGTCCCCCAATCCCAAGGTGCCGCTAGAATTCTACCTTCCCAAAGGATGAAGAAGTCTTGTTTCACTTCAGGCTTCATATCGCATCCAGCTATCCATCCCAGCCATCCTTCTTCATTTAGCCTGCTAGTGTGCTTGCCAGAGACTGTATTGGGGAACTTTATCCACTCAGCTTTAGAACTCTCATCCTGGAGCTGAGCTATTCTGATTTGTGAGCACAAACTCCTACAGCCTGCTATATCTAGATAGTCCCATCCTCTTGGGCAAATAATGAGACCCATGTCTAACATCCAATTCAACTGTCTATCCTAGCCATCTTCTTCCCATCTACCTTTCCACTACGCATATCTTCCTCCCTCTCTCACACTTTCTGTCTCTTGTTCTAGGCAAAGTAATCAATGGTTTCTGAGGTCCCTTCCAGGTGCAGATCTGTGACTTAGTCTATGTAAATCAGTATTGTCATTGCTTGCAGAAAGGACATATCAATTGATCCCCTAGGAGAATTGCCATCCTTGTGACTTCCCAGATCAAAATAACCCTTCCCTAACCACCATTCTCTTATATATGTTCTGTCTCCTTATTAGAATGTAGCCTTCTTGAGGGGCGGGACTGCCTCAGTCTCCTATCTATATATTCAAGATTTAGCATAGTACTTGGTACAATAAGTGACTAATAACTCTTTTCCTTCATTTACCTCTCCTGAAACAGAGTCTGGGACTTTGGGCAGTAGTGGAACCCTGTGCTTTAGACAGTAACAGGATATACGCTCTCAGAACATGAGGAAGGGTTAGGTCACCATGGGCAAAATGGAGCCACATTCCCTGGGAAGCTCATTTACAGCAGCATTGCCCAGCATTATATCTCTGAGAAAAACTTCTCAGCATTAGAGGGCAGCCAGTGTCAAAATGTGGCACAAGGGATGCAGTTTCTCACTGGGGCTTTCTTAGGCAAAGTTGAACAGAGTTGTTATCTGGGATTGGGTGGAAAGTTGTAGCTTCACTGAACTGTCTGCATCTCTCATGGGGGAGGGAAGGGGCATCATTGTGAAGAAGTAGAATGGTCTTGTGGAAAGAACACTGAATTTGGAGTCAGGACATTTGAGTTCAAATTCTGACTTTATCACTTACTAGCTTTATGACCTGGGCAAATTACTCTCTGTGCCTCAGTTTTTTCAACCATCAAGTGAGGATAAGAATAACTCCACTACTTCTCACAGTGTTTTGTGAGAAAAGGGTATTGAAAATCACAAAACACTATAGACATTTCAGTCATCTGACAGTAACACGCGGGCTTTCAGTCTTAAGAATTAAGATTTTTTAGCTTTGGTTGGTTCAGGACCACAGACAGTTCCTAGTTGCTATTAGAGGTAATTAGAAGTCAGGTAGCAATCCAGACAATCCATGTGAGATCCTGTGTGGCAGTGATAGAGCCCAATAGGCCAGGGCAAAAAGGGCTTAAGCACCAAGAAACCTGGGCCAGGGCTACAGGGAAATCATATATGGTTTCAGGAAGCTGAGGTACCATGGAGCCAGGTTGTTGAGTGACATGGGAGGGGGCCCAAGTTTCTTTACACATTAGCATGGTATCCACAACTAACCATGAGTCTTTAAGGGTTCATCATGTGGTATAATAAGGACCTGACAGGATGCTCCAGTGACATGTGAGGGAAGGCACACGGCTCAGAGGTGCTCCCAGAGAGTCAGCAGTGAGATCAATGGGTCAGGGAAATGTGTGACCAAAGAAGTCACCAAGAGACAACTCCCACAGAGCTTACCATCCAAGTTTGATTTGATATGAACAAAATAAAGGAGGACAATTTGTTCAATGTCATTTTCAGAGGTGTCATAAAGAAGGTGGAATGGAAAGGGAGCTGTACTCAAGGCTGGATTTGAGTCTAGGCTCTGCCATTCATTGACCTGGGACAAGTCACTCAGCTGCTTTGGGAATCAATTTCCCCATCTTTAAAATGAGGGGGGTGGACTAGATGATCTTTAAGGTCCTTCCAGCTCCAGAGGTATGATCCTATGAATAGATGGTGTAGCCAATTGACATGTTTATTCCTCTTCAGGTGTATTCAAATACTCCCTGTCAGTTTCAGGGCAAGGGTAGTGCATTAGACTAATGGATCCCAATGGCTGCTGGGCCAGGTGATGTGTTCCCTGATGAGCAATGACTCCTTTCACTTAGCAGGTATAAAGTTCCATAATCAGTTTTATAGTACCCAGAGAGGGAGAAGAGATCTTTTGCTGAAAACAATGTGCTAGGGAATGTGCCAGTGGAATGGATTCTATAAGATGGATGGTTCACTGGGGCATCTTACTTGAATCTCATTCTAGTTCAGTGCCTTATCATGGTGTAGCAGTGAACCCAGCATCTTGAAGTCTCTGCTAGCATAACGAAAGTGTTGGTAGGGTCTGCCAGATGCTTCCAGCATGGACCTGGCAAAAGACTGAGTTGACTTTTTGAGACCAGGAAAGGTTTCTCAAAGTAGATGGAATTTAAGCTGTCTTGAAGGAAACCTGCCATCGTATGAGGCAGAAGTGGGGAGGGAGAGTGTTCCAGGCATGGGCAACAGTCAGTACAAAGACATAGAAATGGGAGCTAGATCTTTGTGTGTGAGGAACAGCAAATAGGACAGTACGGCTAGACCACAGACATTGTGGAAGGGGCAGACTGACAGGAAGAAAGGAGTTAGGTTGGGAAAATCTTTAAATGCCAAGAAGAATTTGTATTGGAGCCCAGAGGCAATGGGGAGCCGCTGGAATTTATTGAGTAGAAGAGTGATGTAGTCAGATCTGTGCTTATGGATAAAAGGTGTCCTCTACAATACACTGTACTAGTGGTCATCTACCTTCACTTGAAGACTGTTGCTGAGGGGAAATGCCCCAGGCATATCAGGCAACTTTTGGATATCCTAAATACAAGTTCATTTAGTAGTCTAACCTCTTTATTTTCTAGATGAGGGAATTGAGGCTCAGAAAGAATTGACTTAGGATCACAGATCTATAGATGGAAGACACTTCAGAGGCCATCTAGTACCCTCCCATTTTACGGAGAACTGCCTGAGGTCATATAGTAAGGGGCAAAACTAGAATTTGAACCCAAGTCTTCTGATTTCAGAGCTAGTTCCCTTTCCACTGTACCATGTTGAGCCCACATCTTCTGGGTCTAAGCCCAGGGCCCTTATCCTTATAATGTTTTATTGGTAACTTCAGAAAATTACCCCCAAATGGAAATCTTATATTTGATAGCAATAAATATGTGGTCTCACCATGCACAACACAAGCCCTCTCACTATACGACTGACAGTCCTCTCTGCTCATATGGAATAAAGGATGGTTCCTCTGACACATTTCAAGCTGTATTTCCAAACTTAAGCTTTTTTGACCACTTATGGACAACCATTTATAGAAAAGATTTTTTCATTAAATTTTTTTTTAATGGAGAAGCTATTTTGAAAAACTCCTCACAGCTTGGCCCCTTCCTATCTTTCTGCTCTTTTAACACATGCTTGTCCCCATGGACTCTGCGGTCAGCACTCTGGGGTCAGCTGGACATGTCTACATGCTATTCTATGCTCCATCTCTGTGCCTTTGCACTGGCTGTCCCCTATGCCTGGAGCACTATCCTTTCCAGCTTCTGCTTTGTATAATACCTGACTTCCATTAAGACACTGTTCAAATGCCACCTCCTGTAGGAGGTCTTTCTAGGGAACCCTCCCCCCAGCTTTGAGTGGCTTCCTCTCCAAGGTTTTCTTCCAGCTACTCTGAATTTATTGTCTACATACCATTTTATGCATATGTTGTCTTCCTCATTAGAAGACAAGCTTCTTGAGGGCAGGGACTAGTTTTGCTTTTTATTTGCATCCTCAGCTCCTAGCGTAGTGTCTGGTGCATAGTAAGCAGTTAATGTTTGTTGATTAATTAAATCTGAAAATGACCCCTTTGAATTCAAAACAATATGTGTACAGAGACCCAGAAAACCATGGAATCAATTAAAATGTGGTTATTTGGATGGCCTCATCCAGATGGGGCCTGAAATTTTCTTGGGGAGAATCTCTGTGCACTTATGTATATTGATTGGTTCTTTTTTCACCGATACCACCAAAACTTGGTCTTGCAGCCTGTGACAGCAAAGCTGTGAAATCAATTGGATGCACCTGAGTGAGGCCCTACCCTTTCTTAATAAAGCCCTCCCAATGCAAAAGAGAGAAATGAGAAAGAGGAAAGTCCCTCAGAACATTCGTGTGACTCTCTAGGCACAGTGAAAAATTGAAAACATCAGTTAGACAGACAATAGTTGAAGGCAGTATTTGTGGGGTCAAAGAAGGAGAAAAAAGTATTTTGTTCAGAAATTAGCCTAAACTGATTTTTTTTTCCTTTTACCGAACTGACCAGTTATATTCACCTCTTTTGTGCGCACCCCTGCATGGCCAGGGCCTTGCAGAGGCCAGCCAGTGAGCACCACTGTATATTAAGGTATGCACTCAACCATATGTACAGTGTGCACCATAATCCAGGGATCAACGGCCTTAAGGAAAGTTGATGAAAATCAAGGGAGTGAATCTGATCAGCATAAGCAAGTGAGGGGGAAAAAACCAACCAACAGAAAACACAGAAGGGCCCTATGGTGAGGAGGGGGGCTGTTCGCAAGGCAATTCCATCTAGAGGTGGGTAGCAGCTGCAGGGAGGGTGTGGTGGCCTACTTGGGTGTGATAGCATTATCGGTGATCCCTTCCTTGTGTCATAAAGTCAGTGTGACGTAAAGAAATAAGTTATACTGTTGATGAAAAATACGCAAGGCATCGATATGTGCATCCAATTCATTCAGGACATGGGCTCGTGTAGATAATTACTAGGCAGTTTCTGAGAGGAGGCATGAATTCTGAATCCTTCTGTGCTTAAGCACCCGATTCTCACGATTTTCCAAATATGGATTCCCAAAATAATGATTCTAATAAACCGTGGTGATCACAACTTGATTTCCCAGCAATCAAACACATCCTCTGATAAATTATTTTGCCATCTCTCACCAAATGCACCTCGAAACTTATGGCTTTCCCCTCCCCCTGCCACTCTCTCTGCCCCCACCCAAGATCCACAGAGAGCGGCAGATCCATATATTATTCATTACAATCAAATAAGACACAGTGGTGGCTCGGTAAACTTGCTTTCCATATCAGAATTACTCTTATTGAGTCACACACACTGCAGACCCTGGCTTCCAGCAGCCGGGCCCGAAATGAGCAATTCTCTCATTGTAATAATGTGCCTCTGTCATCTCCTTATTATCAGCATGATAAAAGATGAAATATTCACAGATGCTGCCCTTCCTAACCTGATCACAGCTTGATATTTGAGCTTTGGAAATGAGTTTTATAAGCTTTAATATACTCCTTGGCGGAGTGACCCCTGAAATTAAACATTATTACAGAGCGGATATTTAAAAAGCTGGGGCCGCAAATTACATCAAGACGAAAATATTAAGGAGTATTACGGCTCGACCAAGTGGGGGCTCATAGCGCGGGGGAGCCTCGAATGCCAGAGAACTCCGAGCGCCGGTGTCAAAAACATCAGAAAAAATAATAACAGCCCAGGCACCTTGACTCCGGTTATTCTATACTTAGGGCTAAACCAAGTTATTTGAATGGATTTTTTTTTCTCCCCATAGGCTGCATTTCCAGGAGGGAGAAGGGATATCATTCCCCACTGTAGGTTCTTAATGCTTTTCACACTTGGCTTAAAGAGGCACCTTCCCCCCCCCTTTTCTTTGCTAGTGCAAAGATAAATAAAAGAAATACCTAAATATAATGAAACTGGAGACCAGTGGGGAGAGGGAAAGAGGCAAACATAGCAAGCATGACCACCTTGATTCAATTTTTATGTCAATCAGGGCTCTGATGGACAGGTTTATAGTAAAGTCAGGGATGACGCCAAGCTGTGGGGCCATGACAAGTTGGGGATATTTGCAGCTACATGCTAAGAGTTTCATGAATACCAGAGGAAGAAGCCTAACTAGGAATCAGGAGCCACACCCCTCCATCAGCCTAGATCTGTTCCTTAATATAAGACCTTAGGTAAGTCAATTGTCCTTTTGGGCAAGATGCTTCCAGAGATGACATTCAGTGCTTGATGTAATAGAAGGAACGTTTTATATATATAACATATATATATTATATATGAGGTTGGATTTGAACTCAAGTACTCCTGACTCTAGGGCTGATGATCTATCCTAACTGCCCCAAGAACACTGGATTTTGACTCAACAGAATCTGGATTCAAATTCTGGCTCTGACATTTATTACTTGTGTGACTCCAGGAAATTTACTTAACCTCTCTGGGTTTCATCCATAAAATATGAATGGCCTCTTTCAACTCTGAATCCCATGATCATGTTTGGAACAGTGCTTTGCTATTTTTCTGAGTGAAGGGTGGAAATGAAGGCTACATAATACAGTGGAATGAGCTCTGGACAGGGAAGCAGGAGACTTGGCTTTTAATCTCAGCTCTGCTGCAACCTAACTGTGTGACCTTGGACAAGCCCTTTCTCTTCTCTCTGGGCCTCAGATTTCTCATCTGTAAAATAAGGGGCTTGGATTAGATGATCTCCAACTGGAAATCTGATGATTCCTATACATGGTGGTGGGATATGACACAGATTAAATGATATGATTATTTAAATACTTTAAGTAATAATAATAATAATAATAAAAATAGTAACGGCTATCATTTCTATAATCTTGAAGGGTTGCAAAAGCATTTTTACATATGTTATCTCATTTGGTCCTTACATGAAACCTGAGAAGGAGATGTATTATTAACCCCATTTTATAGATGAGTGGGCTAAGGCTGGGAGAGGGTAAGTGACTTGCCTGGGGTCACTCAGCTTGTAAACATCTGAGGTCATATTTCAACACAGGTCTTCCTGACTCCAGGTCCCAGTTCTATGCACTGTGCCACTTAGTTGCCCCGCAATTCTCAAATGTGTCCCCTCTTTTATCTATAAGGCACAGATCAAGCACTGTTTTTTACATGAAGCTTTTCCTAATCCCTCCCCCAATTGCCATTGCTTTCCCCCCTCCCCAAACTATCTAGTATTCATTTTGCATTTATTGTTTGTAACTATTCTTATACACATATATATACACCTTGTCTCTGCCAATGATAGAACATGAACACCTTACTAGCAGAGAATTTCATTTAACAAAAAAAAATTATGTCCCCAGTGCCTAGCACAGTGCCTGACAAATAATAGGTACTTAATAAGTGCTTGTTGACTGATTGATTGATGAGGTTATTTAAAGCACACAAGTGAATAGAATCTGTAGGTCTGATCCATGAAATCTCCTTCACCTTCATGTCTCTATAGAATATTTTGGAAGCTATGGAGTACCATGTCCATTTGGGGAAAGACATTGACAAGCTGGAGCCTGTCCAGGGTAGGATCTCCAGGACAGTGAAAGGACAAGGGGATGTACCATCCATTCAAAGAACACGTCAGGGAAGCAGGGATGATTTGCCTGATTCAGGGGAATTTGATTCCTGTCCTCAAGTATCTCAAGGGCTGTCATGTGGAAGAAGGGTTGTCTTACTTGACTCCAAGGGATTGAACTAGAAGCAATGGATGAAAAATGCTGACAGATTTCCATTCAGGGTAAAGAAAAACTTCCTAACTGTTAGAGCTAGCCAGTAGTAGGATGGGGTATCTTAGGAGTTACTGAGTTCTCCATCACTAGACTTTTTTTTCTTTTTTAAGAAATTAATATAATCTTATTTTTTCAATGAACAAAAATAATTTCTTCCCTTCTCTCCTTTTTGTAGTTCTTCCACTGGAAAAAAAATTAAATCCTTATAACAAATATACATATATAAGTAAAATGATTCCCATTGGCCATGTCTAAAAACACACGATGGGCAGCTAGATGGTACCGTGGATAAAGGGCTGGGTCTGGAGTCAGGAGGACTCATCTTCCTGAATCCAAATCTGGCCCTCAGACGTTTACTAGCTTTGTGACCCTGGACAAGTCACTTAGCTTTATTTGTCTCAGTTTTCTCATTTGTAAAATGAGCTGGAGAAGGATATGGGAAAGCACTCCAGTATCTTTGCAAAGAAAACCCCAAGTGGAGTCACTAGGAGGTGGACACAATTGAAATTACTGAACAAGAAAAATAACAAAATTGAAATAACTTTCCTATCCAGAAGTGTGCTGGAGCTAGCTGTAATTGGTTCCTAAGAACCAATAGTTAAATTTTCAATGTGAGCATTTACATCTTGGAAATCAGCAAATGCTATAAATTAGGGCTTGATTTATTATTCAGTTGATTATTTAGACTTAAGAAAGTAATGGAAAAAATGTTAATAATTCAAATTAAATTTAATAATGTCATGTGTATCTCCCCACCCAACCCAAGCTGGTTGTTAAACATTTACCTACAGGGACTTGTCTCTGTCCTACCTGACTCATAGGATTGTTGTCAGGCTCCAATGTGATTGTGTGAGTCTGAAAGTGTGTTGGAGAGTGCCAGCAAGGTGTGAGGGATAATTCCATTTTAAAGATCCAATAAAGGGGAAGAACCTTGAAAGTGAACAGAAGAAAAGTATCTTGGCAACTTTCTCTGCCCATCACAATAGCTATGTAACACCTGACTCTCTTCCCTTGCCCTTCCACATGAAAGAGCAGGGAGATCTTGGGCTGGAGGTGCTTCTCAATGCTTTATTAAACCAAAGGGAGGCAGTGTTGGAAGGCACCCTGGGGAGAAGCTCACTCTATGGCATTCTCAACGAGGGTCATCCAACCTCTGCTTGTTTGTCCTTTGTTCTAGAAGAGGACCATGGCATCAGGGAGGTGATGCCATAATTTGCAAGTGAATTGTATTTAAGTGATGGAGGGCTGTGCAGTCACCAATTTCACTTTCTCCTCCACAGCCATCTGGGTCCCGTGCCTAGATACAGATTGGAAACTTAGAGCAATGGGGAGCTCACTACCTCCTGAGGAGTCCATTCCACTTTAGCCTAATTGTTAGGAATGTTTTTCTTATCTTGAACTTCAAACCACCTCACTGCATCTTTTACCCTGAGCTGGGACCAAGCAGGACCATTCTCATCTCTGTTTCATGCGACAGCTCTTCAGATTTTTGAAGAGAGTATCCATTCTAAATTTTTTCTCCTCCAGGCTAAGCATCTGCATTTCCTTCCCTTCACCTGATCCCTCCCCCTCATCAGCATCACTGTCCTTTTCAAAATCACTCGATTTTGAGTCTTTCCTAAAAGGTCACATCTAGAACCAAACTGCAGCTGTGCTCAGACTAGGGCAGAGGTCAGCAGAGCTCGAGTAAGGAATTGGATACTCATCGTATGTGACCTTTGACAAGTCAAGGGCTTTGGAACCGGAGGAGAATTTAGTAGTCACTTTATCCAACCCTCTCGTTTTGTAGATGAAAGTGCATCCCTGCCCCTCCCCATGAACTGTTTTGCCCCAGGTCACAACTAAAAAGTGGCAAGAGGTAGGATTTAAACTCAGACCCTCTGACTCCAAATCCAGTGCTCTCTTTACACTACAATATAAGCATCAGTTTTCCCTATCTGTAAAATGGGGATATGGCTCAATTAATTTCACAGGGCTGTCAGGCTCAAATAAGGTATGGAGAGTGCTTTGCAAATGATAAAGTGCTGTCCATGTGATTATTATAGAAGATCATGGTGACAAAGCATAGGCTGTGCCCAACAGGGTCCCCAGTGGTCAGGAGCCACATTCATCAGGGAGGAGGTGCAGGACCTATTGTTGTTACTGTTGTTGTTTATCCTTCATTTTCAAAGAGGACCAGTGACATCAGGAGGGCGATGTCTTGATTCACAAGTGAATTGGATTGAAGTGAGGTCTGTGCTGGGATGATCACTAGGCTCCTCTAAGAAGGGAGTGGGGGAGGCAGGGCAAGCTTTTGGCAGGTTTGCAGAGCTAGGTGTGAAAGCCTTTCTGCATGGAATTTGTTCCTACCTTTCAAAGAGATGTTTGTGAACCCAAGGAGGCTAAGTATTGGAGACCATGTTTGCAGACAAGCCAAACTACCAGATTTCAGCCAGTTTTGCCCAGACGCACCCCAGCTGTCTGAGTCATTAGACACTATTTTCAAGAAGGAGAGAGAGCATATTTTCCTTCAATAAGTCATTACAAGATACTATTGAAGCCAAATACCAGATGAATATTAGTTGTCAACAGAGAGGACCATTTAGAAGTCCAATATCAAGAACTCCCATCAGGCAAAAAGGGAAAGAACAAGCTGTGTGAACATGGGCAAGTTACTTAACCTCTATCAACCTAAGTTTCTTCCTCTGTAAAATGGGGGCAATAATATCACCTTCTTCCTAGGGTTGTTGTGAGGATAAAATGAGTTAGTATTTGTAAAGTGCTTTGCAAACCTTAAAGGACTATAGAAATACTAGCTATTATTTTATTATTATCCTAAAGCATTTTTATATTTATGTAGCACATTAAGATTTTGTTTGTTATTATTATTTGTTGCTGTTGTTGTTTTTGGTTAGGCAATGGGGTTAAATGACTTGCCCAGGGTCACACAGCTAGAAGCATCTGAGACTGAATTTGAATTCAGGTCCTCCTGAATCCAGGGTCAGTGCTCTATCCACTGCACCACCTAGCTGCCCCTGTTTGTTATTATTATTAACCTAATTTAACCCTCATTAAGGGTGCCTTGTTGAGGCACTCTAGGCATCATCAACCCCATTTTACACATAAGGAAGCTGAGATTTCAGAGAAGTTAAGTGACTTGTCCACTCTCAATTAATAAGAATCAAAGTTAGGTCTAATCAATCCAAGATAATTCCAAAGGACCCATAATGGAAAATGTTAGCCACCTCCAGAGAAAACTGATGAACTCTGAGTAGAGAATGAGCATCCTTTTTCACTTTCTTTATTTTTCTTGCTTTTTCTTTTTGCAACATAGCTAATATGGAAATGTGTTTCACATGACTTCACATGTATAATGGGTATCATATTGCTTGTCTTCTCAAGGAGTGGGGGAGGGACTGGAGGGAGGGAGAGAATTGGGAACTCAAAATAAAAAAAAAGAATGTTAAAAATAAATAAATTAAAAGAATCAAAGGTAGGATTTTGCCTTGGATCTAAAGGGAAACTGAGGAACATGGAGAAACTGTAACAATGTATAGAATACATATGTATAGTCAAAGGGACCACCTGATGCTTCTTAGTTACTGGAATTCTCATGAATATGAGGCATATCAAAGATTGAGGTTCATAATAGTGTCCTCAAGAATCTGCAAGATCCTGAATCATCAAGGATAGAACAATAGTATGTTAGACCAAGAAGGAGCCTTAGAATAAAGGACGTAGAAAGTCAATGCTGTCTTTTACCTAATGAACTTTTAAGAACTGATCATCAGAAACACAGAATTTGATGTCACTGGCCATCTAGCCCAACTCATACCTGAAAAAGAATTCTCTGTAGAAAGTACTAGACAAGCGACTATCTAACCATTCCTTGCCTTAGAGGTAGCTGGGTGGTGCAGTGGATAGAGCTGGGCCTGGAATCGGGAAGAACTGAAGTCAAATATGGCTTCAGGAACTTACTAGCTGGGTTACCTTGAACAAGTCATTTATCTTCTCTTTGTCTCAGTTTCCTCATCTGTAAATTTAAGGTAATAACAATACCTACCTCCTCTTAGGATTGTTGTGAGGATCAAGATTTGCAAAATGCTTAGCACAGTGCCAGGAACACTTCCCTCCTTCCCAGTGACAGGGAAACAATTAACTCCCGACATACATTCCATTCTACTTTTGGACAACTCTAATGGTTACATCTAGCCAAAATTTGCCTCCCTGAAGTTTCTACTGATTGTTCCTATTGTTCTATCTTCTGGGGCCAAATGGAACGTCTAATCCCTCTTCCAGACAGCAGCCTTCAAGATATTTAAAGCTATCATGTATCTTGAAGTCTTCTCTTCTCTAGGATAAATATTCCCAGTTCCTCCAATTCATCTTTGTCTGGCATGAGATCCAGCCCATTTACCTTCCTGGTAGCCAACCAATGGAAGTTCTGCAGTTTATCAATGTCCTTCCTAAAATTTAGTGCCCAGACCCGAACCTCTGATTAGATCAGAGCACAGTGTGACTGCCACTTCTTGTTCTGGGAAGCTGCGCCTCTCAATGCAGCCTGATATAGCATCAGATTTCTTGCCACCATATGACTTTGTGATGTGTATTGAACTCACAGGTCACCAAAGCCCACCGATCTTTTTCAGTTGTTCTGTTGTCTGCTCCTCATACCCCAGCTTGTGTTTGTGAAGTTGAGTTGTTTTTGAATCCAAGGATAAGATTTTATTTTTTTTAATCCATGCATAAGATAGTATTTATCCTCATTAAACTCCAACATTCACATGTTTATCCATTGTAATTTACAATGGGAATTACATGACCATGATATTCAGATGAAAGTGTTATGACTTTGTGCTAATTCTTTTGCAGCTAATTAAGTCTTGGTGAAATGCCAATGAGTTCATTCAAAACATCTTATTGGAGGATGTGGGGCTTAGAAGATGGAATATCAGAACTGGAGTAGACCTTAGAACACAGAACAAAGAAAGACAGATCTAGAATGTGATATGGACCATAGGAAGTCAGATCTTTAGCTTCACCCCAGCACCTGAATCTAAAATTCTGCCGACTATAAATCCAACATTGAACTTCATGGGTTTCTGTAGGTGAAAAGAGTGGTTGGAAGGGTAATGTCAGAGTCATCATACAAGGATTGACCTACCTAAGCCAAAACTTAGCTGGGGCATTTTCATTATCTTCAGGTGTTGGAAAGACTGTCATGTGGATTGGCTTTATCCTGATTGGCTCCTGAGGATGAAACTAGGAGGAATAGGGAATGGACATGGGGGCAGGAGAGAAGAGAAGATACCAAGAGGCAGATCTTGGCTCATCGTAAAGGACTTTAATTAGAGTTATCAGAAAAATGGAATCCTCTGGACCTTGGTAGGTTATGAGTTCTTGGTTACTGGAGGTTTTTGAAAGGAGGCTGTGTAACTACTTGTTGGGTATACCAAAGAAGGCATTTCTGACAAGACACTGCTCAGGCTAGGTGCCTGCTATGGACTCATCTAATGCTAAGATATGCTATTATCTAGTGTTTGATTCTTATTAAGAAATGATACAAATCTTCAAACTTAATTTTTTTTACTTGTATATATTTGGAATTTAGACTTAATGTACATATTATATCTATACTGCACCCCACCTCCCTCAAGTTAGATGTAAGCTCCTTGAAGGTCAGAACTGTTTTTGTCTTTATTTCCTAAGTGCCTAGCACAATGCCTAGCACATAGAGATCACTTAATAAGTGCTTGTTAATTTGAAAGCTTTTAGTTTTAGAGAATTCCCCAAAGTCTCTTTTTGGGGTGCTGCAAATTGTTCAGGGCTGGGCACAGATTTAGATTGCTTTAAAGCCTGGGAAAGATGATCTGTCTGTAAAGATGGGATTTTTCACCTCATTCAAACTTAGTGGATATTGCCAGTTGCTGAGACATGCACCTCCTTTTTCAGTTCATTGATACATCACTGGCATTTGGTACCCATGATGCTTTGGACATCACCAAGTCAATGTGATTGTAATATTCTCTGCAGTGATCCAACCAAAGCTTTTCCTAAATTGAGCTCAGCAGGAGTAAGTCCAATGACCTCATAAATAGTGGAAATGATTGCAAATCAGGATTCATATATGTTCCCATCTCCGTGGGAATCCTTATCCCCCACAAAGGAAGCAATCATCTCTTTCAGATTCCTGTTTGCCCTTTGACTCAGCTACGTTTGAAGATAATATACAGGGAGATTTGGCAGCATATGTCTGAATGAACCAACTGTTTCCTTAAGTCTGAAATAAATGTGTCCTCTGTCTTACACTGAGGGATGTGTGTCCCAACTGATGGGATCACCCTTTGTTTAGGGGGTTTGAGGGCACGAAGCCATTCTTGGTTTTCAATTTTATCATCTCTGGCTGGTTGGTTTATATGGTTTCCTATGATGGGGGCTCAACTTGGGAGGTGCTTTGCTCTAGAGTCAGCATGGAGCAAAGTAGAGAGTACTTGACCTAGAGCCAGAGGACTTGGGTTTGAGTTTATGTTCTGCTAGTGAAGAGCTTTGTTGCCTTGAGTAACCACTGAACCTCAGTTTTCTCATCTGTAAAATGAGGATAATAATTGTGTTACCTAGTTTCAAGGATTATTGTGAGGAAAGTACTTTATCAACTTTAAAATAGTGGAGAAATGGGAACAATTAATGCTATTATTAGAACCTTAGGGCAGCTCTTACTTGTACATTTTTATTGATATCCTTTGCTTTTACACCACCTTCATTTCTCAATATTTTCTTCCCTCCTCCCCCACTTAGAAAGCCATCCTCTATAATAAGATACTCTTTAAAAAAGAGCCAGAAGGCATGTTGTTGGCTACACCTACATATAAAGGCAAAGTCAGGGAGGGGGAAGACAGTGACCTTGCCCTCTTAGCTTAGCTTTTGTGCATGCTCATATTTAACTAAATGGCAAGACCCAAAGGATTTTTGTGGGCATAGAAAAGCTACAGTGTCCTTACTCAAGACAACCCCTTGCAATGTGTTGAAATACAGTTCCCAACATGAGTTGAGGGGGATTCACATTGGCAATCAATAAATGATAGGAGTTAAAGAGGATTTTCTAACCCTAAGTCATATAGAGGCACGGGACAACGATTTTGATCTTGCCAGCATGAACAAGTGAGTTTAAAGACAGACTAAATTCTGGAAGGCTCTAACTAGCTGACTGGATGTTCTGTGTTCTAAAAGGCCTTGGACCCTAGAGGCAAAGACTCTGAGTGAGACCTGACATATCTTTTCTATTTGTCAAAAGAAAATAGCAGAGGTTTCCTTGCTTTCCTAGTCTAATGACCATGTGTGTGAGTGACCTCCCTTTCCAAAAAAGCTGGTCTGGGGGATGTCAGATGAAATGCAGGAGAGAGAGAGAGAGAGAGAGAGAGAGAGAGAGAGAGAGAGAGAGAGAGAGAAATGAGGGAGGGAGAAGAAAGAGGAGGAGGAGGGAGATGAGAAACAACAGACACAATATGGCACCTCAGGTTCAGGACCCTGGACAACAGCAGGATGACATCATCAGAGGACACTGGTAGGCCTTCTGCATTGGAAGTGTGAGTTGCTCCTTCAGAATATATTCCCTCTGCATGTGTGCCCTGTGTGTATTCCCTGTGACTATCTACTTTTCACTCTGATGGTATATATATTTGTGGAATAGTTTAACTCAGGTTTAATGGGTGGGAGTGGGGAGTTTTTATGGTGACTTATTTCTGTAATAATAGTAATGATAATGATAGCTAGCATTTATATAGTGCTTTAAGGTTTGCAAAGTGTTTTATGTGCCCTCATATCAACCCTGGGAGGTAGATGTTGCTATTATCTCCATTTTATAGATGAGAAAACTGAGGCACAGAGAGGTTAAGTGACTTGTTGAGGCTCACACAGTATTTGAGGCCACATTTAAACTCAGGTCTTCCTGACTCCAGATTCAGTGCTATATCCATTGTGCCTCTTAGCTATCCTGTGCTACTTCATTAAATTTAGAGTTTGCTATCAGGACAATTTTAGCCTATGCCCCTGTCAGGCTGGGTGTTTTCCTTCCTTATAATGTCCATCATGGTCTATGGTAGGGGAATTTAGAGCCTAGTTAATAAGTCAATTAACTTTAATTTAGTTTACAAAAGAGTCACATTCTCCACTGATCTACCTCACATCCAACAAATTGTAGCCCACATTTCTGAGGAGACAATTTCTTCCCCGGTTTTATTGTTTTTTCACCCTGACAGAGTAAGTAGATAGAGAAAACACCATTCCCCAGATTCCATAATTTCAAAGCAAGCATTTGGCTTTTCTGATTTCTTCTGATGATCTTGATTTTTTTTTCTTTACCCAGATTATTAGCATTGACTGAAAGGTCATCTCAGAGGCAAAGTCCTTGTCTGCTTGGTATAAATGATTTTCATTTGCCTTAGGAAATGGGACTGCCCTCACACCTGGTCACCTTGCAGTTATGGCCTTCTCATTCCCATTTCTATTGTGTGAATAGAAATAGAACTCCCAAATAGAGTTGGTCAGCCTTTCAGAAAATATTAAGCTCTAACATTTGCAATCGTTGCTAATAAGATGGAATCACAGTACCATAATTTATCATTTTCATTTTCAGCCTCTAAAATGATGAACTGATCTTGGGCTCGTTCAAGCTGGCTATACATGGTGCAGTGGAATGAGCACTGGTCCTGAAATAGGAGGACCCTGGTTCAAATCCTGGCTTTGCATTCATTACCTGTGTCACCATTTGCAACTTATTTCATCTTTCTGTGCCTCAGTTTCCTTATTTACAAACTGATGGACTGGACTAGAAGAACTCTCAGGTCTTCTGACCCCATTTTTGGGTTTTCTTGATAGAGATACTGGACTGGTTTGCCATTTCCTTCCCCAGCTCATTTGACAGATGAGGAAACTGAGGCAAGCAGGGTAAAATGTCCAGAGTCACACAGCTAGTAATTGTCCAAGGCCAGATTTGAACTCAGGAAGATGAGTCTTCCTGACCCCCAGGCCGGGCACTCTATGCACTATGGTGCCACCTAGCTGCCTCACCTAGCTGAACTTTAGTTCTTCCTTCGGCTAGCTCTACTCCTTAGAAAGCTTTCTCCCCTTATATCAAGTTTAAAATTGCCTCTTTGCAGCTTCTATGCAGTGCTTTTAGCTGTGCCTTTTGTGTCCAAACAAAACAACTCTTTTCCCTCTTCCACAAAACAATTCTTTAAAATACTTGAAGATGGCAATCCTGATTCTCCAAGCCTTCCCTTCTCCAGGCTAAACCTCCCCCCCTCCTCCCCGCCCCGCCCCCGCCCCCATCCTTCGGATGATCCTTTCAGGGCTTGGTCTCAAGGTCCTTCCCTGTCTTGGTTGGCCTCCTTGGGATACTCACCAGCTTATCACCTTCCTTCTAAAAATCCAGTTCTCAGAAGCTGATGTTATATTGTAAATGTGATCTGATGAGGGAAGGTCTATCACCTACCTCCTCATTCTTTGAAACTTTCTTACTGCATGCATTCAAAGTTGGTATTCACTATCTCAGCTTCCATATTGCCCCATTGATTAATGTTATCATTCTACTAAAACTCTCTCATCTTTTTCAGGCCAACTCCAGTAGACTCTAGACTAATTCTGAAACTTAGAGCTAAATTAAGTGACTTATCCAGGGTCACACTGCCAGGAAGTGTTAGAGGCAGAATTTGAACCCATATTTTCTTGTTCTGATCTCTAGCCATTGAAGTCATTCTGCCTCTTAGTCTTATGTTTACTTGCTTTTATTAAAAGAGTTGCTGACTGGGAAGGGGATTCAATTGTCCTCTCTCCCCTCCCCTACTCTCAATATCCCTTTTCAAAGAAGCTTTGTTTACATTGCATGGACTCCTTTGCAGATGTGCCAACACAAGTGTTCTGGGAGCCCCATCAGAGGAAGTTGGTCAAAATGGAAGCAGAAAATATGAAAATAGACTATTTACTATAGCCACTGCCACAGAATGCTACTTTCACTGCCAAGATAGCACAGTAAATGTTTGGACCTAGAGGACTTTGGTTCAAATCTTAGCTGTGATACCTACTACTTCTGTGTCCTTGGGCAACTCACTTAACCTCTCTGGTCCTCAGTTTTTTCATCTGTAAAATGGCAGGGGGTAGGGGTGGGGGTGGATAAAATAATCTCTAGGATCCTTTCAAGTTCCAAATTTACCATCCTTTAAATAATGATAACTGCCTTTTTGGGGGGGGGGAGGTCATGGGGGCAGGAGAGGATCTGGACCTGTGATTTTATCAGTGAGAGAAGCTCCCAGTGTGGAAATTCCCTCCACCAATACAGATCAGCAACTATATATATATATATATGTATATATATATATATATATTTTTTTTTTCTCTATCAGAATGTAAGCTCATTGGGTGAAGAGGTTATTTCATTCATGGATTTGTGTGCCCAGTACCTCGTACAGTACCTGTAAACTTACAATCTTAGAGGATTACCTGCAGCATTGAGTGGCTACTAACTTGACCAACATCTCATGGCTACCAAGTGTCCGAGAAGGGGATTTGAACCCAAGTCTTCCTGACTCCAGGTCCAGCACTGCCTTTTCTATGCCACATAGCCTCTAGTACAAAGCACAATTACCTAGAACTATTCTCCTGGGTTTTCAGGGAACTGGTCCCACTGGATTTTAAGGTACGGGAGGGTTCACTTCCTAAAACTTTAATCATATACATTGTGGCTTCCATGTGGAATGTATATGTGCCTATCTATTTATATTTATAAGTATGTTTGTATTTATATATGTGTGTTTTATATATATATGTATATATGTATGTATGTGTATGTGTGTATACACACACACATATATATATATATAATATATATGTATATGCAAAGTAACACCCCAAGACATCTTTGATCCAAACACTGAATGAGGTGGCCCCATGTAGGTATAGTCTCAGCAGTCTTGGTACCCCCTGCGTATCTCTCTTGTGGTCTGCCTAGCATAGAAAGTAGGTAGTCACTGTACTTAATATCGATCCAGGTTTCTAGTGTTATGAACAATGTCTTGTAGAGAAAGAATGCTTATGGAAAATCCCACGTAGGAGTCATTTATGTCCCAAGTCGGTGGCCCTTTGAGACTTGGAGAGGGGTATGCCCAAAGTATCCAGGGCCGCAAGAATCCCAGGCATGGGGCAACTTTATTAGCAGCTCTCATTTTTGTAGTGGTTGGCCAAGCAATTTCCCCACTACCACCAGTGAGGCTCCAGGGCAGGGCTTCTGATCCTTATTTTATAGATGAGGAAGGTACAAAAGAGAAATGACTTAGTCAAGAGTCAGGGTTGGGTCGGTAACTGTCAGGGTTGGCATTTGAACCCCAGTCATAGAGTCATAAGATTTATATCAGGAAGGACCACTACAGATTCTTTAGTCCTCTTTTTACAGGTGAGGAAACTGAGGTCCACAGAAACTATGACTATTTTTTATTTTTATTTTTGGAAGCTAAATGTCTTTTCTAAGAAAACATAGGTACTAAGTGGCTGAGTTAGGATTCAAATTTTAGGTCTTCCTGATTCTAAGCCCAAGACTCCTTCTATACTACTACTCCTACTATACTATTATTTCTTCAATGCTATTATTCTTCTATAGACTTCCTATACTATTATTCTTCCATAGATTTCCTGCTTCCCTGACCAGGGCTTTCTCCACTTCATAGTGTTCTTTCTCTCACAGGATGAAGAAATCAGGAACCTTATCCAATAGAATATAAGGTTCCTGAGAGCAGGAGCTTCACTGGTGGTAGTGGGGAAATTGCTTGGTAAACCCTCATAGAAATGAGAGCTATTATTTAAGTTGCCCCCTTCCTGAGATTCTTGTTTTTGTATTCCCAGTTTAACACAACGCCTGGTGTATAGTCCATTCTTGTTGATTTTAAGAAAGAAAATGGTGGTTGTCCCTTGTTCTCTAAGAGGACCAATGTGACATCACTATGTTAGAGTCAATTTACAGTGCATCTGACTGTGGCTGATCGGACAAATATGAGCTCAGAAGGCTCTATCACAGGTTGGGCACAAATAGTCCATTCGAACTTTTGGGGTGGATTTTCCAAATTTGTGCATCTTGAGCTTCTTTTGAGCTACTGCAGCTCTCCTTTGCTCAGAGCACAATGACTTCTTTGATTTGGGTACACCATGCTGGGCAGACCTTTACCAGTGTCTCCCATGTCAAGCAATCAACAGAGGAAGAAAATTCACATTTAATTAAACACGTATTACATGTTAGGCATTGTACTAAGCTCTTTCCAAATCTTATCTCATTCAATCCTCAGATTAGCTCTGGTGATATTATTTTACAGTTGAGGAAATGGAGGCAGATAGAGAGGTTAAATGACTTGCCCAGGGTCCCAAAGTTAATAAGTTTCTGAGTCTGGAGTTGAACTAGGTCCTCCTGATTCCAGATCCAGCTCTTTATCCACTGCCTCAATTAAATCAAATCTCAAAGACTCAGACTCATTGACATTTGGTCAGACAACAAACATTTATTAAGTTCCTACTGTGTGCCAGTTGTTGTTGTCCCTCCTGTCCTCAAATTTCTTGTTGCATTCATCTAGATTTTGCCCTGGCCTCTATCCCACTCTCTGTCATATTGATTCCTGCATGCCATCCCCTACCTTCCTGCCCCCATTAGATTATAAGCCCTCAAAGGGCTGGGGCTAGGCTGGGTTTGGTTTCGTTTTGCTTTTTAATTTCATGTTCCCAGCATCGAGTACAAGCCCTGAACATGGTAGGCGCTTAATAAATGTTGATTGAATTGAATGTAGTCAGTCTCTCTTATTTAACAGACAAGAAAACAGAGGCTAAGGTGGAGGCAAGAAGCAACTTGCCAGTGGTCACACTGAATTAGTGGCAAAAATCCACCTTTTACTTGAAGGTCGAAGACAGCTCTGTGGTTCTGAGCCATGGAGAACTTTTACTGGACAGGGTTGGCAGAAATGAGGAAGCTTGGGGTGTGAGCTGAGGAGGTAAGGGAGATGATGAGTTCCATTCTGGACATTCAGAGATGAGCTGTGTGAGTGGAAACATCTCGTGGCTAGCTGGAAAACCCCCGTGTTTAGTGCTTAGGAGAGAGGGGCAGGAAATGAAGAGGAAGAGGCCTTTAGCATATGAAGTGTTCTTTGAAGTCTAGGGAAGGACAAAAAGAGGAGGAATAATCTGAGGGAGAGATTTGGAAGAGAAAAGAGGTGAGGCAGGAATTTGATGAATACTCCAAGAGGTGAGTGGTAGGGAAGATATCTTCAGCAATAATTCAATGATCACATGCTCTGACAGGCTGGATTATGTATCTGAGGCCAGGGCCTGTAGACCCTTAGAGCAAAGCCTTCTGAGGTTTAATATAGGGTCTGAGACTTGGCTTCCTCTAGGACTGGAAGGTTTTCTTCCTTCTGCAACTCTAGACACGTGTTGCAGCTTGTGGTTTGGAAGGGAAGACTCAGGCTATTGGAGTATTATAATGCAGCAATGGGTGGTGGAAAGAACCTTGGCCTAGGGGTCAACAGATCTGGGGTCAGATTCTCACTCAGTTATTTACTACTTCATGTCCTCTTTTTGGGCCTCAGGTTCCCTGTCTGTAAAATGAGAGGGTTGTACTAGATGACCTCTAAGGACCTCCTGGCCCTGATGTTTTGCACCTCTGATTCGTACCAAAGTAGATACAGCCTGGATGCCTGAATTCTACAGATATATTCCAGCAATGGTAGCTCAGTAGAGGACAAAGGGGGAAAGAGACGGCTTGTTTCTTTTGCTCTAGAAACAATAAAAAAAATCAATACTACCATTGCTCTTAGAAAGAACATGACAATGAAGTGTTCTGTGGCTCCACTCAAATCCCTCTGCCTTCCTATACCAAAATTCATCTCCCTGACCACTATTCTCCCTTTGTTAGAATGTATGCTCCTTGAGGGCAGGGGCCATATCACTTTTGCATTTTTATCTCTGGCTCCTAGCATGGTGCACATTAATAATAACTGCCATTTCATTCATTCATTCATTCATTCATTCATTCATTCATTCATTTCAAGGTGGAAACAGTTGCTTTGGGAAGTAGTGAGCTCTGTATCCCTGGAGGGGCTCAGGTGGGAGGCTAGATGGCAGCTTGGTGATGGTATTAAGATTTCTATTCAGAACCAGATGACTGCTGAGATCCCTTCCATGTTTGTGATTCTATGAAATCTATGGCTTATAACCTTTCACAACAGTGGGTAACCCATGTTAGAAGCACTGAATTCCAGATTCTCAGAGCTGGAAGGGACCATAGAGATCATTTAGTCTGACCCCCTCCCTGGTATGTGAATTGCTTCTCCATAGCTAATGTGCCAAACAAGACCATACCTTACGATTTCTTTCTCTCTCTTGCTCGGCGCCCAGTAGACTTTGGAATTGGCCAGCATTTCAATTCCCAAGTTTTTAAAGTCAAAGCAACGTGTTCAATATGGCTCTAGAAATCTCTCCTGCAAAAAACTGCCAGAGTCATCGACTGAAATATTTATTTGAATATAAATGAACTCAGATTTGCCAAAATATGTCTCCCCCCCATCCCTGTTGTCATGGACACAAATGGCTGACTTTCTACTGTGCATTTCTTTTGTAATGGGTACAATATGTTTCAGTCTTTCATCGGGTGCTGGGATTGGATATGAATAACTCGCCATTATGTGGGCTTCCAAAAATGTCAGCCTGTGGGAAACTTTCTTGCCTCTGACTCTATTAGAAACAACGAGCATGGACTGAGTTTGCATCTCTGGGGCTTCAAGACTAGGTACAGGGACCATCCCTTTCCCTTTGCCAGGTTCCCTTGGAATCCTATAGCAGCTCCATCATCAAGATAATGGAATAGATTCTATGTAATCTTGATCTCCACCCCTTTGACACTCCCTGCCCTCTGGGGCTTAGGAACAGAATGCAGGAGGCAAATTGATGAATAGGAAAGAACACTGTTTGGAGTCAGAATACTTGGATTCCAAATGAGTTCTGCCACTTGCTACCTGTGTGACCTTGAGCAAATCTCTTGACTTCTCTAAGCCTCAGTTTCCACATCTGCAAAAGAAGAGTTGGACTAGATTACATTTTAGGTCCCTTCTAGCTCAAAATCTAATAATCCTTTGATATGTAAAACAAAGCCTTAGACAAGAAGGTTTCTAAAGTCCTTCCTGGCTGTAGAGTTTATGAATAAACCTTATGTCTAAGAGAAGACTTGGCCTGGGGCGTGAGAGTAAAAGTGGGTTGGAAGACATGAGACATGATTGCTAACTTCCAGTACCTTAAAGAATACAATGTGGAATTCAATTCAACAAATGTTTATTAAATATGTACTATATGCAGAGCAGTGTGTAGTCCTGTCCTCATGGAACTTATTTATAGGGTGTGTGTATCTGTGTGTGACTCTGTGTGTGTGTGTGTGTGTGTGTATAAGGGGTAAGACACCAATAGAGACAGTTATAATATGCAATATTATATGATAAGAACATTACATAGGGGGCAAAGTGATATGTGGATCTGAGGGAAGAGGTTGTTAGGGGGTGTGAAGGGGAAACAGGTTCCTTTGTGAAAGCAGCTGAGTACAATGGAAAAAGCACTGGATTTGGAGTCCAAGGAAGTGAGTTGAAATCCCATCTCTGATGCTTACTACCTTTATGACCTTGTGCAAGTAACTCAACCTTTCTGAGTCTCAGTTTCCTTATTTGTAAAATGAGGAGGGTTGTACTAGTTGGCTTCTGAGGTCCCTTTCTCTTTTGATCTATGATGTTACCAACCTGTGATTCCCTTCAGCTCTAAATATATGCTCCTGTGAAGGTGTAGGATTGGAGTTGGGTTTTAAATGGATAAATAGAAATTGAACTGGTGAAGAGAGGAAGGGAAGACATTCATGACATCAGGAACAGTCTGAGCAAAGTTGTCGAGGCTAGAAAAAACAGGTTGTATTTGGAGGATAATAATCCAATTTGGGTGGAGAATAGAGTATGTGAAAAGGAGTCACAGGAATTAGACCTTCTTGACTTCTCTTTGGGCGGTGTGGGGGAAAACTAGGGCCACTGGGGAAGTTTGTTAGAGGACAGATTTCAGTTCAATAAAAGAATACTTCCAAACAGTCTGATTTGTCCAATATTGGAAGGGGCTGCCTTGTGGGGGCACTGAGTTGCTGATCACTGCAGGGATTCAAGTAGTGGCTGGATCCCCAACATCTGTCAGGAATGTTATAAAGAGCATCCCTGCATTGAGCAAGCAGGTTGTTCTAGATTATTTCTGTTTTTTGTTTTTGTTTTTGTTTTTTTGCTTTTTGGTGAAGCAAACAGGGTTAAGTGACTTGCCCAGGTCACACAGCTAGTAAGTGTCAAGTGTCTGAGGTCGGATTTGAACTCAGGTCCTCCTGACTCCAAAGCTGGAGCTCTATTCATTGCTCCACCTAGCTGCCCCATCTAGATTATTTCTGAAGGAGCTTTGAGGTTCTAAGGTTTGATGACTCAAAGATTCTGTGATTTGCAGATATTTACATTCTAATCACACTGACATAGTATTGGATTGTAAGATCCTTGAGGGGAGGGACCATGCATATTTTTCATCTTTGCATCTCCATCACCACCACAGCGCCTAGCAAATAAGCTAATGATCTCATTAATATGGAAACCGTTGCCACCTACACTGACCATTTCCCATCTCTTGCCTGAGATTCAAAGAGGTTAAGTGATTAATCCATGGTCACACAGCAAATTAAGTGCCAGATGTAGAATTTGAACTCAGGTCTTTCTGACTCCAAAGCCAACACTCCATCCATGAGGCCACATTCTTTCTTTACTTAGCACATGGTGGTCTGATTGTTATTGTTATTCAGGCCTATGATTTCCTTGGTATAGGGAGTTCCTGGTGAAGACCTTTCTCTGCCAAATGCAAATCAGCACCTTCTCAGAAACTTGGAGTGTTAGAGAGTTGTCTGGGGGTACTGAGAGATGAATAGACTTTCTTGCCTGAGTCCAAGAGCTAGTTTGAGTCAGAGGTTGGACTTGAACCCTGGACCTGTAGCCTTTATCAAATTTAATCGTAGAGCTGGTCACTGATGGTAATATCTATGATTTTTGTAGCTGATATTTCATTTCACCACCATGAAATCTCTATGAGATTGATAGTGAAAATATCATTAATCTCATTTCACTGAGGAGAAAATGTAGGCTCAGACAGATGATGCAGCTTGCTCTAGGTTGGTCAGTCAGTCAACAAGCATTTTATTAAGTGCCTACTATGTGCCAGTAACTTTTTGTCCTTTGTTTTCTAAGAGGATCAATGATATCACTTGGCTTGCTCAGGAATTGGATTTAAGTGAGCAGAGTTGTGTGAAGTCCTCAGCCTCACTCTCTTTTCCAGACTCATCAAAGCCCAGGGGCAAGACGAATGTCAGGATGACTGTCGATGGCCTGAGATGTGGTGGGTGACTTTGGTGTCTTCCATGTCTGACCAAGCTCTAACCACTCCGTTGCACCTGCTTCAGCCACCTTCATGGCCATTGGAACATCCATTCATTCCGCCAGGGGAAGTCTTCACAAGCTTGCCGTAGACACTCCCAACTCACTGATGGGTTTGAGGCCTGTTGGTTACCCTCAATCTGGTGTAGCCTGTCTGTCTAGACCACTGTGCATGCTACAGCTTCTTGGAGCCACAGGGGAGAGTTGGGTGAAGGTGGACATCAAAGGTGGAGGAGCAGCCCTGAGAAAGCAAGCCTTCATACCAGAGGTGCTAGTCCTCCCTGAACAATACCCCTCACCCCTGCCATACCCCGATAAGTAATAGGGTACAAAGACAGATAAAATCAGTCTATGTTCTCCAGGAGCTCACGGTGTAAATGAGGGAGGCAACAAGGAACACAGTGGTGGAGTAGGCCTAGGCCTTATGACTACAAAGCTCTCTTTATGTGGCACAATAGCTATCTCAGCATCAACCCAGATACCCCAGTATAAACAAGAAACTTCACAGCAAGCACATGGTAAAAAAAAGACCTGGGGTCTTACAGACTCCTTGTAAGGCTGTTGTCTTACAAGACAATCTTATTGTTCCTCCTCTGTCCAGAGCTGGGATTCCATCAGTGTGGTCAATTGGATGCAGGCTGGCAACCCTGATCAGAGCTTTTAGTCTCAGAGAGTGGTCCAGAGCCCTGAGAAGTTGTGACTTGCCTTTGGTGACACAGTCAGTATGTATCACAGTAAGGTCTTGAACTCAGGTCTTTTTGTCCCCAAGACCAGCCCTCTATCCACTGTATCACAATGCTTCCTCCTTCATGGTATAATGAAACATAGCACGGGGAAAGTCACTACTCTCAGCAGTTCATAGAAAATGTCAGCCGAACAGTCTGTTAGGAAAACACTGGCATTTTAGAAAAGCTGTGTGATAATAAATGAGAGCACATTAGTCCTCCAAGCTAGTGACAAGTGCTAGCAGTACTGGGAAAGAAATCAATGAGGCAGAGCTGCCCCCGCTCACCTAGGAAATCATCCTGTTGGTGAGAGAGGAAGTCAATTTCATTGCCCCCTCCAGGAGTTTCTCTCTCTCTCTCTCTCTCTCTCTCTCTCTCTCTCCTATCTCTCTGTCTCTGTTTCTGTTTCTGTTTCTCTCTCTTTGTTTCACTTTCTCTCTTTCTCTGTTTCTCCGACTCTATCACTGTCTTTTTGTCTCTGTCTCTATTTCTGTCTCTGTTTCTCTGTCTCCTTGCTTTCTCTGCCTGTCTCTGTCTCTTTCTCTCTGCCTGTTTCTCTTTCCCTTTATCTCAGTCTCTGTCTCTTTCTGTCTCTGTCTCTTTAGTGCTAGGAGGGAAGAGGGAGAGGAGTTTCACAGACAAATGTCTGGAATGTCTAAGCTTCAGTGCTCAGAATATAGACTTAAAGTATATTCCTTATTCAAAAATGAGATTGTGGTGTTATCTATTAGGAAAGAAGCCTGCTGTTACAACCTTGCTGAGGAGTGAAATTCAGCTTGATACCATGAACCCAAGAGGGCACAGATATTGAGGTACCAAATGGCCTTCAAGCACTCGCTCAAATGCCACCTCTTCCAGTAAGTCACCCTGGATCTTCTCCAGGTAGAGATGATCTTTCTCAGAGGCAATTGACTAGGAGCAAGCAACAAAACAAACACATAATGAGAACCACATGCCCTGTGGACAAAGGGGACTAGCAAACATACCAGGCTGGAGAAAATGGGACTGTAGACTTCAAGCTGGAAGGCAGCTTGGAAGGAGGCACAGTGGGGAGAGAGCCTTGGACTTGGAGTCAGAAAGACTCGAGTTCAAATCCTGAGACACTTACTGGCTGTGTGACCTTGGCTAAGTCATTTAGCTTCTCTCAGCCTCAGTTTCCTCATCTGTAAAATGGGAATAATAATAGCATCTATTTCCTAGGGTGGTTGTGAGGATCAATTGAAATACCCTCTGCAAAGTACTTTGCAAACCTTAGAGCTCTATAGAAATGCTAGCTATTATTGTTATAATTATTATTGTTTTTGTTAAGGAGGAACCTTAGAAATCATCTAGTCCAGCTTCCTCTTTTTACAGGTGATGAAACTGAAGCTCAGGGAAAGGAAGGGAAGTGAGCCCAAAGTCACGTGACTGCCCGAACCAATGTTGGCAGAACCAACATTGGAACCCAATGACTCCAATGGCTCTCTGACTCCGAATTCTCCTCTCTTTCTACCGTATCATATGCAGCTGTGGGACCATAAACTGGACGACAGAGTCAGGAGCCCAAAAGAACGTGCAAGGCTAGAGTGAGGAGCAAACCTAAAAAGAGGAAATTAAACTGGGATAAATGAGAACTCCTGCACTTTTGTTCAACAAGCAATTGCCCATGGATCAAATGGAGCAGAAACAAACTAAATGGGAGTTTTGGTGAAGACAATCTGGGGATTTTTGTCGATTGAAAGAATCCCAAGAATCATAATAGAATGGAAGCCCCTTGAGGGCAGGCACTTTCATTTTTGTCTTTGGATGGCCAACAGGGACCAGGGTGCTTTGCATGTAGAATGAGCTTAATAAATAATAATAGTTAACATTTATATGGTGCTTTGAGGTTTGTAAAGTGCTGTACATATATTAACTAATTTGATCCTCACAATAACCCTGGGAGGTAGGTGCTGTAATTATTCCTATTTTACAGATGAGGAAATTGAGGAAGACAGAGGTTAAGTGACTTGCCAAGGGTCAGAAAGCTAGGAAGGATTTAAGGCAGGATTTGAGCTTGGGGGATAGCTAGGTGGCACAATGGATAAAGTGCCTGCCCTGCAATCTGGGGGACCTGACTTCAAATCCAGTGGTGGATAGAGTGGTTGCCCCCAAAGCCAGGTAGACTCCTCTTCCTAAATTCAAATCTGGCCTTACACTTACTAGTTGTGTCACCCTGGGCTGGTCACTTCATCCTATTTGCCTCAGTTTCCTCACCTGTAAAATGAGCTGGAGAAGGAAATGGCAAACCATTCCAGTATCTTTGCCAAGAAAACCCCACGTAGAGTAGGACATGACTGAAAAGGACTGAACAATGACAAACTGAGCTTAGGTCTTCCTGACTCCAAGTTTTAAGTCCTGTCTATTTTGCCACCTCCTTGTTGAATTTATTAAATTGAATCATGTGACATGGTGTGATGGTGGTGGTATCAAAAGCTGATTAAATCAGACTGAATTGAGAAGCATCCTCTCCACAAGCTGAGAGGTGCCAGGCCACCTGTCTTTTGGCCTCTCTAGACTGCGTTGGGAGTGTTGTTTTCAATGGGTGCCACAGCTTAGGAGGGGTATTGACGAACTAGAGAGCATTCTGGGTGACTAGGATGATGAGAGGTCTGAGATGATCCCACTTAGGGAACCGTTCAAAGAACTGGGGCTAAAGACTGGGCTGGAGAAGAGAAGCCTTGGAGGATGCAGGCCAGCTCTCTTCAAGAACTTGGAGGTCTGTCCTGAGGAAGAGAGATTTGATTTCTTCTGCTGGACTCTTAAGGAAAGAACTAAGGGTGTTGAAGAAGAGGGTGGGGAGGAGTTTCAGCAGAACAGATTTTGGCCCAAGGAAAAATTCTTAACAATTAGTGTTGTGAAAAAGTGGAATGAGCTGCATTTCAAGGTGGTGAGTTGCCCATCACTAAAGGTATTCAAGCAAAGACTGGATGACTCCTTGTTGGGAATCTTGAAGGGGAGATTTCTGCTTCAGCTACGGGTTGGACTAGATGGTCTTGGAGGACCTTTCTTGCTCCGAGTCAAGTCGACAAGCATTCACTAAGTGCTTGCTGTTTGTAAGACACTGGGCTAAGAGCAGAGACTTTGAGAAATGTTTGTTCAATGCTAAGAGCAGAGACTTTGAGAAATGTTCGTTTAATGCTAAAAGGAAGAATAAGGGACTGAGAAACAGATTGTTGCCTTGTAGAAGGGACAGGTTGGCCGAGATGGTCACCGGTAAACTATGAGAACTGGGGTAGGCGCTTCCTGTTGCTGCTGCTAACTTGGCTGCTAATCTCAGCTCAAGAGAAGTAATTGAAATAGGTTTTCCTGATGCTGTTTTATCTTTTTAGTCAGTTCTACTTTGGTAGAGGGAGGGAGATCATTTGTAATTCCTTATGCAAAGGAAATTAGAGGTGCTCCCCACTCCCCCTGCCCCCGAAAAAAAAGATTCCTGGAGTCCGAGGCTTCTGGAAGGCTGTTTGTCAGGGCTGTGGGGGAGGGACTTCAATCCAAGTACAGGGTGGGTTAGGTGCCTTCTAGTAGGGGGGTTGTGAGAAAACTATTCAGCACTCATAAATGTAGGCAAGTAGGTGGTACTGTGGATTGAGCGCAGGACCTGGAGTCAGGATCTTCCTGAGTTCAAATCCAGCCTCAGACACTGACTAGCTGTGTGACCCGGGCAAGTCACTTAACCCTGTTTGCCTCAGTTTCCTCATCTGTAAAATGAGCTGAGAAGGAAATGGCAAACCGCTCCAGAATCTCTGCCAAAAGAATCTTGAAGTTGGACAGGATTGAGCAACAGCATGCCTTAGGGCGCTATCATCATTATATCTTGATTATTCATGTACATGTATTATTGACTCTTTTAGATAATCGATCAATAAGGAAAATGACTGAACGACAACATGACTGGTCTCCCTGCCTCAAGTCTTTCCCTGCTCCAATCCACCCTCCTCATGGGTGACAGGGGTTTCCCTAAAGTGCAGGTCTGACCACCTCCCTTTCCCCTCCCCCCCCCCCATTTTACACACACTCTATGAACTCCAATGACTCCCTATCACCTCTCAGGGGGAAAAATTCTTTCATCTTTATTTAATCCTTTTAAATCTCTTTTTTCCTAAGTTTTATATTGTACATAATTAGCTTGGTAGTACATTACATAACTTATAAATAATTAAATATTCACATAATGGAGGTGTGTTCTAAAATGTTTTACTGATAGAGCTCAGGAACAAAAGAGTTTGGAGACCACTATTCTCTTGGGAGGACATAATATGTAAACAGATAATTATATGCATGATAATTTGAGTTGGGACAGAGCATTAACAACTAATTAGGGGATCAGGGAAGTGTTCCTGTAGGGGATAGCTTATTAGCTGAGGCTTGAAGGAACGCTGTGATTCTAAGAAGTTCAGAAGTGAGGAGGGAACAAATCTTTGGCATGGGGCAAATCACTTAATCTCTTTCTGCCTCAGTTTCCTCAATTTAAAATGGAGATGATATTAGCTCCTATCTCCCAGGGTTGTTGGGAGGATAAAAAAAAAAGTAACATTTGTAAAGTGTTTAGTACAGCCCTGGCACATAGTAGGAGCTTAAAAATCCCTGTTTCCATCCATTACTTAGGTGTTTAATAAATACTTGTCAGATTAGATTGAGGGAAAGGCTTGGTCTTGTTCATATTTTGGTAATCCATAGAACCTTGCACAAGGAGGGACTTACAAATCTGGATGAGTGAGTAAATGAATGAATGAGGCAATTTTTTGTCAAGGTTGTGGCTAGCTGAGGCTCGTAGCACACAGAATGGAGGCCAGGCAAACCTGGGGCAGGTTGAGAGACAAATGTACTGGCAGAGAATCAGTTATTGGAGGTTTTAGTCAAAGAAACCCATACAAGGAGGCCCATGTGAAGCTCCAGAGCTGAGGCTGGAGGCTGTGAATGAGGAATTGTAGCCAGAAGTCCAGAAATTCCAAAGGAGTACAGGATTATGGGAGCCACAAATGGGGTCAGAAAATTCAGCCCAAGTCTGATGGGAATAGCCCTATCAATCTTTAGGGCAACTGTCATTTCTTCTCTGCTGCCTCATTCAGTCCCTCATCCATTCTTCTCTAGACAACTTTAATACTCTGGTAACAAGTTCCTCCAAATCCAGGCTATCCCCTCTCCTGTCTATTCTTTCAACCTCTGCCTGAAAAATCTTCTTAAAAGTTCTAAGGTGCTTCACTCCCCATGGTCTACTGAATAAAATATAAACAACTGAGTCTGGCATTCAAGGCCTTTCACAATCTAGTTCCAATCTACCTTTAAGCCTTGTCTCCCACAAACCTCCTTCACCCACTCAGAGCTCTGGCCAAACTGATCCCCTACATCTTCTATTTATGACCTGCCTCCTGCCCCTTTGTTTATGGCGGCCCTAGTCCTGGAAAGGAATCTCTTCCCTTCTCCCCCTCCCTCCCACCCTCAGCCTACCCTACTCCACCTGTCTGAAGCCCACCTCAGGTAAAAGTGATCTCTCTTACTTCAAAGTTAGACTGGTCCTTTGCCTGGGTGTCTCCTTTGCATCAGACTTGGGTGGGACCACAGAAGCATTGAAACCAGGGGAAGGGAATCCGCAGCCTTGTGGCCACATGTGGCCACAGGTTCCCCACCCCTGATTTAATCAAATCCTCTTATTTTTTGTTCTGTCATTTTCTAGTCATATCAGACTCTTTGTGACCCCATTTGGGGTTTTCCTGGCAGAGATACTGGAGCTGTTTGCCATTTCCTTCTCCAGCTCATTTTACAGATGAGGAAACTGAGGCAAACAGTATGAAGTGACTTGCCCAGGGTCACACAGCTAGTAAGTGTCTGAGACTGGATTTGAACTCAGGAAAATGTCTTTCTGACTCTAGGCCCAGCCCTCTGTGCACTATGGTGCCACCTAGCTGCCCTCTTGTTTTACAGAGGAGTAAACTGATACCAGACAAGTGAAGTGATGTCACAGGATCATTATACTGGAGCTGGGAGAGACCTCAGAGGCCATCTAACCCAATCCCTTCCTTTTAAAGAAGGGGAAACTGAGGTTCAGAGATAGTAAGCAACTTATTTAAGGTCACACAGGTCATAAGTATAAGAGGTAAGAGTTGAACCCAGAGCGTTTGCCTCCCAAGTCAGTGCCCTTTCCTCTGCATCTCATTACTTCAGAGTTGCCAGTGGTTACACAGATAATAAGTGGCAGAGCTGGGATTTGAACCCATGTTCTCTGATTGAAAATCCAGCACTTCCCATTATAGCCCCCTTATCTTCCTCTCCCTCGTGTCAATAGATTTTTGTGTATGTTACAGAATCACGGCATCTCAGAGTTGGAAGGGATTGTCGAGGTTCTCTAGTATAACCTATACTAGACAGGCATGTTTCGATGGGGGCTCATCCAACCTCTGCTTGAGGACCTCCAGTGAGAAGGAGGCTCCCTCCTAAGACTATTCCACTTTTGGATGGTTCTAATTTTTAGGAGGCTTGTCCTTCTCTCTATTAGCCCCTAAACTTCTTGAAAGTGGGACCTATGTCTTTTTTTTTTTTAATCCCCGGGTCTGAGCAAAGGTCCTCCTGTATGCAGTAGGGGTTTAATAAATGTTTGTTGAATTCAACTGACCTGGGAGGCTGGAGGAGCCCTGTAGGTGTGCTTGGAAAGGCTTCAGAGTACAGTACTCTCCAAATGCCAGTCATTCTTTTTCAGCTGCTGTCTCTTAAAGGGATAATTTGTGTGCAGATTGGCGATGGACCTGACAATTTCACTTCAGGGATGCTGAACTGTCTCCAACAGCCTCGAGGGTTGGCGAGGGCCTGATCACTCTATTTAAGGCAGAAGCCGAGACAAAAGCAGCAGCAGTTTACCTGGGCATAAACATTGCAGGCTGGGCAGGTGGGCTTCCTGGGATGGCTTGAGGCTTATTGGAGTGGGTAGTGATTTGTGGGATTTACAGAAAGAGCATTGCGTGATTACAAATGTGGCCATTACTAGTGATGTTCCGTCTTCAGTAAACTGTGTGATAATGAACGCAGAAGGCATCAGGGGTTCCCATCCTGCTTCCCGTCAGCTTGGAGAGGAGCTGCTGTGCATTTGTGGAAGATGGGAAAGGTGTGTGCTAGGGGTGTCAGGGTGTAGGCAGAGCTCAGGAGCGTGGATGCCAGAAAGCCTTAGGAAAAAGAGCCTTGATTAGCATCAGGAGACTTGGGTTCCAGACCTGACTCTGCTGCTGATGTGTTAGCTGTGTGATCTAGGGCAGGCAGTTTTGTATATCTAGGCTTCTCAGCCTGCCATTCAAGGCCTTTGTAGGCAGGTCCCAAGTCATCTTTCAGCCTGATCTCTTAATATGTACCATACATCAGTGGTCCTTACCTTTTTTTGTGTCATGTATTCCCTTGGCAGTCTGGGGAAGCCTGTGGATCCCCTTCTCAGAATGATATTTTAAATGCATAAATAGTAATAATAACAACAACAACACTAGCTAGCATTTATATAGCACTTTGAGGTCTGCAAAGCTCTTTATATAGAATGACCTTGTGAAGTAGATGCTATTATTATGCCCATTTTACAGATTTAGAAACAGAGGCAGACAGAGGTGAAGTGACCTGCCCAGGGTGACACAGCAAGTGTCAGAGGCTGGATTGGAACTCAGGACTTCCTGATTCTAGGCTCTGCACTCTATCCACTGCACTGCCTAGCGGTTCCTGACTTCAAATCCAGCTGTCACACTTCAAAGGAGAGGTCCGCTGTGTTTGTGAGCAGGCAGCAACATCTAGCCACTGAGAAACTCTGAAGAACAAGGGTAAAAGGTCATCATCAAAGACGTCTAGGATAGGAATAGAAGTTACATGGTAAGGAAGAGGGATGCCATTGAACAACTGGCAACTTTGATCTTCTCTTGATGTTGGAAGAAAGCAAGGAAGGCCTCTAGAACATTGGGCAAATCCCCTGTGTTGACCTTGGGTGGGGAGGAAAGCTAATGGAATGTGCATTTATATGGCACCTACTATGTGCCAGGCACTGTGCTAAGTGCTTTACAAATATTGTATCATCTGATCCTCACAATAATCCTGAGAGGTAGGCGCTATTATTATCCCCATTATACAATTGAGGAAACTGAGGCAGGCTAAGGTTAAATGACTTACCCAAGGTCACACAGCTAGTAAGTGACTGAGGCTGGTTTTTAACTCTGATCTATCCCAAACCCAGGACCAGTGCTCTATCTACTGTTCTACCAAGCAGCCCCAGGTAGACCTGGGAGTTTAATGGTCCCATAGGATGGGCAGGTGTGCCTGGGTTGCGATCTGAATTGTTGGAGAAAACTTCCAAATCCATGAGCTCCCAGGTCACAAATCTAGGCATCTGAGTGTTGGTAAACTGGAGAGGACTGTAGGAAGATGAGCAAGGATGGTAAAGGGTCTCCAGATCGGGTCATGTGAGCAGCTAATTAAGCTGCTGAAGGATTTCAGGTGCTGTTGGTACCATCGAAATTGGAACTGGAGAGATTTAGCCAGGGGAAGGGAAGACTGAGGGGAAACAATGGTTTTCTTCAATATTTGAAGGGTTTCCGTTCAGGTGAAGCAGCAGAATAGTTCTGCTTGGCAGGGGGCAGAACCCAGAGTGACGGGCAGCAGTGGGGTCCGGGGCAGGGGGCAGTTACTGAGAGGCAGATTTTGGCTCAATGTAAGGAACATAACAACTAGAGCTGTCCAGAAGTGGAAGGAGCTATACCAGGAGGGAGGGAGCTCTTGCTTGCTGCAGATCTCCGAGCAGAAACTGGACAACTATTTGTGGGGATGCCTTTTCAGGGACTGGTCAGAGCAGTTGGCTTCTGAGATCCCTTCCAGCTCTGAAATCTCCTTTCTGCCCCGTTCCTGTGAAGCTGCCTATGGATTCAAAACCTTTTGAAGGTGGGTTCCCATGATTCATTGCAGCCCTGAAGGCCCAAGGGAGATGTTCACACTAACGCAGAGAGGCATTCCAAGAAACAGACCCAGGTTTAGGGGAAGGTGAGATAGATTTGGGATGCAAATGAATACAGTCAAACCTCATTAATTCAGACCCCACTCGTTTGGAATTTGAGATGATCTGGAAGCCCGGTTGAGCCGAAGGCTGAGTTTGCACTACTAATGATAATGTAAACACTATTATGAGGTGAGCAAAGCCTTCACAGTATAAAGCATTATTATTATTATATTGAAAAGGTAGGGGGAGTTGGCTAATGTACAGAAGAATAGACTGTTTTCAAGGGGTTAAGAACATTTATTTGCACATAAACAATTTGCTAACTGTCAAATGATTCAGGTCTATTCCTTACACTGTATGTATTTTGTGAGTACAAATTTTTTGCATGTTGTCTCTCCCATTAGAATATAAGCTCCTTTGAATTAATGAAAAAAAAAATGCAAAGGAAGGTGGCCAAGCCATACCAGATCTAAAACTATATTGTAAAAGCAGCAATCATCAAAACTATTTGGTACTAGCTAAGAAATAGAGTGGTGGATTAGTGAAATAGATTAGGTACACAAGACACAGTAGTTAATGATTATAGTAATCTACTGTTTGGTAAACCCAAAGACTCCAGCTTCTGGGATAAGAACTCACTGTTTGACAAAAACTGCTGGGAAAACTGGAAAATAGCAAGGAATAGTTTACCTGTCAGATCTATGGAGAAGGGAAGAATTTATGACCAAACAAGAGATAGAGAACATTATGAAATGCAAAATGGATGATTTTGATTACATTAAATTAAAATTTTTGCACAAACCAAACCAATGCAACCAAGATTAGAAGAAAAACAGAAAGATGAGAAACAATTTTTACAGCAAGAGTTTCTGATAAAGGCCTCATTTCAACAAAAATAGCTAGTATTTGCACGGCATTATCTCATTTGATCCTCATCACTACCCTGGGAAGGAGGTGGTATTATTTTCCTCATTTTGCAGATGAGTGAGAGGGCAGTCTAAGCATAGGGAAAGGTATGAACAAAGCATGGGGCATGTTTGGGGTCATCTAGATGGTGGGTCATCTAGTTTCACTGGGGGAAATAGAGTACATGGAAAGTTATGAAGGTATGTTGGAAGCAGTTCATAGGATCATAGGATCATAGATTAAGATGGGACCTTAGATGTCATCAAGTCTACCCAGCCCCCATTTTACAGGTAAGAAAACTATGGTCAAGAGAGATTAAGTGACTTTCCCAAGATCACAGAGCAACTAAATATCTGAGGCAGGATTTGAACTCAAGCCCAGCACTCCATCCACTTCAGTAGTTGCCTAGATGATGGGTGACTTCAGGAAATCCCAGAGTTGTTGTTAAGATTAGAGGTGATAAAGATGCAGGTATTCTGTGCCCCTAGAAAAGTAGTGTGATGTGATAGGACAAGAAATCAGTAGCAGTGGTTCTCACTTCTCTTTCTGACTAGACCAATGATTTAATTAGATCCTCCCAAGCATAACTTTACAAAGACTCTTTCCCTCAAGCTCAGGACCTCAGAAAACCCCATCCCTTGACACCCTTGGACTACTCCCTTCTTGGGCAATTAATACTTATTGAATGAAATTAGATTGAAGCAAGCATATACATAAGTATGATATCCTCAATGACATGTAGGTAAAGAGATGGGATGTCTCATTGGGGAAAAAGGTGGACTGTTCATGTAGTTAAGTATGGGGGTTAAATAAAGACCAGACTGGTGCTGTCCAGGGTACTTAAATAATCAGGGGAAAGCCTCCAGCATATAAGGTAGATTCTCTATGGAGGATTTACAGAAAGAATGGGTAAGAATCACATAGGATGAGAGGGGATGGCAGGCTTAGTATTAGAGTCAGAAGAATACCAAGTGAGATAATTAAGCATTTTGGCACTGGGACTGGGGAGTGGGAGACTGAGACCCCGAGATACTGTTCCCCACTGGAGGTTGGGTGGTGGGCAGATGATCTCACTCTTGGCTGCCATCTGGCAGTTTCCCATTTTGACTAACTTTTCTTTCTAACTAAACTGCTAAAGGATTTCAAGTGCTGTTGGCTCTATCTTAAAATCACTGCCCTGAGGCAAAGACCCAGTTATTGGGCCCTTGTTAGTGCCCCGAGTACCACATTGATGAGATCCTGTCCCCAACAAGATATCGATGCAAATATCTAACAGTTTCAGCTATTCTTGAAAATTCCATTGAGGGGGAAAAACCCCAAAACACAAGCAAAACATCAGCCCAGAAGATGGGAATTCCCCTTCCTCTTCATCAACTCCTGTAAAGCTTCTGTAAAAATTCATCTAGCATCTTCCAAAACTCCTCAAGCACTTTGCTATCTTCTCTCAAAGGAGTGGCATGCCTGATGCAGCTGGCATCACAGGAACTGTCACAGTTGGAAAGGCTTTTTGATATCAGCAGTTCCATTTTACAGATAGGGAAACTGAGGCCTACAGGAAGAAAAGACTTGCTCTAGGGTATTTTAGAGCCAAATGTTATTCCTGCTATCTTTCCACCTCCAAGTGCTGGCTCCGCTCCCGTTAACCCTGGCTCCTAGTCAATTACATGCCCCTGTTTCCACTGATGACAGATCAGTGATTTATGGCACCACACATAGCACCCTTCAGTAAAAGGGCAGGACAGCTGATGCTGAGATGTCGTACATTTCCTGAGTCCCTAATTGTAGCCAACGCAAACACGTCTGGCACTGCCTCTGTTCATCTTCCCAGGAGGGTTTAATATTCCCCACTCTCACAAAATTTTCATAACATGATTTGGTTAACTGGGTTTGTGGGCCTAACTCCCACCCACGGCTTAGAAAGCATATCCCTGGGCATCATCACATGGGACTTTTATCATGAAGAATAGCAGTGTGGAGAAAGCCAGCCAGCGGCTCCCTGAATAGGATCTGAGGATAGATGGTGGCAGCATTTCCTAGATCCTGGATTAGGATGCTGGGCAGGTGAGTAGGGCTGAACTTTGTCTTGGGGAGGGACGCTCTTCTCTACATTAATCCTCTCATGAGATGATGTCTTTTGCCTTTCGGGCACTGAAACAGCTATTGCCAGTGTTCCTAATGACAGGCTGATTCATGGGGTCCTGGAAAGTATCACACTTGATATTCAGCTACATTAAAGAATGATAGGTTGCCTGGTTGTGTTACATTTTCCTTCTGGGGCCTCAGTTTCCTTATCTGTAAAATGAGAGGATTGGGTGAGAAGATCTTTAAGGAACTTACCATGACTGTTAGGACTACGTATCAATGTCAGAACTGGGAGGAAACCAAGAACATAGAGCTGGAAGGGGGCTGAGAACAGAGAAAGGTGTGGGAGGTGGGTGTCAGAGTGCCCTGGAAGGAGTTGAAGGGGAATGGTGGCACAGATGTAAGTCTTTCCTGGTCCTCTTGTTTTATGGGCCAGTAAGAGAAGGTGGGGGATGAAGAATAGTGAAGACAGGTCATCAGGTCGGGCAAAGTCCAACTGGGCAACCTTTTGTGAGAAAGTGGAAAGTGAGGGTGGGGATTTGGCAGGTGAGTTTAGTACTATTGCCCTGGACAACTCCCAGGAGAAAGCAGGGAGGTGAAAGAAGTAGTCTTGGAGGAGCAGTGGGAGAGAGGCAGACCCTAGTGGATGAAGGTGGGCCCTAGGAGACAAGTGGTTCACTCATGGATACCCTGTGCAAGGACCACAGAAGCCCAGTAAGTGCTGAGTTGAGTCAATGAGGAAACATGGCCATCCTTTTGTCCCTTCCTTCCTTCCTTCCTTCCTTCCTTCCTTCCTTCCTTCCTTCCTTCCTTCCTTCCTTCTTTCTTCCCTCCCTCCCTCTCTCCTCCCTCCCTCAGGATGACATGACTATCATTTTGATTCTTTGGGTTACCAGGTTTGGGATAGGCTGTCATAGCTAGAAGGGACTCAGATCACTGAGTTCAAACTACTCATTAAAGAGGAAGAAATTGTGACCTAGGGAACGGCAGGGTCTATCCCTTGGTCACACAGCTTCTATTATATTAACACATCTCCAGATTACATTAGGCTTGTTTTCTTTTTTCATCTCCCAGGGCCCATTCTTGTCTCACATTGGACTTGAGAACAACAAAAGGCCCTCTGAACTGTCTGCCAATTCTGAGATTCTGTGGATTCCAGAGATTCCAGAAGGCCCTTAATTGAGGTTTAACTCTTTTTGGTGGGGATCACTAATTAATAATATCTCCCATTTCTATAGTTCCTGAAAGTTTAAAGGCCTCAAAACAATCCTAAGAATCAGTTACTGAAAATGTTATCATTCCCATTTTTATAGTTATGGGAACTGAGATCCAGAGAGAAGTGATTGACTCATAGAATTTAGTGTTGGAAGGGAACGTTAGAGAGTTCATCTACTTCATCCCATTCTTCTTTTTAATAGATGAGAAAACTGAGGTTTAGAGAGAGGTTAGGTTACTTGCTACACATGATCTTAACTTTAGAGCTAGAAGAGCTGATGCTTGACCTTGAGTCAGGAAGACCTGAATTCAAATCCAGCCTAAGATACTCACTAGCTGTGTGACCCTCGGCAAGTCACTTCACCTCTGATTGCCTTAATTTCCTCATCTGTAAAATGGGGATAATAATAACACCTACCTCTCAGGTTGTTGTAAGAATCAAATGATATAACATTTGTAAAGTGCATATATATGTGTGTGTATATACATACATATTACATATATGCATTATTATTACTGGCTAGTCAAACTCTAGTCAAACTGAGCTGAAGGAGAAAATGGCAAACCACTCCAGTATCTCTGCCAAGAAAACCCCAAATGGAGTCATGAAGAGTCAAACATGACTGAAAAATGACAACAGTCAAACCCCTTTGTTTTTACAGATGAGGAAACTGAAGCCAAGAGATGTTATGTGACTTGGCTTAGGTCACACAGGTATTAAGTGATAGAACTGGGATTTGAATCCAGGTCCTCTCACTTTAGATCTGACCCTCATTCTACTCCATCAGGTACATAGTAACAGGAAAAACAGCAACAATAATAATGCTGATTTTGAACTCCACTTTGCATCTGCTGCTTTGCCTGGTTTCAATTCTGTGGAATAAGCTGCCCCTCTCGGGATAAGCTCATCACTTCTGAACCTGCCATGCTGCTAACTCAAGCTTTGATTGATTTCATCTCCCTTAGCTCCTCTCCCCTCTGTTTGGAGGACTAGGGGGCAGAGTACCAAACCCCTCCCAATGCCTTCCTTTATAGAGGGCAGAAATGGAAATCTCAGATCACTCCACCTTGCATTTGCTGCCCTGCTTGGTTTCAACTCTACAGAACAACTCTCCCCTCCTCTTCTTTCCTGCCTCCCTTTGTCTGCTGTTTCTACCTTCAGATTGTAAACTCCTTAAGGGCAGGGACTGTCTCAGTTAATTATATCCCAGCACTTAGCACAGTGTCTGAAACATGCACTTAATAAATGTTTATTGGATTGGATTGGATGGGGTAATAATTAGTCATAATGGGTCATAGTTATGAAGTGTTAGAGACAGAACCCAGAACTTCTCACTTTGACCTTTAACCTTGCAGATGTGGATTCTCCTATGGCCACCTGGGGATGTGCCTTTTGGTGGTTAAGGATCAGTATGAAGCTAAATGGGAAGGTTCCTGTGGTGGAGGAGGGCAGTTTGGGGAAATCATAGGGGATGAAGTCTTTCAATCAATCAGTAAAAAATTATTAAGCACCAGACAATGTGTGCTAAATGCTGGAATCTAGATCATTGGGTAGCAAAGTGACAGTGACAGAAGCTGGTCAGACATCCTGTGATTGGGACCCTGGGGAAATTAATCAACAAGTATCTGTTAAGTGCCCACTGTGTGCCAGATCCTGGAGATACAAAGACAAAAATGAAATAGTCCCTGTCTTCAAAGAGTTTAAATTCTCTAGGGGAGAACAAAGGCAGACTCTGGAGTCACTGGAGCAAAAACAGAGTCTGAGAAAGTCTGGGTCAGGTAATATGAATGAAAGTATAGAATCATAAGATTTAGAGCTGGAAATATAACTTCTGTTTGAATTGATGAGGACACTGAGGTCCAGAGAAGTTAAATGCCTAAGTTCACTGAACTGGTAAACAATGGAGTAGGAATTCACACTCAGGTCTTCTGAATTCAAGAAATGGCAAAGGCATCTGGGTGGCAGAGTCTATAGTAAATAGAATGTTGGACTTGAAGGAAGCTTTGAGTTCAGGTACAAATGGTTCCTAAAGTCTTAGTGCAGTTTTAAACTCTAACAGAACTATCAGGAAAGTTGAGTGCTGCAAAATTGATGCTTTTGAATTGTGGTGCTGGAGAAGACTTTTTCAGAGTCCTTTAGACAGCAAGAAGATCAAATCAACCAATGCTTAAAGAAATTAATTCAGGCTACTCATTGGAAGGACAGATACTGAAGTTGAAGCTGAAATACTTTGGCCACAGAATAAGAAGATAGGACTCATTGGAAAAGACCATGATATTGGGAAAGCCTGAAGGCAAAAAGAGAAGGGAATGGCAGAGGACATGATAGATAGCACCATGGATAGCATCATGGAAGCTTGCACAGACTTCAGGAGATAGCAGAGGTTGGAAGGGCCTGGCATGCTGTGGTCCATGGAGTCATGAAGAATCTGACACAACCGAATGAATAAATAACAACAACAAAGCTTTTGGAACACCCTCAGTTACTAGCTGTGGGACTCTGGGCAAGTCACTTAATCTTGCTTGGTCTCAGTTTATTCATCTGTAAAGTGGGAATAATAATAGCACCTACTTCATAGAGTTGTCAGGATTCTATTTGTAAAGTGGTTTATAAATCTTAAAGTGCTACATAAATCCTAGCTATTATTATTATGAATATTTTAATTATCATCCATCATTCTCATCATAGCTGAGTTCAATCCCCTCTTTGTATCCTTAACAAGTGGTCTTCTCAGCTCTGTTTGATGGGAGAAGCAGTGTGATATCATGGATAAAACACTGGCCTTGGAGTCATTAAGATCTAGCCATCCCAGATACTTACTAACCATGTGGCCTCCCCGGGTCTCAGTTTCCTCCTCTGTAAAATGAGGTAGTTGGATTTGATGACCTCTAAGGTCTCTTCTGGCTCTAAATCTATGATCCTGAACTTCCAATGCATCCATAGCACAATGGATAGAGTGTTTCTTAAGGAGAGGGACTTGAATCCTCCATTGGGCACTTGATTTCTTGTATGACCACAGACAAGTTATTTAACCTCTCTCAGTTTTCTAACCAGTAAAATGGAGTAATAATATCTGTAATACTTACATCACAGAATGGTGAGACTCAATTGAGATAATGTATGTAAAGTATATAGATATCTCTTTTTATTACTACCTAAATCAACTTATTCCAGGAACAGCCACTTCTCATTGATTTGGGAACTCTTCCTTGCACTTACTTACTTTGATGGATCTGTGATGTTAACAAGTCAACCAGCAAGCATTTATTAAGTGCCTACTATTAAGTTTCAGGCCTTGATTGATGTGGCCATTTCCCATCCCCCTCCACCATGATGCAGATAGCATCTCTTCCATGTCTACCCATCTTGCATGACTTGTGTCCTGCATGGAGGGTCTGCCCACCATGCTTCTAGTCCTCTTGCCATTATGTAGATACCAATGGACCATATAGGGTTTCTTACATTTAGTAGAGATCTAATTCCCTGTGTCTCTATACCATGCCAACCACTCAAGCCTCCACTGGTCATAGTTCTGCTCTGTTGGGTCAAGAGAGTCACTCTAATCCATCTTGGTCTATAACAGCCCATCAAAATACTTGAATGCAGAGTATGTCCTTCTTAATTAATCTTTCTTTTCTCCAGGCAGTTACAATTCCTTTGGTTGCCTGGATTGGAGATTACATAACTTGATGCCACCCCTTTACAATTCTTGTTGTTGAAAGATAATTAATGGTGTGTAACCACCAACATATGGTGAGAAGTTTCTGATTTCTGCTCAGTGATTTGGGCACTGCCAGAGACCTAAGTGCTCACTGCTTAACTGAGGCCATTCATGGTTAATACTACAGTGTATTTTTCATTTATTAAAATGATTTCTATAAGGGTCAGTCAGGTACTGGAGTCCTATTATATCGACAGCTTTGGCTGGTGTACTGGCTCATCCTCCATCTGTGTAATAAATAGGCAGTGTGATTTCAGGAGTATGTGAGAAGAAAGTGGTGACCAAATGGATATCTGCCCATGGCTCTTTAGGGAAAAAGACACTGTAGGTCTCCTAGACATGTTCTTATCATAGGAATAAGAGATACTTCTTGTCCTCTTGCCATTATGTAGATACTAATGACCATTATGTAGATACCAATGGACTGGAGTGTAGAGGTGTTCAGAAAGGGTTAGCATCTCTGGTATGAGGGTGTGCCAAACCCTTTTCAGGGCTGCTCATCCACCTTTGGTGTCTACTTTTCACCCAACTCTCACTGTGGCTCCAAGAAGCTGTAGCATGTGCAGCAGCCACGCTCTGGTAAAACCATCGCAGGAGATGGGCTATAAACCAGATTGAGGGTAACCAACAAGCTTCAAACTCATCAGTGAGTGAGGGGGGTCTCTACCCCAAGCATGTGAAGACTTCCTCTGTTGGAATGGGTGGATGAGAACAATTTGTCCCAATGGCCAAGAAGACGGCTGAAATAGGTGATGTGAAGCAATTAGAGCTTGGTCAGACATTGAAGATGCAAAGGTCATCCAATGCATCCTGGGCCATCACCAGTCATCCCGACTTTTGTCTTGCCACTGGCCTTTGATGACTGTGGAAGATAGAGTGAGGCTGATGAATCTGTGCAACTCCACCCTCACTTAAATTTAATTCATGTGGGAGTCAAGACATCATTCCAATATGTCATTGGCCCTCTTTGAAATGAGGGAAAAATGACATAAGCAATGGGCCACACAGGATTTCCTATATTTAGTAGAGATTTGGTTCCATGCATCTCTACAATATGCTAAGCTAACACAGTCTAGGTGCTTAATAAATGTCTGTCCCCTTCCCCTACCTAACAAAACATAGTGCTGCCCTTATGGAGCTTACAGTCTAGTGGGGAGGATAAGACACATAATGATGATTATAAAATATTTCATGCTAAGCCCATTGGAGCAGTACAAACAAAGTTTTATGTGTTGTCCCAATGGGAAAGTTGTTACTTATGGGAGAGGGAAATCAGAGAAGGTTTCCTGGAAGAAGTGGTATTTAGATTATGTTTTAAAGGATATAATTCAACTGGTGACAAAGGGAAGAGATGGCACCAGGGTACTGAGAACAGTGAGGAAACATAAGGAGATGGGAGAGCACAAGGCATATTTGAAGGACAGAGAATTGTTCAGCTTATCTGGGGTACAAAGTGATGGGCAGAGAATAAATAATATAAGAAGGCTTGGAAGTTACATTGGTATTATGTAGTGGAGAGCCTTGATTTACAGGACAGGAAAGAAAAAAATAGCTTTTCCACTCACAATGTGAGTTCTGAGGTTACTGAAAGCAATGTTGTCCAAAGACTACTTTTCTTTGTCAGAGAGGGGCTAAGGCTGCCATCTCTCCTGCGAAGAGCACTAGATTTGGAGTCATGAACCAGGGTTCAAGTTCTGGCTTTGACATTTTAGCCACCTGACCTTGGACAAGTCCTTTCTTATCTCTGGGCCTCAGTTTTGTCTTCTAATATATTCTGGGGTTGGATTAGGTTATTTCAAAAGTCCCTTATAGTGCTGACATTTTGTGACTTTCTCATGCCTGGTGGACTTTGTTATGAGAGAATTTAGGTGTACCACTCTCTGACACCATTCTGGGTAGGGACAGATCAGGGCACAAAGGGGTGAAGTAGTTTGCCAGAGACTGGTCCAAGACTAACTCACCCCTAGTTAGTCATGAGAGCTGAGTGTGAATTATAGCTTTGACACTTCCTAGCAGTGTGACTTTGGGTAAACCATTTCCTCTCTTTTGAATCTATTTCCTCATCCTCTTCCCCATTGGGACCCTAATGCTCCTTGTTATTTTTCAGGGCTCTGTTGAATGACTAGTATATCCAGGTGACTAGCTAAGACTGTTGACCCTACTGAATTTAGAACACTATACCTGGAAGGGCCCTTGAAGATCATCTAGTGAGAGGAAAGAAGTCCATCCAAGGTTATATTGAAAATCAAGGGGGCAACTAGGTGGCACAGTGGATAGAGCACTGGCCCTGAAGTCAGGAGGACCTGAGTTCAAATCTGGCCTCAGACCAAACACTTGACACTTACTAGCTGTGTGACCCTGGGCAAGTCACTTAACCCCAATTGCCTAAAAATAAAAAAAAAAAAGAAAATCAGTAGTAACATCAAGATAAGAAGTTCCAGATCTCCTGACTCCCAGGTTCAGGTTCTTCTTATTTCAATGTGTCATTATAAAGTTTTCATCAGCCAGAAGAAAGGGTCTATGGAGGAACCATAAAGTACATTGGGTTTGGAGTCAGAGGACCTAGGTTAAAAATTCTGCCTCCGACACTATCTCTGTGACCTTGGGCTAGTTGTTTAACTTTCCAAGGCCTCAGTTTCCTCCACTGTAAAACAGAAAAAGGCCTCTAGGTGGCCTCTGAAGGGCTCATACAGCTCTGGAACCAATTCTATGAGGTACAATCCCACTTAGAGCTCATGTCATTTGTGCCCCTTCTTTGACAGCTGAAGAAATCAAGACCCAAAGAGGAGTCGTTGTGATTTTGCCTAAGGTCACAGGAGGGGTAGCTAGTAGATCTGGAGTTTGAAGTCAGGTCTGTTGGTTTGGAGCTCCACCATGGGCAGATACAATGCCAATGGAATGGTTGGAGGTAGGGGCCATTTGAGGAGTAATGCAAGAGCCAATCCTGAGTACGAGCTTTGCAAATCTTTCTTGCTGCTCAGAGAATAAATCAGAGTCTCTGCTGAAACCCAGAGGAGGAGAAGCATGCCTGCTTCTACTCTTCAGATGGACCATTCTGCTGAACCTGCCAGGTTGGTCCAAGAGCTGCACTGAAATGGCTGCTCTCTTCCAGGTGCTCCTGCTGCGTGTGGGCTGGCACTCCCACACCGCACAGTGCCCCCTGCTGTGGCTGCCCTGGACACCACCAGACGGGGGACCATCTGTCAGTGATGGAGGGTGAGCCAGGCCCTCCAGAGCGCTGACTCAGCACGGCACAAACGAGCGGCCAGATGGGAGCAGACGGAAGACGCCTTGTGGGAATTGGTGGCCTGACAGGGACCGTGGGAGGATGGAATTTAAAAACCCGTCACAGTCATCAGCCAGTCCTCTCTGGAAGCAAAGACAGGGATGACAGAATGGAAAGGGAAGACTAAAGATTGAGTCAGGAAACTCCCCTGCTGTCCTAGGAATAATCACCTCCATGGACTTTGAGATGCTAGTCTTCTGATCCTCCAAAAAGGGGAGATTGGGGAATAGAAATAGCTTAGTATAGTCAGAGCTGTAATCAGGGTGGGATAATGGGCTCTGCCCCAAGGAGCTGAAATTTAGAGGATGCCTATAACATGTGCTTCAAAATATGATTCCCCCACTCTCATCCCCAAATGACTGCACATCAGACCTTAGTAATGGCCTCATCCTGAGGATGGACTTTCTCCCCTTAGCAGCTGCTTTCCTTGCCCTTGTTCTACCATTAGGTCTTTTAGAACATAGACCTCATGATGTTCCAGGTCCCAATTCCTTCCCTGGTGACCATATCTTGAGTGACCCTCCACCTCTGCCCCACCTCTTTTCTCTCCTTTTATCCAGGTGCAAACATTTCTAGTTAACCTTCTGGGTATAGTAGAAAGAATAGTTCCTAGAATCTTAGGTTCCAGACATGGATTTGGTGATGATAATAATACATTATCATCACCAGAGAGATGAGGGGCTGCTGGATGCTTAAAAAAACCCTGAATTACCTAAAGAAGATTGTGTACAAAGGTATGGGATGGTCCCCTCCATGGAGAAAGTGCATATGGATGAAATCATGGATTGTTGGAATGAATAATCAGAGCCACAGTCTCCGAGAGTTCTGGTTCCACTCCTTCATTTTACAGAAGAGAAAATTAGGTCCAAGAGAGTAAATGACTTTCTTAAGAACACATAGGTAGTTCCAGAGCTCAGATTCAAACTCAAAGCCTGTGACTCCAAATCTGGTGCTCTATTTGCTTTACCACACTGCTTTTCCATCATTACCTGCCTCACAGGGCTGCTCTGATCAAAAAATGCTTTCTAAAACTTCAGATTAACACACTAACAGAAGCTATGACCTTTAGTACTGAAGGAAGAGCAACTTGCAGCGAGTCCCTGACCAAATATTCAGCACTTGGGAGAGCTCCTTTTTGTTTTAAAAGTGTCTCTATGTTTCTTCCGTTTGTTTCTGTCTGGTAGCCCTGGAAGAATCAATATTGCCTCCTCTGCCTGGAGACGTGGCTGGAATATATGCTGGGGTTTGGGACAGGGAGAACTGGGGTGAGCCTAGAATATTGACTAAGGGTAGTAGCAATTCAAGCAGGCTGATTTGTGGGGGATATTTGAGGATCCAATTCCATTCCAGGGCTGGGTAAATTTTGATGAGGGTGGGGTGGGTATGGGAATTTGGAAACGGCTCTTCCCAACTGAGATCTATGATTAATTATACCTTCTTCATGGTTGAGCCTTCCCAAATCTTTATGATAGCAGTTGGGAAGGGGCTTTGGATTCTGAACCTTAGTTGAATTTTAATGCCCCTTGTGCAAGAGAGAACACACTCTGGGCAGCCTCCCGCAAAGCTTTTTTAACCTTATGTGAGCTTTAACATCAAAAGAGCACCCCAATTTATGTAAGAAATAGTATGAATGTATTCCCCCAAAAACTGTGTAAATCATATTTGGGTAAATTGAATCTGACTTTCCCACTGACTTTCATTATGTAAGAGATGCTCTTTGTGGAAGAGGGAACAAACTTCTATTTGGCCCTAAGAATCAGTACTAGGACCTTCTCCAGACATTCAAAGACCACTAGAGTTTGGTGACATTCGACTTTTCTAGCCTTAATTTCATCACACCCTTCTATCTACTTTATGTTTCTGGCCAAACTAATAGGAGTAACTCACATTTATATAGACTTTTAAAGTTTGCAAAGCTTTTTACATGCACTATCTCATTTGACACTTAGAACAATACTGTGAGTTGAGTAGTATTTACATCTTCATTCTACAGATCAGGAAACTAAGACTCAGAAAGACTAAGTGTGACTAGAGTCACACAGCTAGTGTCTGAGGCAGTATTTCAACTCCAGTGTCCTTGACTCCAAATCTGGCACTCTACTTACTATGCCATGCTGCTCAAAAAGGGTGATTTCTTTGGCCCTCAAGAAAGTTTTCTATTCTTTCCCTTCAGCCAATTGGTGAACAAGTATACTGTGTGCCAGGTAAAATTCTGGGGACACAAAGAAAGGGGAAAAACAATCCCTGCCCTCGAGGAGCTCACATTCTAGTGACAACATGCAAACAATTATATAAATAGAAATTCTACATAAAGGGCAGATGGAATCTCTGAGGGAAGTCACTATAATTAAGTCCTGCTTTTATGCCCTTGTAAATGCTGTTCCCTGTGCCTGTAACTGTTTTCTCCCCCAATCCCTTTTACTTATTGAATTCCTACCTAGTCTTTTTTTTTTTTGGCTAGGCAATGGGGTTAAGTGACTTGCCCAGGGTCACACAGTTAGTAAGTGTTATGTGTCTGAGGCTGAATTTGAACTCAGGTCCTCCTGAATCCAGGGCTAGTGCTCTATCCACTGTACCACCTAGCTGCCCCTACCTTGTCTTTAAAGCCCAAGTAAAATGGTGTCTCCTCCAAGAAGCCTTCTCTGGTTCAATTCTCTTTCTTCCGCCTGATTTGTAATGCCTCTCCCCCCACCAGAGCTCACATATGACTTTATTTTTACTTCTTTAATGTACTAATATCATTATTCTGTAGTGCTGTTCATTATGGTTACTGATAGGTGCCCATTCCCTTTCTGGACAGAGCTCCATGAAAGCAGGAGCCATCTCATCTAAACCTTATGTTTGAAGACAGGCAGGACACTGCACATAACAAGGACTTGATAAACATTTATTGAATGAATAAATGATGACTATAGAGAAGTCGCAGGAAGATAAATTCTAAGCCATATCTATCAGGCTAAACACCCTCAATTCCTTTGATCCTGAGGCCATTCTCTATCCTGGTAATCCTCTGTATCATTTTTATCTCATCAATATCCTTCCTAAATGGCAGCTCAAATAGAAAACAGTACTCTAGGTATGGTCTGACCAGGGCAGAGGACAGTGGAACTATCCCCACCTTCTTCTTGGATACTACCTTGCCCTTATAGATATACGATTGCTATAGATAGCCCGAGACTGCATTTTGGCCACCATATTGAAATGGAAGGAAACTTAGAGATCAATTAATCTAATATTTTCATTTGACAAATGGGGAAATTGATTCTCAGAGAGTGTAAGGGACTTGCTTAAGGCTCATTCTATTTTTTGAGCTAGAAAGGACCTTAGAGATTATCTAATCAAACTCCTTCATTTTCTAAATGAGGAAACTGAGGCACAGAGAAGGAAATTGTTAGTACAATGTTACATGGTAGAAGATCTCAGATTTAGGATTTTTGGATCATAGCTTTAGAGGTGGAAGAGACCTCAGAAGTCTCATTGTCCAATCTTCTCTCTCTCTCTCTCTCAACTTGAACCCAGTTCCTATTATTATACATATGCCTTCCTCATACATATGACTTATCCTCTAGTTCTGGAGAATGGATTTTTAAAAAAGAGTTCATTTCAGCTTTTTTGGCTCTCCACTTTTCCCCGAAGAGGAACCTGGCTTTAATTGTGATTTCCCAGCCATTATCCAGGAGTAATCGTCATAAAAAAAGGAGGTGGTGGTGGGGAACTTTAAATGTTCAACCTTCTAAAATCAAAAGGAATGACTCAGAGGTCACAATCACCCCCAGAACATTGTGGGCCCTGTTTTATTGCTATTAAGTAGGATTTAGCTGGATTCTATTAAGACTATTTTTACAATTGTGTGAGAGGTTAATGCATTGCACACATAATGCACTACCTTTTTTACTAGACGGTGAACTCATTAAAGACCAGGAATGCATGGGGAACATTTCTAGGCAAAGTGATATATTAAGAGCTTGGGAAGAGTGAAGGCCTGAAAGGAAGAGAGTTTTTTGATGTTTAAAATTCATTTGCAAGCAGGTAAGTGCTGGCATACTTGAGACGCTACCAGGTCACTGGAGTACAGGAGGATTCTTCTGATGATTCATTCCTCTAGGATGCCTGAGGATTGTGAGTAGGAAGAGCCTGCAGGGCCTTAGAGTCAGGAGACCTGGGTTCAAGAGCTATCCCTGCCACTCATTAGGTGTTTGACCCTGGGAAGGTCCTCCCATCTTTGAACTTTCTGAAAGGATTTTGATCCTCTTTCCTAACCTATAAAGTGCAGATGATGATGATGACGATGATAAATTGCTACTTCAGTGATGGTGTGAGGGCAGCACATTGTACATGGTTTGGAGGTATGAACATGACTATGGATGGACTTATATAGTCAGTATAGAAGAGTGGATAGAGTCCTGGGCTTGGAATCAGGATGATGTGGGTTAAAGTTAGACACCTACAAAGTGTGTGACCATGGGCAAGTCATTTAGCCTTTGCATTCAATAGGTAACTTCCTAGGACTTATCTGATACAGAGGCTGCAGCACAGTGGAAAGAGGACTGGCTCTGCAATAGGGAGGACTTGGGTTCAGAGACTACCTTTGCTGGTTTTCCATAGGCAAGTCACTTAACCTTCCTGGGCTTCAGTTTCCTCACCTGTAAAGTGAGGAGGTTGGACTAAATGGCCTTGGACATCCTTTCCAGCTCTACAGTATGAAATCATGGCTAGGTTGTGACTGGCATCACAAGAGCTCCTCACATTGATGAAGTCATAAACCTGTAAGTCTGTAATATTCCATTTAATGTCTTAGTTCTTTGTGTGTTTGCCTTATCCCCCTACTAGATCATGAGTTCCCTGAGGAGAGAGACTGTGTCTTATTTAAACTTTATATCTCCCCCAGCTCCTATCACAGGGAACTGCACACAGTAGGTGTTTAATAAAAGGTTTGTTGAGAGAGAGCATAACTGGTCATGAAGGACTTAGTCTTTGTCCCATTGGGTCTCTGCTAGTTGCATAGGCTATGGAATCCAGGTGTTGGGGCTAGGGAAATCCTGGTTTAGAAGTAATTTGTACCTCTCCTTCTTTGAGGACCCTAATTTTAATCCCCTAAAATGTACGAAATGTTTATTCCACAGGCTTTATTGTTTTAGTCACAATTAAAGCCAGGTTCCTTTTTGGGGGAAAGTGGAGAGCCAAAACCTGCAACTCTGAAGTATGGAGCTGTCTTCCTTAATAACTGCTCTGAGTTTAGAGCAAGGCACTCTATCTGTGACTGAATTATCTGTCCCCCTCCCCCTGTATCCCTTCATGACAGTAACAACAGTTCACATTTCTAGAGAGCTCTGAGGTTTACAAAGTGCTTTCTTCACAATCAGGCATGGAGGACATCAGGGCAGGGGGTTCCCACACCTCCCCCACCCCTGCCATTTTATAGACAGGGAAAGGGAAGTGGAGAGAAGGTCAGGTGGCCAAGGCCACACAGGCTTTGGAGCTAGGGCTCAAACCCAAATATCCCAATATCATGACCAGTCCTCTTCCAGATGTCCCACACCTGTCTCCCTGGATAGCTTTGTGTATTGGCTGCAACCCGGAGAAGCCTGGGCAAGACAGATGAAGTTGAAGGAAGGATATGGCCTTTGTTGAAGATGGCTTCCTTTCCAGGGTCCAAGTGTCCCCACTGACTCTTTATTTCAGACTATCCTAGAGAGGAGTGAGTCTCTTTCCCTAGTCTCTTGGCCATTGGGGGATGATCAATTGAGTCTTGCTGGGTACAGATCTGAACCTTACCTTTGGTGATCATTAAATGGGAACAGACACAGAGGAGCAGCAAGAGAAAGGACCATGACAAAGAAGAGAACATTTGGACCTTGCCTTCACTGGCATTATGAATTATGTCGGCTGTGTGGGTCTGGGTGGAGGATTGGGGGAAGAGGAGGAAAGAAGAGTTGACCCTTCATTAACTCTATGTTTTTCCACTTTTGAGGGAGCCTCAGCTTTGTAGTAGCATTTGAAGTATAGAGGGATCCATAGAGCTCTATAGGTCTCTGGGAGGTGGGGATCACTGGAGGAAGTGAGTTCAATTTTCTAGCCTTCTCTTAGTGGGGAAGTTTCAGTTACCAGCTAAGTCAGATAGAAATCTATATAGGTCTCTGGGGAGAGGGCAGGCTGACCAGAGAGTGAAGAAAAATTGTGTCTATGGCTTATGGGCTCCAGTTCAATTCCCTTGTGTTTTTTGTTGGCTGAAATAAAGCCTAACTTTTATTTGATGCATTGGTAGTCTGAATGTTTGCATGGGAACTTTAAACACTTTTTTCTTTTCTGTAGAGATCTTGATATGAGCTACATTTTGATGCTCCTGGGGTAGTCTGTGGCTGGAGCAAGGAGACAGGATGAAATGGGACAAATTCTGATGTTCCCAGGGGAGACTCGGAGAGCACAAGCCCCAAAAGGTGATTTGTGGGAAGTTCCCAAGATTGAACCCAGTACACTTAAGTCCAGAGCTGTGGTTCTTTGACATGGATTACTCTATTAGGTGAAGGATCTGCATACTCTCCAGTGGACATTTGTCTCCTGCTATCCTGTCCTGGTACTTTTTTTTTTTTTTTTTAGGCAATTGGGGTTAAGTGACAATTAGTAAGTGTCAAGTGTTTGGTCTGAGGCTCGATTTGAACTCAGGTTCTCCTGACTTCAGGGCCAGTGCTCTGTTCATTGCGCCACCTAGCTGTCCCCTATCCTGGTACTTTTGTCTTTAATTAACAGGAAGAATTTTAGTGCATTTAGCAGTAAGGGGGAGGTGGGATCTGACCTGGAAGGTGAATACAGTTTCTAAGCAAAGTCACAGATCTCCCCAGAAATGAAGAGAGATAACCCCACTATATCTGGGCCTCAGTCAACATTTAGAAGTATTTGCTTATAGAAATACATGATTTGATTGGTCTATTTTAGGGTGACCACAGAGTCCTGGATATGGAGCCAGTAGGCTCAGATTTAATTCATTCTCTGTCACTTGTTAGCTATAAGCAACTTTCTTAACCTCTCTGAGGCTCAATTTCCTTAGCTGTAAAATGGGAAAGTAACTTTTGTTCAGCATCACAGAACCTTGGAATTGGAAGGGACCTCTGAGGCCTCTGACCTGGACCTGATCAAGACTCCAATCTATGACAAGGATGGTCATCTAGTATTTGTATGAAGACCTCCTGTGGGGGCAGGGGGAAGCCACTACCTCCTGAGGCAGTTCATCCCACTCTGGGAGAGAACTCATGCTTAGGAGGCTTTTCTTTACATCATTTTAAATCTTCCTCTTTGCAGTTTTTACCCATTATTCCTACTTCTGCCTTCTGGGGCCCAGTGGAATAAGCCTAATCCCTCTTCTGTGTTACAGCTTTTCAAATACTTGCAGATAACTATCATACCCCCAAACATTCTCTTCTAGAGCCTCAACTTCCCAGTTCCTTCCACTGATTCTTATGTGATTTGAGCTGGAGGTCCTTTGTCCTCCTGGTTGCCTTTTACTGGCTCCTCTGCAGCTTAGCAATGTCCTTCCTAAAATGTCATGCTCAAGACTGAACACAATTCTGCATTTTGGGTATAACCAAGGCACACTCTAGAAGAACTATTACTTATGAGTACTAGACCCTAGGCCTTTTTTAATGCAGCCTAAGATTGAGTTAAATTTTTTTGGGGTCATCATATCCCATGGCTAACTCACAGTGAGCTTAGTCCATTCCCCTGACTCCCAAAGATCTTTTTCAGATAGCCCTGCCTCATCTGTTGTATTTGCGAAGATGACTTTTTGAATACAAGTTTAATACTTTATATTTAGCCTAAATGAATTTTGTCTGATGATTTTCAGTCCAGTGTTCCAGCCTGTCAAGACCTTTTTTAAATTATGATCCTCATAAAATGTGTTAGCTATTCTTTACAGTTTTGTGCCATTTGCAAAATTTAAAAGTATGAAATGTATGTCTTTATCCTAGTTATTGATAAAAATGTTAAATAGCTCAGGGACAAGGACAGATCACTGAGGGACTTCACTAGAGACTTTCATCCCAGTTGAAAGTGATCCATTAATGACTTTGGGTCCTGCCATTCAACTAGTTATGAATCCACCTTGTCCAAAAGAATAACGCAATAGACTCTGTCAAATATTTTACTAATTTTATTTATCTTTAGTTTATACCTATATATGGCTTTGTATCTATGTGTGATATAGATATAGTTTTATATCATTTATAATATAAAGATACATAGTTTTATATCAATATATCTATACAGGTATTTTTTATCTACTTAGATCTACTTATAAAATATATCGTTGTTCAATTGTTTCAATTGTGTCTGACTCTGTGAGCCCATTTGGGGTTTTCTTGGCAAAGATATTGGAGTGGTTTGCCATTTCTTTCTCTTTTACATTTTCTCACTCTTATTCTCTCATTTTACAGATGAGTGAACTGAGGCAAAGAGGGTTTAGTGATTTGCCCAGGGTCAAACAGATAGTAAGTGTCTATGGTTGGTTTTGAAATCAAGAAGATGGGTTTTTCAGACTCCAGGTCTGGTGCTCTATCCACTGAACCACCTAACTGTCCCTAAATAAAATATACTTAATACGATATAAATAAAACATATCCAGAGATTCACCTGATCTTTCAGTCTAGCATCCCTGTAAACTAAAGAGAAACGAAGTTGGTCTGGTACGATCTTGTCTAGATGAAGGCAGACTGGGCATTAATGATCATTGCTTCCTTTTTAAGATCTTTATAAACCATCCCTTTAATAACAGAATCTATAATTTTACTAGGAATAAAAGTCAGAGAGTAGCTTATAGGTTGCAGACTTTCCTGAACATTTGTCTTTCTCCAGTCCTGTAACATCTGTCCCGTCCTCTATGATATTTCAGATACCTTTGACAGTGGCTCACTAATGACACTTGACAGTTTTGTTGTAAGGTTGGGGGAACGTCTGATTACCCCCACCCCACTTTAAACGTGACCTTTGTAACAACTAGATGTTATCAACTAGACCCTTCCTTGTTTCAACCAAAGACATTCCAATTAGGTGTGACAGGAAATATGTTCTGATTGGAAGAGGGACTTGGTTAAGCCCTGGGGAACTTGTTTAGAAACAGGAGATGGTTTAGAAGATAGAAGCAATTTCAAGGTTCTGGCTGCACAGAAGAAGGAGTGGGGACATTTAAGAGCTGAGCTGGAAAGAAATGGAAACACAGGCAACCAGTGAGAGGAAAATGAGGAAGAAGTGGTAGAAAAGAAAGGAGAGATTGAGGAGGGCCATCAACCCTACAGATAAGTTGGAGGGGAAGATCTTGGTCAATGCCCTTAATTCTACTTACTGCCTCAAGGACTGAGGGAAATTCCAAGAAAAGATTAGCTCCTTCCTCAATTTACCCTCCTAACACTTGTCTATTAACAGACACTAAAATATACTTTGTTGATCAAATGTTTCTGGTAACAGAATTTTGCCTCAACAACAAAGAAACCAGGGATTCTATACACACATGAATATGTATATATATATGTATAAGTAAATTAATACAGAGTCAAACCTTTGCTAAATGTTTAGAATTTCCCTAACATTGGGAACATATTCAGAGCAACTATGACCATACTCTGAACTTTTCATTTAAATAAACTACCTAAAACAACAGAAGAGAGATCCATGTGGACTTGAAGGGCCTTTATATTGCCCTGAGCCTTAAAATGAGCTAATTGTTATAACAGGGCATTGTATCAGGATATATATGGTTAATTTGGACATGATATTGAGAGGTGGCTAGGTGATCTCTTCCTACCTCCCTACTTTTCTGGGCTTTCAGCTCTCTTCTTAGCTATTTCTGTTACTGTATTCACTCAAAGGCAGAAGGGCAAAGTCAATAGAAAGCTGGCCTTGGGGATAGAAAGACCCAGATTAAGGCTCCAATGCTGATACATGCTTGCAAAGTGACTCCTGGCAAATCTTCTAACCTGTCAGGGCCCCGGACAACTCTTGAAGACTATAAATTGCGGAGAAGGTTCCGATCTGTATTGGTAGAGAGAATTTCCCCTTATGGTAGCTCCTTATGTCAATGAAATCATAGATCCTATCTCTATCTTGACCCAATTTAAAGAGTGGTTGTAAAGAAAGTGCTCTGTGAACTTTAAAGTGTAAAGAAATGTGAATTATTATACATCAAAATCATTTTTGGAAATTACTTACTTGGCCACCTCTACAATTTAAGACACAGTGGAGATACGGGAAGAAGCAAAAAATATCACTGAGCAAAGAGGATAGATATGCTAAAATCCCTGTACTTAAACCCATGTACTTTTATTATAGGAGAGGTAGAAATGGGGGCATTGGCCCAGCTGTTCTGCTCCAATGGGTAGCCTTCTTTAATCTCTCCCTTCTTTTCCATAACTCAGTTCTTTCTCTTTTTTTCCCTTTTGCTGGTTACTCCTGTGTTTCCAGTTCAACCTTTATGTCCTCATCCTACCGTGTAGCCAAAATTTTAAAATCTTTTCTATATTCTAAACCATCTCCTGTTTTTATGTAATCTCTTCAGGGCATTACCCAAGTCCTTATTCATGTCTCTTTATTCTTAGTTTATAAACAGTTTAAATATGCTTGGTTATCTGATTTCTCAGTCTGCAGAAGAGTAGAAACAGCCAATCAGAATGAAGTTCTTGGGGAAGGGAGGAAAAAAGTCTGTTGGAAGCAAAATCTCTCATAGCAGTGCAGAATTGACAGCTAATAGGATAAAGAAGTTGAAGAAAAAACAATAGAATGTAAGCCTGAGCTTTCAAAAAGCTTATCAACCAGAGACCATTCTTTGCCAAGGCAAAGGCCCCATTTATTCCAACAACTTCTGAGTATTCCACTGGATTCTAGCACAGTAAAATGACCAATATTCATTATGTGAATCCTGAGTCACCAGAGAAGATTAAATTATGTTTGGCATTCTCTGTGGTAGGAAGCAAGGAATGTGTATAATCCATTTAGAAAGATTTGGAAATATTAACCCCAAATGGTTTTAATAAAAATGAATTTCAGTGATTAAAGCAGTCAACAGTAAGAATCATGGAGCCAGAGGAGACCTTAATGGTCCTAGGCTGAGCCTTTTACTATGTAGAGGGGGTCACTGAAGCCCAGAGGAGAGGAAATTGCCCAAGGTCACATAGCTAATAGGCATCAGAGGCAGTTCTTGAACTCAGGGCTCCTGATGCCTGGTCCAGGATTCTTTCACTTATGGTAGGTTTTCTCCCTGATGGCATTAGTTACCTGGAAAATTCCCTTATGTTAAACAGCTCATTACCTAACGATAGCCTAGAAGTATGGGGCTCCTATATGAACAAAATTATACTAAATGATATTACTGATTGACTAAATTATGAATTTGAAGAAATTGACAAAATATTAACTCCTTTTCTTTTCAATTTTAATTTAATGAATTTAATCATATTGGATTAGTGATCTTCTCAATGTGGTTTGGACCTAGTCTATCTCTGTTTCAAACTCTCTATATCCTGCTTGGAAACTGACAGACTCATTATACAGTGTTAGCTGAGTCCTCTAACTATGTAATTTTACATTAATCTACCTAGGCAGTTCCACCTTTATAACATCTTCTTAAATGCACCCTTCTCTCCACTGACACAGCTACCACTCTTATCATCTCATGCCTGGACCATGACAATAGTCGGCTGGTAGGGCAGCTAGGTGGTGCCACAGTGCACAGAGCACTGGGCCTGGGATCAGGAAGACTCATCTTCCTTAGTTCAAATCTGGCCTCAGACACTTAGGAGTTGTGTGACTCTGGCAAGTCACTTAACGTTGTTTGCCTCAGTTTCTTCATCTGTAAAATGAGCTGGAAAGAAATGGCAGACCACTCCAGTATCTTTGCCAAGAAAACCCCAAATGGGGTCATGAAGAGTTGGACACGACTGAAAGGACTGAAGAACAGCCACCGTTACAAAAAGATGTTGGGTCTGTTTGCCTCAAGTCTTTCCCCTTACCCCAATCCATCCTTTATTAAACCACCAAAGTGATCTTCCTATAATATGTCTGACTATGCCACACTCCTTCCGAATCCCTCCCATTCATGAAACTCCGCTGGCTCCCTATTACCTCCAGGACCAAATCCAGGATCTTCTGTTTGGCATCAAAGCCCTTCATAGCCTAGCCCCCTCCCACTTTTCCAGTCTTCTTACACCTTACTCCCCTCCATGTACTCTTCTATCCACTAACTTGGTCTTGCTCTTCTTTGCCCATGACAGCCTATCTCCTGACTTCATACATATTCACTGCCTGTCCTCCATGCCTGAAATTCTCTCCTCCCTCATCTCTGCCTCCTGGCCTCCCTGGCTGCCTTCAGATCCCAGCTAAAATAATACCTTCCGAAAGAAGCATTTCCTAATCCCCTTAATGCTAACATCTCCCCCCCCGAGATTATCTCCAATTTAGCCTGTTTGTATATGGTTGTTTGCACGTTATCTTCACCATTACCTGTCCTTGAGGGCAGGGACTGGTTTTTAAAAAAATTTTTTCTTGCCTTTCTTTGTATCCCCCTTGCTTAGCACAGTGCCTGGCACATAGGAGGTGCTTAATAAATGCTTGTTGACTTGACTTGACATCATGGAAGGTCTACTCCAGCTGAGAGTTATTTTCCTCATGATTAACAAAGGTCAAAGACCTCTCCCCCACCCCAGCTCCCATTGAGCTACCCTACCTAGACTCAATGGTTCATGTTGGTCCCATACTCCTACCGTAATAGAATCTTGAATTTTTAGAGGTATAAAGAGGTATTGAGTCCGACTTCTCACCTGGGGCAGGTATCTACTGTTTAGTCTCCTTGACATGGGGTTATTAAGCTTCTATTGCAAATGCTCAAGTCATCAGCCAACCTTAATTAAATGCCTACTGTGTTTGGGATATTAGTGGAACCCAGGCAGAATTAGCCTTCCCCTACCTGAATTCAATACTCACTTTACCTTACCCAGTTCCAGTTAAGCTGCCATTATTCTCCAATTCAATTCCACTCAACTGAATGAAATTGAATTAATTTCCTCTTTAAAAAATTAAGTGTTTAATAAAAACTTTGAATGGAATATCAATATCCCTAAATAAACTTGCTTAGTAACTATTTACATTTGAATTAACCAATTTCAATACCAAAAGTATTATAACAATTTTCCAGTTGTTCCCTCTAAATCCTCATCAGGAGTCTTTCTTTCTTTTTTTCCCTCGCCATTTCTTCTCATTTGCTTTTCTACTTACATGATTTCAGTTATAATACACTCCATTTTCCTGGTTCTGTTTATTTAGACATCATTTTGTAAAGATTTTTCTATAGTTCTCTGTATTCCTCATACTTGTTAATATTAATTGCATTATAGTATTTTTGTTTCATTAATGTACAGTGCTATAATTTATTTAACCATGAACTGGATTAATGCTAACAAATGATGAGACATCTCCCTTCCTGACGTTTCTACCCACTGGTTTTGTTTTTACCCTCTGGGGCCAAACAGAACAAGACTATTCTCTCTTTAGCTATTTGAAGACAGTTATTACGGCCTCACCTAAGTCAATCATTTCTCACATGATGTAGTTTCAAGTTGCCTCATCATCCTGAGCCATGAAGTTTAAGAAGCATTAATTAGGAGCCTTATATGTAGAAAAGAGGCGATGTGGAGAAGTGCAGAACTCTGGAGGTAGCAACGCCCAGCTTCGAGTCCTGTCTCTGCCACATGCTAGCTCTGTGACCATGGGTGAGCTACTTAACTCTCTCTTACACAGCAGAAGCTGACCTGCACTCTGGAGGGAATTTCCACACTGGGAATTCCCTTTGCCAATGAGCTCCTAGGTTCAGAAGAGTTATATGTAGTATCCCATGTTAAGTGCTAGAAGGAATGCGAAGAACAAGTGATTTCTGTCCAGAATCATTAAAAGTTTATGAATCTGTGTATCTTTAATCAAATTGCTTACTGTCCCAGGGAAGATGGAGGGGAGGAAGGGAGGGAGAGAATCTGGAACTCAAAATTAAAAAAAAAAACCAAATGTTAAAATGGTTTTTTACATGCAATTAGGAAAAAATAAAATGTCACTTTAAAAAAGTTTATAAATCACCTATTGTGTGCAGAACACTGTCAATAGGAGCTTACAATCTAGGAAAGGGGAATAAAAGACATTCACACGCAAATATAAATGAAATAGAGGTGAAAATCTGTAAGGGATAAGGTAAAGAGGTAGGAGGAGAAAATTCTCACAGCTTGTGGGGTGGAACCAGGGAGAAGCAATATTTGCTTAGGTCATGAAAGATGGTTTAGTTTTTAACTAGCAGAGGTGAGCAAATTCCCAGTCCTTCTTCCCAGGATATCCTCTGGCTTGAGAGACCAAGCTTTCTTTTTTCTATAGGCCTCTGTCACCCAAAGCCTTTTGACTTTCTCTGACCAGACTCATTCCCAGTCCTCCAACTGCCCACCAGGGTGACTCTTCAGAGCAAAACCTTCCATCTCCATTTTGATTGTCCATGTGTCCTTGTCCTTACAGGCTGACTGTATTTCCCTAACATGCCCTGTGCTTTTGGGCCTCTAGACCTTTGGTCATACCGTTCCCTGGAATGCCTTCCTGCTTCTTTTCATTTTAAATTCCTGCTTATTCACCAAAGTTCGATTCAACTGTCTCCTCCTCCAAAAAGCCTGATGTCTTCTTGGTTGGTGACAATAATATAACAACATTAACAAACATTAAGCACTTATTATGTGGCTCCTGGTGTTAGGATTTATGCTGTCTCAGGACAAGTCTCTGATGGCCCATTTCATGTAAGACCTAGATGTGCAACATCTCAATATACTAGAGACTGAATAGAATGCCTTGAGTGAATGTTAACATGTTCACCGTATCTACAGTTTGCTTCAGTCTGGAGATTGGTGTGGGAGAGTTAAGAGTTAAATCAGAAATTCAGACCATGACTAAACTCTGATACATTCATTCTTTATGTGAGCTCATGACCACCTATGCAGGGACAAGTTTCTGGGAAGTCCATCCAAGGCTAGGAAGAACAGAATTCTGTCTCTGTGAGAACAGCCTCAAATTCAGCCAGGGGATGAGTCATGCTCTCTTCTCATTTCCCTTTGCCTCCCTAACCAATTACATGCTTAAAAATCTCAAAGTGTAGACCTGGGAAAGGAAGTGACAGAAAAGACTTCCCTTTCTCACCAATCACTGCCCTGGAATTAACTGACAAAAACAAGGGAACATACTTATGTAATCAGGGATTGGAGCACGCACAGAGTGCCTCTGATGCTCTTTCCCGCACGGAAGAACCAGGGGAACCTGCTTCCAAGAGCGTCATGATGACATGTAATAGAAACGCTTAGACCTTTGATAATGAGTTACAGTCTGCTAACCATGTGACTTTGTTCTCGGTGTAGCTTTGAAGCAAATATTCCTTTGTAGAAGCTAATTGGAGTTAATTGGTTAAATGAAATTGGGGAGTCACTGATGGCTAACAGTGGGAGGGGGGCCACAACTGATGGAGGCTTTAGCTAGTGGCATTAGTGAAGAGACACTGTAAACCCTGAGGCGGAAATGATTTCCCAACCTCACTTTGGGAAAGTGAGGCTAGAGCATACTTGCTACACCTAATGCACTTTGGAGACGGGACTTTTCCTGTATGAATGGGGAAAACTGGGAAGCCATCTTTGGTTTTTTTTTTTAGCTCTTTTTTCTTAATAGTATTTTATTTTTTTCCTCGATTACATGTAAAGATAATTTCATTTTTGTTAAATTTTGAGGGGAAGCCATCTTTGGAAGGGCTGCCATATCACCATCCCACCTGGGGCACAGATTTAGAGATTTACAGTAACAAAGATCCTCTTCCCTTCATCCCCATCCCGTCTTGAAACTTCCATCAGCTATCAAGAATAACCTTTAATAAATCTCATTTGAACATATACATCTTGTTTTGTCCTTTCCCCCTTCCTATTATGAATGTTGATTTACCACATAATCTCTTTTTTTTTCAGGTAAGAGGCCTTGGTTGTCAGCATGTAGGAATTTGTAGAACCCGCTTTATTCAGATCGCTGCCATGGGTGGCCCTAATATAACTGGTTCTGGTATTGGGACACATTGGTGCCCCTCTAGTGGGGCCACTTGAGCCCTGGGGAGCAAAGATGAAAATGCCCGGGGACAGCTCCCACCCCAGGACCCCACCTCGCTCCAATATAGAATTGTGCTTTGTTTGTTTCTCTCTAATGCATTTGTATGGTATTGTGTATTCTCAGTGTTTAGGTTTGTGTCCTCCCCACGAGACTGTGAACTCTGTGAATGCAAAAACAGCACATTTAGCTAAAGGGATATCTTAACCTTTCTCAGCTTCAGTTTTCCTACCTGTAAAATGGAGATGACCCCTAAAGGCTCCTTGCAGCTCTAAGTCCTAGGATACTGGGGTCTTATTCTGAGATGGCTTGGCTCCCTAGCAGCTGGACACTGTTGATCCCAGGCAGAGGGTGATTGGGGCTCTGCTGCATGGGACAGGAAGATCAGAAACTGCCTCCCACGTGCTTCAGCTGTTGCCGTACCCTCAGATCAGCTGCTTCCCCCCTCTTCCCCATACAGAAGCAGTCAGATTGCTGCTTTCCTGATACACAAAACAATGTTCATGATCCTGCCCAGCTCCTTTCCAGCTTTTCTGGGGAGTCAGACCAAAGCGCTACTGGGACAAGGACAGAGTCAGGGAGTTTGGCTGGTCCCTGGTATCTGATGAGTTTGGCTCCTTTCTACAGTAGTCTGCATCACCTATGCACCTGTGTGTCTATTTTCCTTGGGGTTTGAGTTTTAGAATTTAGTCTAGGGCTCCTCTTGCATCCCTGCTATTGGATGGGGGTTTGTGGTTTTGACAGAAGGAAGTCAGGGGGCTCCTGAGCTCCTCAGCTGCCTGGGATGGATGGTCACTGACCTGGTCTCTGAGTAGTTTGACTGGATTTGTGTCAGACCCGGATTTGGAGATTCTCTTTTTTCTGTTTTAAAAAAAAATCAAACATTTTTATTGCTGCCTTTTGTTTTTTGTATCACATTAACTTCTGATTATATCCTCCTCCCAAACCCCTCTCCCCGTCCCTGTCTTTAAAAGCAGATGAGAGCTTCTAGGAGAGGGGTACTGATTTCACACTCAGGTTCTGATCTTCAAAGGCCTTTTTGTTGTAGTTGTTGAGTTGCTTCTGACTCTCTCTGACCCCATTTGGTGTTTTCCTGCCAAAGATACTGGAGTGGTTTGCCATTTCCTTCTCCAGCTTATTTTACAGATGAGGAAACTGAGGCAAACAGGGTTAAGTGACTTGTCCAGGGTCACACAGCTAGGAAGTACCTAAGGAAGATTTCAACTCAGGTCTTCCTGCCTCCAAGCCTGGTGCTCTATCCACTGCACCACCTAGCAAAAGCCTTACAGTTTAGCAACAGAGTAGTTGAAGTCCCATCCCCACCTTTCTACTCCTGCTGCTACCCATCTAGTTCAGGTTCTTCCATCTTTGCGACCAGACTATTGGAGTAGTCCTGAACACTTGTTTCTCTGCTTCCAGTCTCTCCCCTCTCCAATCTATCTTACGCACATACACACACACACACACACACACACACACACACACACACACACACACTCCTAAATCATCTTCCTAATGCATAGGTCTGATCAGATCTGACCATGATCTTTGCTCAAGAACTTTCAGTGGCTCCCTATTGGCTCATAGATAAAGCACAAACTCCTCTTTTGGGCATTTAAAGGCCTTCACAATCAGACCCCAGACTTTTTCTAGACACCCTCCATTAGTTTTCCCTATACCTTACATTCTGGTCAAACTGGCTTGCTTGTTGTTCTCTGTATACAAGATTCCGTGTGTAGTCTCTGTGCCTAGGCTGTCTCCTGTGCCTGGAATGTTCTCTATCTTCACCTCCACCTTTTGGAACTCCATGGAATCTTTCCTGATCTCTTCACTTAGTTCTCTCTTCCACCAAATTACTTTATCTTTTCCTCAGCATATCTGTGTCTGTGAATTTACTGTCTTTTCCTAGTAGAATTTAAGGTCAGGAACAGTTTTGTTTTTGTCTTTATCTTTGTTATTCCCAGTACCTAGAAGAATGTCTTACCCACAGTAGCCACTGAATAAATTTTATTGAATTAACTTGAACCATTGCCTGAGTAATTTTCCTAATCTTCCATATTCATCCCATCACTCCTCTGCTTAAAACCCTTCAGAGGCTCTCCCCGCCCCCCTTGGCTACTGAATAAAATATATACTTCTTAGCCTGACATTTAAGGCTCTCCACAATCTGGCTCCCACCTACCTTTTCAGACTCTTTCCCCAACATTCTTCTTTATGTGTTCCCTATTCCAGCCAAAGCAAGCTGCTTAATCCTTTGTTATTTTACTCTCTTTGGACTCCATGCCTTTTTGCTCATGGGTCTCCCAGGCCTCTCTGTTCCTGCTTCCTAACCCTTACCCTCTGTTGAAATCTGTATTTTCTATTAAGTCCCAACTCAGGTTGGTAACTCCTTCCAGATGAAGTTTTTCTAGACATTGGCTCTGCCTACCATCATCTCCCCAGTAACACTTGCTTCAATTTTTTCCCTCATCACTTTGCTTAGCCTTGGTAATTTTCATTTATACCTTCCCATGAATCCACCATAGGGAGTCTGCTCACCATTCTGTGTATCTTCCTCTGGTTCTTTTGACATTGCATAAATACCAGTGGGACACGTAGTCTCCCAATTTGTTATCTCTCATTTTCCCCTGAGTTCAATCCTGCCATAGACACACAGTCAGTCAGTCAATGAACATTTATTTAGTGCCTACTATGTACCAGGCATTGTGTTAAATGCCGGGATACAAAGAAAGGTAAAAGACAATCTCTGTTCTCAATGAGCTTACAGTCTAATGGACAAGTCCCTTACCATCTCAGCGTTGGTTTCTTCATCTATAAAATGGAGATAATAATAAAAAATACCTTCCTCACAAATAACCTGACAGCATTATTTGGAGGATAAATAAGATAACAGCATTTTTCAAATTTTAAAATGCTACATAAATCTTCTTCTTCTTCCTCTTCCTCCTCCTCCTCTTCCCACTATTTTCTTGCTGAGCCAGCTAGTAAGTGGATACAGTGTTGGACATGGAGTCATGAAGATCTGAATTCAAATCTGGTTTCAGACACCTACTAGAAGTGTGGCCCTTCACAAGTCACTTAACCTCTGCCTGCCTCAGTTTCCTCATCTGTAAAATTGGGAGAATAATTCATCTACCTCCCAGGGTTATGGTGAGGATCAAATGAGATAATATTTGTAAAGTGCTTTGCAAATCTTAAAGCAATGTATAAACGCTAGCCATATACATTTCTCTGAAGACATCCTTTATGCTATTTTTCCTGCGTTATTCCTTATTTTTTATGTATTACTGTCTGCTTAGGCCCACCATGGAACTCATCATTGCCCTCTGGAAATCCTCAATGTGGCAGGGACAACCTCGACCAAAGTCTCTAACATGTAATTTAAATGAGTTTTCCCCTAAATTTCAATGAAACTATTCTCAAGACTTAATTAGTTCCAGATAATAAGGCTTGAACCACTAAGGCATAGTGGTTCCTGCTCTCCAAAGGTCAAAAAGCATTAGGGGAGCCTTAGGTTTGACAAATACTTCTGACTAGGTTCACCACTGTGGCAAATGCAGAAGCAAGCGAGATGTGCTCAGATGAACCAATACTGAGGCCTTGCTGAATGTCCCTCCCATGCTATTGGTAAGTCAACTTTTGTTAAATGTCAGATAGTCAATGAGTGTCTCATTTCATTTCACCAAGCCGAAGTGAGTCAGGCTTGACCCAGAACACACAATTTCACTTCTTCAGAAACAAGTATTCTGTGAATGGCAGTCACATGGCATCATTGGAAGGATGTTGGTTTTAAAAGATGGGTCTCCATTTTAGTCAGTTAGTCAGTAAGCATGTATTAAGCACCTACTACATGCCAGGCATTGTGCTAAGTGCTAGGGATACAAAGAAAGGTGAAAGATAGTTCCTGCCCTCCAGCAGCTCACAGTCTAGTAGAGAAACAACAAGCAAATAACCAGGTACAAACAAATCATATATAGGATAGGATATGGTTATATGGGATAAATTGGAGATGATCAACAGTGATAGGGTCACAGGGTCACTAACTTAGAGGTCCTTTATACCAACCTCCTTATTTTACATATGAGGAAAATGAAGCCCGGTATGAATTTAAGAGGATAAATGACTACATTCATTATTTCAAAATCCTTGATAGTGAAACCTGCATATTTTGTTTATTCAGTACCCACCCAGTACATGACCTGATGCATAGAGTCTGCTTTAATAGATTAAATATCAGTCATTGAATTGGATCAAGAAAGTCATGGATGACCTTTGGGACAAATAGAACTGACTAAAGAAATAGAGATGGGAAAAGGAGGGAAGGGAAAAGGATTATTTAAGTCAGATGGTCATATGTGTCCCCACTATTGTCACGCCCCAGGCATGGTAGGAGTAACCATTTGTCTTAAACACAATGACTGCTTTTCTCTAGGCAGGACACCCCAGTGGAAGAGCAGTCTCAGGAGTGGCAATTATTCCCTCATGAAAAACAAGGAATAACTTCTAGAAATGATGGATTCTCTATCTGTCTCATCTGTATTCCCTGGGCCTCGCTCATGAACCTCCCTTCCTGATGAAGGCTTCGCTGGGGAGGTGGAGCAGGCGCCTCATCTGTCCTCCGGTTTCATCTCATTCCTGGTTACATGTACGTCTGGGTTCTGAAAGCCACCAGTCAGCACTTGGTCGCAGACCTCCAATCTGCTGGGAGCTTTGAGCAGCTCAATTTGGAGGAAGGTTTGTACCTGATCAGAATCCTGACTCTTGGCCAACACTGGAATCATGGGAGGCAGAAGCCTGTCAGCCTCAGATGTTGTAAAGGCAGCATTGATTGGAAATAAAATTCTGTGGCTTGAGTATTAACATCCGGAAAACCATGGCACATAGTTCTAGAGGTAATTGGGAACCACTGAAGATTTTTGAGTAGGGGAGCAACTTGTCCATAGATCAGTATCTGTGCTCCCTCCATTCTCAGGAGTTAACAAGCCCATCCTTCCTCCAAAGTTCCCCATTTCTGTTGAGGGCATCACCATGCCTCCAGTCACTGAGGTCTGAGACCTTGGAGTCACCCTTGGCTTTTGCCTCTCCCATAGCCCATATCAGATGGGTCGTGAGGGCTTATCAGTTCTCCTTCTCTGATGTCCCTCACTACTGTTCCCTTCATTACATCCTCACTGCCTCTGCTACCTTTCACTTGGGCTATTGCACTACAATTGTATCAGTGGTATCCCTGATTGTGGCTTTCTGCCTCATCAATCCATCCTCTGAATAGTTTTAAAATTGATATCTTAAAAAATCAGATCATGTCATTCATCTCCTCAAAATTTTTAAGGGACTCCTCGTTACTTCTAGGATAAAATAGAATACTCAGCCTGACCCTTAAAATCCTCCATAATCTGGCTTCCTTTGACCCTTTTGTCTTTCCCCCTCTGGTCTGTTAGTTATTCCCTGCACACATTATTCCATCTCATACCTCCCTCCTCACCTCTGCCTTCCCTTGGAGGGTTCCTAGATTCTCTGAGAGTGCAGCTCCCGGGCCACCTCCTATGCAAAGCCCTTCTTGAGCTGCATTTGTCAATGCTCTGTCCCTATTGAAATGACTTCCTCTCACTTTGTGTACACATTGTACTGACTTCTGTGTTTGCAAGTGGTGTTCCCTTAGTAGAGTGTAAGCTCCTTGAGGGCCAGAATTGTTGGAGCTACGTATGTTTTAATAATGTTAACAAAAATAATAATTCAACCAAAATCTGTCTAGACTCTACTTTGTGCCAGGCACTGAGGATACACAGACAAAAATGAAAGTCCTTTCCCTCAGGGAGTCTACATCCTTTTACTTTTTCCACCCTAGCCTTCTCTCTCAATCCCTTTTTTTTTGTGAGGCAATTGGGGTTAAGTGACTTGCCTGCAGTCACACAGCTAGTGAGTGTTACGTGTCTGAGTTCAGATTTGAACTCAGGACCTCCTCACTCCAGGGCCGGTGCTACACCACTCAGCTGCTCCCAGACTCTAGCCTTCTCTTTTCCTTTAGGAATAGTAACTAGACTTGTTCAGGGCTTCAAGTGTATGTGCATTATGAACTGCATTTCACACATACAACCCTGTCTGTTGATCAGGAAAGGTACTACCCCCCCCCCCATTTTGCACCTGAGGACGAGGGAAGGGAAATAACCATGATTCCAAATTAATTAATCATTTGATTTTTCTAGCATTGACCACAACAAAGGTCCTTTTCAACTGGGGTCAAAACAGCTGGAGTGGGAGGTGGGGAGCAAAGAACCTTGGGTGTAATCATGGTGGGAGAAGGGTTATCTGGTCCTCACTCCTGTGAGGATGGGGGAAGGCAGGTGAATTCCCATGATAGGATGCTGGGTGAGGGAGCAATAGCCCTTCCCCAGGCCCTAAGGGAGGGAAGGCTATATCGACTGCTTTGTCAGCACGACTATACCGACAGTTGTCCTGGGGGTGGTTATTCTATGAGGCAGGTGGTGCATTGGAGGACCCCAAGGCAAGAATTGGGCTGTGGGGAGGAATTGCAACCCACCTTCCCCCTCCTCTGCTTTGCTCCAAGTCATGCTACCTAATCTAATATGTATGAGGAACCCCATCTGATGAACTTCGAATACTCTGGGGAAGGGTCGACACTATGCCTAGAGACACTGGAGAAGGTCAGAGTGGGCTAGGAGCAGGACCTTGTCATTGTGCCCTGGGGACTCCTGCAGGAAGGCCTGCTGTGCTCCCATTGTGTGTGTGTGTGTGTGTGTGTGTGTGTGTGTGTCTGTGTGAGTTTGTGTGGGAGGTATTTCATAGCTTCCGTTTCTCTCTACATGGTGAAACTTGAGGCTAAGTGTTCCCACAAAACCCATTGAGAAGTAGAGACTAATTAGGAATGGGCCATATGAAAGTCCAGCTGCCAGGGAGGAATCGATTGGGAAGCCTCTTGCTACAAACTCTGGGCAGAGATACTCAGGCCCCCCTTCCCGCCTCCTCCCCTATCACTACCCTAGCTTGGCGTTGGCTTATTTTTAGTCAATGAGAGGCATCAGGGTGTGATTCACCGCATTTCCTTTCAGAGGAGAGACACCGGGCTGTTGGGGAGAGCTCGCTAAGTGTGAAGGCTTCAGCTCCATGGCACCTCTCAGATTTGGGGGACTCTGAGAAAGAATGGAATTCTGAGTAATTCCCAAAGGGCTCAGCCTGGTAGTGGTACCTTCCTGGCAAAATAATTGGTAGAGTTAACAGGAACCTGTCTGCATAATGCAGGCCCCCTGGGCCAGAGCCCCAGCAAGGCAGTAATTAAGGTCACATCTGCTTTTGCACTTGTATTCCCCCAAAATAGGCAGCCAATCAGGAGCAGGGAAGGAAGGCCTCTGTTCAGGAAACTGCCTGCCTTCGCCAGGCTGGGGCATCGTTATCTCTGGCCTTTGCATTTTAAAGGGGCAAGGAGCTGAGCCCTGGGCTTCCCGCCAGTCATGCCCGAGTGACAGGGAAGCTCCGCAGCCTTAACTGCCTGATAGCAGGTCAGCCCCTCCTTGGGTGCAGAAGCCCCAGTCTGATGAGAGAGGTGTTGGGGAGATTGTTTCTTCTTCTGTAAAATGAGAGGGTCCCACCAGATAATTATGATGCTCCCTTTTGCCTCTGACCTGCTGTGATTCTGTGATCAGAGGCAAATAGTAATGATTGACTCCCGTGATAGGACTTAGAGCTAGAAAAGTCTGGAGAGAACACTGATGACCATACCCTCATTTTACAGCACCACCACCACCACCACCACCACCAATAATAATACTAGCATTTATGAAGTACTTTTAGGTTTGTAAGGAACTTTAAATATATTATCTCATTGGATCTTCACAACTATGGGAGGTAGGTGCTTTTTAAAAATCCCCATTTTAAAGATGAGGCAAATAAAAGTTAAGTGACTTACCCAGGGTCACACAGCTAGTATTTGTCTGAGGCAGTATTTGAACTCAGGTTTTGACTCCAAGTCCAGCTCTCTGTCTGACATGAGACCTTTCTCTCCTCCAAGGAGTTTGTTTTATTTTGTTTTTTTTTGACTGGGCAATGGGGTTAAGTGACTTGCCCAGGGTCACACAGTTAGTAAATGTCAAGTGTCTGAGGTCAGATTTGAACTCAGGTCCTCCTGACTCCAGGGCCACTGCTCTCTCCACTGCACCACCTAGCTGCACCTCCCCCCCCCCCCAAGTTTGGAAAGGGGAAGAGAATAAGCATTTATTAAGTGCCTACTATGTGCCACACATTGTGATAAGAGCTTTACAAATATTATTTGATCCTCACAATGACTCTATGAGGTAGGTGTTATTATTATCCTCTTTTTACAGTAGAGGAAACTGAGGCATACAGAGGTTAAATGACTTGCCCAGGGTCACATAATTTAGGAGTATCTGAAGTCAGAGTTGAACTCAGGTCTTCCTGACTCCAGGACCAGAGTTCTATTCACTGTGCCAAGCTGCCTCCCCTAAAATTTTATTTTTCGACAAATGAAAACCCCCTAGAGATAGTTTCTAGGTAATTAATAATCAATTTACTAATTAGGCTAGTTGGTAATCAATAAATTGATGGTCAGTGGTTTCTCTCTGTATCCAAAGACAAACCCATAGAGATCCAGAAAGCCTTAAATATGTTTTTGAGAAGGATACCCCTGGCAAGTGAAAACCAACCCTGATTGGTGGACATTTAAAGAGGAGGTGGGCTAGAAGTCTTTAGTTCTTCCTGCTGAGAACATGGCTTGATCATGAGACTCAGTTGCCTTCAGCACCCTGGACAGGGGAATCCATCTCCATCCAGATCACTCTGATAGGTTTTCTCCTTCATGAGTTGGGTTACCCTAAACTCTAATGGAGGGGTACAAGGACGGAGGCTCCTTTCCCTGTCCTAGACTAGATTCTGTTTACACTCTACAAAGAAGTTAGGTCTTCTAGTCGGGTGGGCTCCCACTCAAGACTGAAGAGCAAGTTTCTTGAGGGCTAGGACAAATCTCGTCAGTCACTCATGTTCTTCAGAGACTGACTTTTTACAGGGGCTGGGCCTTAAATGAGAAAATAAAGGAGAAAGCCTGGATCCCAAAATTAAGAATTGGTTATTAATATCATAGTAAAATAATTTCTTTCAATTTTGTATGTATCCTGTAACTACATAAAAACATAGGATCATAGATTTAGCACCTGGAGGGACCTTCGAGGTCATCCAGCCTAATCCCTGCACTTTACAGATAGGATGAAATAGCCTGGGGAGTGGAAGTAATTGGTCCAAGGTTCCACAAGGTCTATTGAAGGAGGCAGCTTTTGAGTTGAACCTCAAAGGGAGGCAGGGGTTCTAAGCAGAAGGAAAACTTTCCAGCTCTGGAGAATGACCTGTGTGGGAGATGGAATGTTTAGTATGGAAAACAGCAAGTCGGTCAGTTTAGCTGGGACAGAAAGCACAGGAAAGATTATAATGTGCAATCAGTCTGGAAAGAGAGACCAGAGTCTGATGGCAAAGGGCTTCAAATGAGAACCTGAGGAGTGTGCATTTTGTCTTAGAGGACACAAGGAACCAGGGGAGCTTTTTTAAGCAGAAGAGCAACATGGCCAGAGTTGTGCTTTAAGAATATCAATTTAGCAGCTGTGAGGAGGAAAGATTGGAGAGGGGGTTGAGGCTGGATGCAAGGAGACCAATTAGGAGGCAATCACAGGGGTCCAGGGGAGAGGGGGTTGTGGTAGGACTGGAGAGAAGGAGGGGAGGGAGGCCTGCTGTAGAGGTGAAACTGAGAATGCTTAGTAACTGATTGGACATGGGAAGGGGAGAGGAAGATGGCGCCCCACAGCATGTTGGAAGCTACCTTCCACCATTTTCAGTTGGAACTACATCTGCCAATCAATAATCATACTGGGGGCTGAGGATCTGAAGCTTCCTTGAGAAGTGAACACAGGAATACAGAACAGTGTCTCTGTGTGTAACTAGAGAAGGTGTGCTTGGGCATGAGCTGGTACCCCATGAAACTTTAGCTCTACAATAGCTTGGGGCTTGCTGGTCCATCCCAAGTGTGTGTGTGTGTGTGTGTGTGTGTGTGTGTGTGTCTCCCTCTTGGTCAGGGCTTCACACTCCAGTGCAGGGAAGATGAGTCCTTTCTCTTGTGTCCCTAGGAAAGTAGACACCCATGGCTGAGTCAAGACAAGAAGCATTTATTAAATGCCTATTGTGTACCAGGCATGTGAAGGCAGCTAGGTGGTATAGTGTATAGAGCACCAGGCCTGGAGGCAGGAAGATCTGAGTTGAAATCCCGCCTCAGACACTTGCTAGATGTGTGACCCTGGGCAAGTCACTTAACCCCTATTTGCCTCAGTTCCACATCTGTAAAATGGGGACACACTAGAGAAAGAAATGGCAAACTACTCCAGTATCTTTGTCAAGTAAACCCATGGGGTCACAAAGAGTCGGAGATAGAAATATAAGATAGTATATGAGATAGAATATAAGATAGAAATATAAGATAATATAATAGAAATATAAGCAGAAAGAAAGACAAGTCCCTGCCCTCAAAAGAGCGTATATCCTAATGAGGGAAGAGAGCATGTAAAAAGGAGCTGAAAAGTATGGGGAGAAGGGCATTGTAGGGAAAGTCCCTGGGAGTCTGGAGAGTGCAGCCTGGAGAGGAATGGTTGCCTAGGGGCTCCCTTTTAAAAATGGATCTCTTGGTAAGAACCAGCCAGTCAGAGAGAGGGCCTGCTGGTCTCTGGAATGCCCTCCCTCACCTGCTCTTAGAATTTCTCATTTCCTTCAAAGTTCTTGTGCACTGGCACATTCTACACCAAACAATAAGCATTTATTAAGCACCTACTGGGTGCCATTTGGGGTGCTGCAGCTATAAATAGCAATGTGCAAGTCTCTCCCCTCAAGGAGCTCACTTCTACTGGGAAGACAACATGGATATAGATGAAGCATATTCAAATTACTCACAAAATGAGAACATGAAGCATTCCCTGATCCCTCAGTGTCTGGTGCCTCCTTACCCTCAGCTATCTTATATTCATGTACTTCTTTTGTATATACATTTCTATGTACCTGTTTTTCTCCCCTGATATAAGGGGAGCTCCCTGAGGTCAGGGTCCTTTTCACTGTTGTTTTTTATCTCCAGTGCCTAGGACATTTGTTGCATTGCCTTTTCTCAGTGGTGTCTGACTCTTGGTGACCCCAGATACTGGAGCAGTTTGCCATTTCCTTCTCCAGCTCATTTTACAGATAAAGAAACTGAGGTAGTAGCCACTTAGTAAGTACTTGTTGATTGTTGGTTAGAAGCCCAAGGTGGGCAGTCACTGATAAGCACCAACACTAGTCCGGTCAAGAAGAACGGGAACAGGAGCACTAGGTGGACCCCTCGCATCCTACTCTGGGGATCCAGTTTCTGGTCCATCTGAGAGAATGCTTTGGGGCAGCAGTAGACTGGCTGAGTCTCAGACTTGGTCCCTCAAAGGCTTTCCCTTAGGGCTTTCATCAATGAATATGGATGTAAAAAAATCCTAAATAAAATACTAGCTAAAAGTTGACAACAATACATTACAAAGATTATACATTATGACCAAGTGGGGCTAATAATCTCCGAGGTGCCTTCCACTTTGGACTCTGAGGGCCTAAATCCCATGAGCCTGTGAATAGCTCTAATGAAAAGATCGGAATAACATACACAGGATAAGGGCCTTTTTTGGTTGTTTAAATCCTGAGACTTTTAAAGCACTTGAAAAATTGTTTCACTTGAACTAATCCAACATTCCTTTATTTACACCATGTTTATTCATTTTTTTTTAGCAAATCCTTTTCCCCCTTGGCTTCATAAGGCAAAGGTAAACCTCTAAACCAGTGACTGCTCAAAGTATCACAAATCTTGGTGAATAGAAGCTTGATTAACAGGAGGTTTCATTAGGCTAAAGACTCAGTAACAAGGCATTTCTTGAGGGTGTGATTTTTGCATTAATCAAATTCTGTATAGCTTTGAGTTTTTAAATGCCCAGTCATGCCATACCTCCTTTACAATGTAATATAATGCATCACATTGCATGGCACATAGTAGGTGCTTAATAAAATCTAGTTGATTGAAAACCAATACATTTATTGAGGACCTACTCTGTGTAAGGGACTATGCTTCAAGTTTGTGTAGAAAGTAGCAGAGTAAGCATCAGGAGACCTGGGTTCAGGCCTCAGTTCTGCCACTAAATAGCTGTCTAACCTTGGATGACACTTCAGTTTATATGGGCCTCAGTTTCCCTTTCTGTAAAATGAAGGACTTGGACAAAATGTTCTCTGGAGCCCCTTCCGGCTCTGACCTGATATGATTTGCTTGCAGGTGACCCCACAGGCAATGGAACTGACATGTTGGGTGTAAAGAGACTGCAGGCTATTGTCAATGATGACATGTGAATGAAGAGCTGCGTAAAAGATCCAAAGACAGATTTGACCAGAAAATGAGGCAGTAGTGAAGGTGAGGGGTAAGAGAGCGAGAGCCCAAGTGACACACTGATTTCCACAGGAAATAGTAAAAGAAGTGGCTGGTGGCTTCTAGGGAGGATTTCTGGAGACATGTAAATAAGAACTGTACTGTGTGAGAAGGTGTAAAGAGGACTTTCTTGGTGTTGTTGTTGAGTCATTCAGTTGTGTATGACTCTCCGTGACCCCATTTGAGGTTTTCTTGGCAGAGGTACTGGAGTGGTTTGCCATTTCCTTCTCCAGCTCATTTTACAGATGAGGAAACTGAGGCAAGCGGGGTGAAGTGACTTGCCCAAGGTCACACAGTTGGTAAGTGTCTGAGGCCAGATTCGAACTAAGGAAGATGAGATTTGCTGGCTCCAAGTCCAGTATTCTATCTGTTGTGCCACCTAGATGCCTGAAAGGACTTTGATCTGTCCCTGAAATGAGAGCCCATATCAAATTATTTCCAATTTATCCTGTCTATAGCTTGTTTGTGCATAGTTGTTAGTATGTTGTCTCCCATTAGACTGTGAGCACCTTGAGGACAGGGACTATCTTTTGCCTTTCTTGGTATCCCCAGTGCTTAGCACAGTGCCTGGTACTGCAGCACATAGCAGGCACTTGATAAATGCTTTTTAACTGATGGACTGAAGCAATTCACATTTTTAATAATATCACAAGATCTTGGGATCATAGATTGTGAGCTGGAAGGAACCTTAGAGGACATTGAGTCCAACCCCTTCATTTTACAGATGAGGAAACTGAGTCCCAGAAAGGGGGAAGAGTTTTGTCCAAGGTCACATAGTTGGTAAGTGTCTGAGGCAGGATTGGAACTCAGGGCATCCTGGCTCCAAGTCTAGTACCCTAACCACTCCTCTCTCTCCCTTTTCCCCTCCACTACCTAGTGTTTTATGATTACAGAACACTTTGTATGCACTTGTCAGGGACAAGTTCAGAGGTGCTAAGGAGATCAGGTGGGGCCCAAAGAAGATTGTACTGAGTGGTGCTGGAAAGTGGTATGTGGGTGCAGCTAATCCAAGCCAGGGTAGTGCAGCCCTGTAGACAGGAAACTGGAGAAGGAGCCCTGGAGGTCAATCAGAAGACCTCCTAACCAAGCTCCTACTGAGGTCAGCCAGATAGGGGAGAAGCATTTACACAAGAGCATGCGTTGGCCTGCCTGCCTGTCTTCCTCTCCTTTTCAAACTATGTAGGCCAGTGGGGTTGAGTCAGTGGAGTTATGGTTTAAAGGGTCAGGATCTCTAATGGGTAGCCTCATGCTTCCTGCCTGGCCCTCACTTTCCCCATTCTTAGAATGTGAAGATTGAAGGGCATGATTTCTAAGGTCTTTCATAGTTTTTATATTCTATGTCCTAAGGGCCTTCCTAGCCTTGATGTTCCAAGTTCTAAGGACCCTCCCAGGCCTGACATTCCATGTTCTAAGGGCCCACCCAAGCTCTGACACTCTGTGTCCTAAGGACCCTCCCAGCTCTGACATTTCATGTTCTAAGGGCCTTCCCAGCTCTGATGTTCATTGTCTGTTTTAAAGCTTTCTTAGCTCTGTGTCCATTGTCTGCTCTAAGGTCCCACTCAATTTTGACATTCTGTGTTTTACATGCTGAGGCTCCTCCCAGCTCTGACCTGTAATTCTATGATGAATTAACTGAATTCTTCAAGCCTTGTCACCAGTCATTCTGATTTTAACAGTTCAATATAATCCAATTTACAAGTGTTTATGGAGCTACTCCATCAGGAGTAAAGTGGAAAAAAAAGTAAGTAAAGTAAAAAAAGTAAAAGTAAACTAAAAAAAAAGACTTCAGTCTTTTTTTCTTGGGAAGTCTAAGGTGAGGTGGAAAGTAAGTTGTATTTTGAGGGTCTGAGCTCTTAATTCAGCTATTTACTCTATGTGTAGCTTTAAATAACTCATGTTATCTCTCTGGCCTCAGTTTCCTTAACTGTAAAATAAGGGAAATTCCTTCTAATGTCCCTTCCAGTTCTAAATCTATGATCATATGACTCTGGGAGACAAAGTCCCACCCCTACAGGATTATGCTCTTCCCTCTTCTCCACCTCTATGAAATAAGGAAAGCCAGTGTTCAGTCATTGAGTCATGGTGTCTCATAGCTGTAAAAGGCCTTAAAAGGAATCTCTACCTGGAGCAGGAATGTCAACTACAATGTCTCCACAAGTGGTTATCCATCCTCCTCTTGAACGTCTCCAGTGGCAGGGAGCTCACTACTTACCTCATGGGGTTGATGTAAGAAGAGCTTTGTAAACTGTAGAGAACCATGTACTATTATTAAGACATTCCATTTTCAGACAGCTCTGATAGTGTGTTCTTAATTATATTGAGTGAAAATCTGCCTCTTCATAACTTCCTAACATGCATGCTATTTCTGCCCGTTGAAGCCAAGAAATACAAAGGAAACACACATTTAATACATGCCTATTATGTGCCAGGAACTATGCTAATCACTTCACAAATGTTATCTCATTTGGTCCTCACAACAACCCAAAGGAGGTGGGTGCTATTATTATCCCCACTTTATAGAAGAGGAAATTGAGTCAAACAGAGATTAAGTGACTGGCCCAGGGTTTGAAGTTGGATTTGAACTCAGGTCTTCCTGACTCTAGGTCCAGTGCTGTATGCACTGTGTCATCTACTTCTCTCCCAACAGCTCTTCAGGTATTTAAATATATTATTGCTCCCCTGACTTCTGTCATCAAAGGTAGGTTAGATTCGATCTTGGTCCCCTAGAATCCCTCAGGAATAAAACCTGCCCATTAGTCCAGGGCTTGCTCACACACCAGCCCAGCTTGCTGGTGTCACATGGGGCTGTGTGAACTGTGCCAGCTTTTGGAGAATCCCAAGATTGCTCCCAGAATACTAGAATCTCAGGGTTGGAAATCACCTTAGTGGCCATCTACCAAGTCTGTACCCAACCAAGACTCTCCTTTATGATATGGCCCACAAGGAAGCCATCCAGCCATTGCTTGAAGATTTTTAAGATTTTTCAGAGAGGAAGGACCCATTCCACCTTTGGGCAACTCTACTTGTTAGAAAGTGTCTTTACAACAAGTCTAAATTTCTCTGGTGCCAAGTGGAATAATTGTAATCCTTTCTCATAAGAGCATTTGAAATACTCAAAGAAAGCTATCATTAACCCCTCCCCTACTTTTCTTTTCCAGATTTAACATTCCCCACCCTGGGTGTGGGGGTGTAGGTGTTCCATTACCTTAGGTCCTCCCATTCCTGACTAAATTTGGGTTTCTGGGACATCCAGAAACAGTCCAGGTCCTTCGATGATGTGCCAAGGTTCTCTTGGCCCAAACAACCCAGAACCAAGATGGTGGGGTTGGCATTTGTTAATTGTTATTAGCCTTGGATGATTATCCAGTGAATAAGCATCCTCCAAAGAACCCTTCATGATCATCAGACCAGAGTGTCTAGTGCCAACCTTTAGAGACCAGAGTTGGATTATTATGAAGGGATGCTTTGCTATAAATATAGATGTTTCATAGATAAAGGTCAACTGGAGGTAGCACAATTTGATAATAATTACAAGTGGTTTGATAATGAATCTGGGCAAGTATGAAGAGTGGCGGTGACAGAAGTTTCTTGTTCCACACCCCAGCTTTTGTGCAGGGAGTGCTAGCTTTCTGCAATCGTGTCCATGCCCACAAACCAAGTTGACTCTAGAAAGAAATGAATTCTAATTTGTAACTGATTTCATTGTTTGGGGGTATGCTTGTGGGGTTGGGGGGCAAAATGTGATTTGTCTGCTTAGAAACTCTGTCCTCCAATGCAGACTAGCAACAACTTGACTGCAATTTACAGGCTTGGGAATTTTCCTGGACCAGTTAGAGGTTAAATTTTTGTGCAGGTTCACACAGCTCCACTGTTGTTTGTTCTTTGTTCTTGAAGAGGATCATGATATCGTTAGATGATGCCATGACTTGCAAGTGAATTGGACTTAAGTGAAGGAGGGCTGTGCAAAGTCACTAGCCTCACTTTCTCCTCTGGAGCCATTTGGGTCCAGTGGCAGGATATAGATCAGGACAACTGGAGATGACCCCCACACAGCTATGACTATGTGATGGAGGCAGGGCTCAAGCCCAGGTCTTTCTGGTCCCATGATTAATCCTGGATCCACTGTGCCATCTAGCCTTTCACTGATTTCATAGAATCAAATAATCGTAGAATGTTAGAACTTGACACAACTTTAGATATCATCTATTTCAACTCCCCCCTTTTATAGATGAGTAACCAGGTCCTTGAGAAAATATTTCCCAATAGAGATGAAGAGATGAGATATCTTTGTCATCTGTGGTATTTAGGTCTCCTGCCAATGACTCATTGTGTGACCTTTCTCTCTTTAGGTGGCAGTTTGAGAGTCTGTAAAATAAGCCACTGGATCAGATAATCTTCAAGGCACGTTTCAGCACAGACATCCAGTGTTCTGTGTTCCTCAGTCCCTTTTAGTTCTGACAATGTTATGTTCCATGTTCTAAGGATCCTTCCAACTCTAACACTATATAGCCTAAGGTCTGGGCCCTCTGGCAATTAGTGTTCTATATACTGTGCTCAGTGTGTCCTTCTAGCTCTGAGGTTCTCTAATTAGAGCTCTTATAATATTTACTCTTTGTACCATTTATTTTTGCTTATTTCTGTTTTGTACTGATATTTAGGCCAGTATCTAGTATATAGTTGGTATAGTTAGTTGGTATAGTTCATATATAGTTGGAAAGAGCCTGGGGCTGGAAGTCTGGAGATGTGGGTCCTTTTTGCTGCTCTAACATTAACTTTACCTGTTTGATGTGGGCATATCAATTCCCTTGTCTGAGAATTGTTCACCTTTAGTTTACATATTTGATTGATGAAGGCAGGAGTCACTAGTTATTCCCTTCCCAATAAAAGGAGGGATTGACTAGATTACTTTTAAGGTCCATTCTACCTTTACCAGTCTATGAATCTTAGAATGTCTGATCTGAAAGAGACCTCAGGGGCCATCTGGTTCAACCTGTACCTGCCATATGTCTCTTCTGTGACATATCTGACAGTTATCCTAGCTTTTGCTTGAATTGATGAAGAACTCACTACCTACTGAGATACTTTTGGACAGTTCTTCCTTGTGTAAGAAGGGAGTTTCACACCTCCAATCCCAATTAATGTAAGTCACAGGATGCTCTACACCTTGTTAGCTTAGATTGAATTACAGAATCAATCACTTATCAAATGTATAAGCTAGGTGTGAATAATTGCTAGCCCCCCC
>NW_020954553.1:10844873-10962365 GCF_900497805.2 Vombatus ursinus
GGGGGGGGGGTTTGGAGGGCACTTACTTTGGTTAGAATTGTAAAAGACTCACTGCTGATCAAAGGAGTTAACAGCAGAAGGTTTGGCCTCTAAAACTTGTCTAATTTCATTTTTTAAAAGTTGCCTAGTGTGGGCAAAGCTGTCTTGTATCTACGGGTGATGTGACCCCAGGAGGGCTGTGGGATAGACTTCAAAATAAATAATTCCTGACATATACTTCCGAAAGTCTGCCAGATAGGCTCACATTTGGGATCTTGTGGCCATTGGAGCAGCAGGAAGAGACCTTGTGGAAGGGTCAGGCTTGGGTAGCAGGGATACATGTATGGGGGCTGATGAGCCTGGAGGCTGCTACCAATAACAACAGCTAACTCTGATTTTGATTATACTTTAGCATCAACAAAGCGCTTTCTTCAAAAGAGAAGAAAACATGCTGCAGTAGAAAAAGTAATAGATTTGGAATTGGAGAACTTGAGTTTCAATACATGTTCTGACACTTGGAAACTGTGAGATCTTGGGAAGGTCTCTTAAAGTCTGTGGACTTGAGTTTCCTCAGCTATAAAATGAGGGGAGAGGGATGAGATGGCTTCTTAGGTCCATTTCCACTCTAAAACCAACAACCTTATGAGGGAGGTGGTACAAGGGTCATTATCTCCATTTTACAGGTCAGGAAACTGAGGCACAGAGCAGTAAAGTAACTTGCCTGTGGCTGCTTAGATAGCATGTGTGAGAGGTGTGACTTGAACTGGAATCTCTTGAATACAACCAAATTCAGTGTTCTTTTGGCTCTACCATGATGACTTTGTCTGCTACACCAAATGGGCGGAGAAAATAGGAGAACGCCAAAGACTGTACATCTGTGGAGGGTCTCTCCTCTAAAGGGCACAGACATATTTGTTTATGGAGGAAGAACATACTGTCATATGACAGATATTCAGCTTGGATGGCACATTCCTGATAACATTTTTAAAGCAATGAATTTGATAGTCTCATGTGCAATTCTTGTGGACAAGGTAGAATGCTAGGTAGAGACTAGATGACTGTATAATTGAACAGAGTTAGAACTGTTTGAATGTCCAGGTACAAAAAAAATACTCATTAGTGGTTCAATGTCAACTTGGAATGAGGTTTCCAGGGGGAATATCCCAGTAGGCTGAGCTCAGCTGCCGCTCTGCCACTTAACTTTCTTCTCGGGCACTTGGATCAAGACATAGAATATAGTAGATGGCATACCTGTGTGCAATGTGCTGATGACAAGAAGCTGGGGAAGAAAATAGCTAATGCATTGAATGGTAGACCCAAGATTCCAAAAGACCATTGGGCAGAATCCAAGAGGATGAAACTTAATAAGGATAAAGGCAAAGTTTTGGGTTCAAACAAATGAACTTCACAGATACAAGATAGAGGAAGCATTTAAGGCTAGGCAACAGTTTCTCTGAAAATGATCTGGAGGCTTTTCTGGACTGCATGCCTAATATGGTCAATAAGGTGACTTGGGAGCTCCCCCCCGCCCCAACCAACCAACCAACCAACCAACCAAAAAAAACAATGTTGGACAAATGGGGAGGGGATCTCTCAGAATCAGTGATAGAGCTGGGAACTTAGTCCACACTCCTTCTTGGCAAACCATGTTCCCTCTCTGTGCCTCAGTTTCTTCATCTATGAAATGAGGGAATTGGATCAGCATTTTTTGGAAATTCCCTCATTCCTTTGCTCATTTGACAAATGAAGAGATAGTGTAGTGAGGGAGAAAGGGAACTGAGTTGGGAGTTCAGGGGAAACCCAGGTTGTGGTTCCCAGTCGTGGTTCTCAGCTGTGACATTAATTCATTCATTAAGTCACTTTCCTTTTCTGGATCTCAGTTTTCTCAAATGTCAAATATAGGGGTTGGACTCAATGGCTCTCTAAGGTTCCTTCTGAATTTGACATTTGCTTTTAGCAAATGTTCTTTGCAGGCCTGCCACATGAAAGATCCTATGCCAGAAATAATGATGATGACAATGAAGATGTTGATGATGACAACAGCTTGCTCCAGCAGCCCCTGTGTTCTCATCCCAGCTCTAGAACTAAATAACTGTGTGGCCATAGGCAAGTCATTTCCCTTTCTGACCTTCAGTTTCCTGAACTCTCAGATGGGTACACTAATACCTATACTCTCTATCTAAAAGAGCTGCTTTGTAAACTGTGAAGCTGTTTATTAATAAGTTGTTTAGATTCCTGCAGCACTTCACCTAGTAATCCATTCATGTTAACAACAACACCAACTTGTTATTGTTCAGTCCTTTCAGTTGTGTCCAACTCCTTGTGACCCCATTTGGGTTTTCTCAGCAAAGGTACTGGAGTGGCTTGCCATTTCCTTCTCCAGATCATTTTACAGATGGGGAAACTGAGGCAAATAAGGTGAAGTGACTTGCCCAGGATCACACAGCTAGTATGTGTCAGAGGTCACATTTGAACTTAGGTCTTCCTGACTTCAGGCTCCACTGAGCCACCAAGCACCCTAGTAATAATAGCTAGCATTTACAAAGCTCTTTAAGATTTGCAACGGGCTTTAGAAATTTTATCTCATTTTATCTTCACAACAACTCTGGGGGGGATATGTGTTATTATCTCCTTGTTTTATAGATAAACTGAGGCAGACAGAAGTTAAATGACTTATCCGGGATCAATGTAACGAGTAACCATTTGAGACCTGATTTGAACTCATATCTTCATGATTCCAATTCCAGAACTCTCTCTACTATGCTACTTTATACTGTGCCTTATAAATGTTGTTCATTTGCTCATTTGATCTCCATGGCTGTGGCAGAGGCAGTCAGGTGGAATAGTGAAGAGAGTGCTGGAGTTGGGATTAGGAGGATCTGAGTTCCAATATTGCCTCAGATACTTACTAGCTGTGTAGCCTAAGCAAGTCACTTGAATTCTTTCAATCAGTTTCCTTATCAATAAAATGGAGAAAATAACCTCTTCCTCACATGGTTATTCTGAGGATCAAATGTGATATTTCAAAAAGCACTTTGAAAACCTTAAAGTTTTGAAAACCTTAAGGTGCTATGTAAATATGAATTATATTGCAGAAGAGGCAACTGAGTCTCAGAGAAGGGAAGTGACTTGTCCAAGGTCGTACAACCAAAGACTTCACAGATTTAGTTCTGGAAGGTGCCTTAGAGATCATTTGTCCAAGTTTCTTAGCCTGGGGTCTATGAACTTATTTTAAGAATATTTTGATAACTGTATTTCAATATAATTGGTATCCTTTGTAATCTTAGGTAGTTTTATCCTGAGAAGGGATGCATAGGTTTCACCATACTGCCCAAGGGATCTATGACATAAAAAATGAAGATCTCCTGATGAAACTGAGGCCCAGAGAGGTGATTTGCCCCAAATCACACAGTAGTAGGGTCAGAGTCACAATGAGAAGCACAATATTGACTCGTCCCCCTCCACCATCCTGGCACTCATTGCAGGTGTCCTGGGTCTCAAGTCTGGGGCTTTCTACAGCCGGCCACCAGGATATGCTGTTGACTCAGCTTTAGGCTGCTGTGTCCTGTGATGAGACCCAGGGATGATTGTGTGGTACTATGGTCTTTGCTGCCTACCCTGGGGAGAATGTGACTCCATGGCATGAGCTCTCTCAGCCTCCCCTGTTCCTTTCCTCCTCACTGGCTGGAATCTGCCTTGCTGGGATCATCTCATTGGACCTGATTTCTCTTCTCTATTTAGAGCCTTGGCAGCTCAGTAATGGCAGCGTTCTCTTTTGCAGAACTACCACTCACCCGTTTCATGTGATGGCACCATTTAATATGCAGTGGAGAAACAGGCTACCAAGACGAAGCTAAGGTGGGAATGTTGAATATTCATTTTCCATGGTTAGAGGGTGTTTTTCCCAGGGTTCTGTTATTCAAATAAGCTTGGGATTTTTAACTTCCACCTTGCCAACAAAAGCTTAAAGAGAAATTAACAGGCAAGTACCAACCTTCATGAGGTCTCCAGGCATGTGATGGGCTCCCCAGGAAGCAGAGTCTGAAAACCACATCTCAAACCTCAAACCTCCCACAGTAATATAATGGGAAAGATAACTGAATCTAGAGTCAGGAGGTGTGGCTTTCAATATCCTGCATGTGGCAACTTGGGGTGTGTGTGGTGGGTGTGTGTGGACTAGCGGACCTTTAAGGACCCTTCTGGCTCTAAATTTAGAATCCTATGAATTCACTAGCTGTGTGCTAGGCAAGGAGACTCTGCCTCAATTCTTAGTAAGCCTTAATCACTGAATGGATGTTGCCTCAGTCAAACTGAGACTTGTTAAAGGCCTTAGCTTGAAAAGACCAAGGTCCTCTACTACATCCTGGGGCATCTCCAGTTGTCCTGATTGATATATGGTCACTGGACCCAGATGGCTCCAGAGGAGAAAGTGAGGCTGGCGACTCTGCACAGCCCTCTCTCCCTTAAATCCAGTTCACTTGCATGTCATGGCATCACCTCCCTGACGTCATGCTCCTCTTCAAGAATGAACAACAAATTTCATCAAATTAATCCCCTTCTCCCCAGTTTCCACTTCCTCACCTGTCAAAGAGGGGAAGGGGTTGGTCTAGACAGTATTTAACATGCTCTCCAGGTTTAAAATTCTCTGACTTATTGGTGGATAATGGAGTCAGGGAAATAAACAAGCATTTATTAAACACTTGCAATATGACGGGCACCGTGCTGAGTGCTAGGAATACAAACACAATAAAAAAGAAAGACACTGCCTGCCTTCGAAGGGCTTACATTCTAATAGGGGAAGACAATATACAAAAGGGAGCTGAAAAGGGAGAGGTGAAGGTGTAGTTTTGAAGTCCAGAAAATCAGGTACAGGGCTAGGAAAGAGAATGAAGACAGGCTGGTTCAGGCCCTTCAACAAAATGGAAGCTCCAGGAAGAATTCACCAATGGGAGAAGATGAGTGGGCCTTGCACAGGGATATTCCAGGGTGAGCAGGCTGCAAGGGTGGTGTGGGTGGTAGGCTGTTCCAGGGCGAGGAGGCCCTGGGCCCTGGGAAATTTTAGGCTGAGCCTAGAGGGAGAAAAGAATCATGGTTTTTGGGCTTCAAAAAGTCAGGAACAGGACTGGGAAGAGGAAGTCCAAGGAACCTGGATGAGATGACCAGCTCTTTCATTGGTTATCCGTATTGCTTATTTGGACAACAACTTCCACATCTGAAAATGAAGAGGTTGGACCTGCTAGTTCCCTGATAGAATATAATCACCTGTGGGGCAAAGACTATGTCACTTTTATCTTTGTAATCCCATTGACTAGCATAATACCTGGCACAGAGGTATTTAATAAATACTTGCTGGTTGATTAATTAGATGACCTCCAAGGTCAAAACCCATGATTCTCTGTTTTAAAGTTGTTCCCTGCTCTCATATTTTGTTTTGTAAGGTCTTTTCTAGGTCCAAATTCTATGATCTGTTTATATTTTACCTATAGGGTGGCTGGAGCTCAGCAAAATGAACAGATTTACACAAGCTATTTAGACCTTGCCCCTTTTGCTTGGGGGTGGTAGTATATCACTGACCCCATACTTCAAGCAAAAAAACCCATCTGTGATGATGACCAGTTGAAACTGACTGAAGCTGTTACCCACAAGAGCCATAACAGTTTTGGGCATGACACCAGAGACGTAGACTTCATCTGGACTGACCTTATTTTAATGCAGCATTTATTTAAAATGGATCTGACACAGGACATTGGAAGAGGGGCCTTAAGGATCACCTCATTCAATTTCTTCCTTTTATTGATGAGGAAAACTGGGATTCAGAACAGGGAAAGAACTAGCCTCAGATCACATTGCTGCTATAACAAGCAGGAAATCCAAGCTTCAAACCTAGGCACTCTAGTTCTAAATTCTTTTCAGTTCTAACCATGAACCTTACCTTTTTTTTTTTTTTTTTTGAGGCTATTGGGGTTAAGTGACTTGCCCACAGTCACATAGCTAGTAAGTATCTGAGGCCAGATTTGAACTCAGGTCCTCCTGACTCCAGGGCTGATGCCCTATCTACTGTGTCACCTAACTGTTCCAAGCAGAGAGCCTGAAAAAACTCTCATTCCTGTAAGGGAGGCCTCAGTTTGGAGGCCTAAGTCTTCAAATCTCAGCTCTGAAACTTGCAGTTTTCACTTTTTCATTCTCAGGCAGTTGTGTATATGTTGCTATTGTTTCCATTTACAATGTAGTCATTTTAAAATGTTGCTTCCCTGGGTCTACTTGCTTTACTTTGCATCAGATCATGTAAGTTTTCTCATGATTCTCTGTATTTTTGCACAATTATATTCCATTATATTACCACAATTAGTTTAGCCACTCTCCAGCTGAAGGGCAACTACTTTGTTCCTAAGTTCTCTGCTACTTAAAAAAAAAAGGTGTTGCTATGAACATTTCTAGCATTTTGAACCCTTATTTCTATCTTTGGCCTTTTTGGTACATAAGCCCAATAGAATCTCTGGATAAAAGCGTATGGGCATTTTAGTCACTTAAAAAATTTTTTTTAATTAATTTATTTTGAATTACCAACAATCACTCACAAACTTTTGAGTTTTAAATTTTTCTCCCCCTCCCTTTAGTGGATGTGAGGTAAAACTTCTGAGTTGTTTTGATTTTCATTTCTCTTATTTTTGGTAACTTGGAACAATATTTCAAAGGGTTGTAGTGGTTTATAATTCTTTTGAGAACTGTTTGTTTATATACTTTGATTATTTACATACTGGGAAATGGTCTTTGGTTTATATATTTGTGTTAGCCTCCTATATATTTTGGATATCAGCCCATTATCAGGATATTTGATGCAAAGATTTTCTTCAATTAGGAGCTTCCTTTCTTATCTTGCTTGCATTGATTTTGTTAGCACAAAACTTCTATTTCATCTAAGTAAAATTAATTTCTATTTTATGTTTGACCACTTCTGTCCCTTGTTTGGTTAAGAACCCTACAAACCACTTTCTTCATAATGACCTTCTGAGGAGTAAGTAGTACAAGTGTTATAATTCCCACTTGAAAGATTAGGTACCTGATACTCAGAGAGGTTCGAGTGCCCAGGATCATAGTCAGAGCTGAGATCTGAAGACACAGACTTCCAGGCTCTAAGTCCAGAACGGTTCCTGCTATTTTATTGTGCTGTCACCCACGGGTGCTTTTGTTTCTGCTGTGGAGCTCCCCAGTCAGTCCCCTTTAAAATGGGTCTCAGGTATTTATTATCTGGGTGACAACTGAAGCCTGGAATCTCCTTCCTTTGCTTGCCACACCCCCAGTTCTGGAACTAGTTCTCCTAGGATACATAGGAAGCTGGCTTCTGGTGTTTCCAAGGACTCCAAGGCCACAGTTCATTTAAATTCAAATCAATAGGCAATTATTAAGCTACTCTGTGCCATGATCTGTGCTCTGGATACTGGGGATACAAGATGAAAACAAGACAGATGCTGCCGTCAAGGGGCTCACATTTTACTGGGAAGATTATAACACACACATAGAAGATAAATTAGTACACAGTACATATGGGTGTCCCACAAGTCTTACCAAAGCTTTGAGCAAGCTTAAATCTGCACTAAGACTTTGGGGATGCCGTGTTTAAAATAATTCCTCTTTCCCAAAGGTTAAGTTTAATATTGTCCCTTCTACATTCCTCATTGTCTCTTTTCTGTGTCTCTATCTCTGTTTCTCTTTCTCTCTCTATCTTCCTGTACCTCTATGTCTGCCTATCTCCTAGTGTTTGGCTTTCTGTGTGTCTTTTTATGTTTGCTCTCCCCATCAGTCTGTTTCCATATTTCTTTGGTCTGTGTCTTTGTCTCTGTCAGTCTGCCTGTGTCTGCCCCTGTATCTATTCCTTTGTGTGGGTGCCTGTCTCCCCTCCATATGCCCTCTCCTCCCCAGCCTCCCTTTTGTGCTGATCTGTTATTTGATCCATCAGGGAAGGTCAAGGCCAAGGGGCACGGGCAGCTGTCTATTTTGTCTTGTCAGCCTGCTCCTGGTGGGAAAGGTGTCTGGCAAAGTGAATTAGAGGCGGGCTGTGTGGGGAACTGTGAGTCAGGCAGGGGCTCCAAGGTGCCCTGCCCCGACTCCTCCAGCCTGGGTGTAGTCTGTGTAAAGGCTCTCGGATTTGCACAGATCACTCACTCCCAGAGCGTCTTTGCATTTGTACTTGACTTTGAAGATCAGCATTTCTGTAAAGACTGCTCCCAACAGAAAGCTATTCCCCAAAGGGCTCTTGCCATGTATTTCAGTGAAGGAAAAAAATGTCTTTGTCTTTTCTCCCTTTTCTATTCTTCCCTAAACAGAAATGAAATGATTTTGTGCTCCCCTCTGGTCCAGGCAGGGTGGCATCTCTTGACTCAGACTGCGAACAACCTGATCCAGTGGGGAAAAGGAATAGGAGTCACGAACTGGAGCCAGGAGACCTGATTTCTAGTCTTGACTTTTGTGACCTTGGCCAAGACACTCCCTGATCAGTCTCAATTTCCTCTTTTGTAAAACAAGGGGGACACAGTGGATAGAGCTCCAGCCTTCGAGTCAGAAGGACCTGAGTTCAAATCTGACTTCAGACACTTGACACTTACTAGCTGTGTGACCCTGGGCAAGTCACTTAAATCTGATTGCCTCACTAAAAAAAGCAAAAAATAAAACTAAAAAACAAACAAACAAAAAAAACAAACCAAAAATGAGGGGAAAAGATGAAGTACTTGCTTTCTCTTTCAGATCCCTTCTTATTCTGGCATTCTATTTTCTTTTTAAGTTCTCTTTGGCTCTAACATTCTGTGACTGAAGAGAGCATGTACTCTAGACTTGTGTAGGTTCGGCCTCTTGGTCCTTTCTCTGATGAATGTGTTCTCTGCTTCATTTTCTCTCCCACTGCCCCCCCCCACTATCAAGTAAGGAGGTTATTCTCATTCGAAATCACCATTTTAATCATAGGAGCCTATGGTTAGGGGATAGATCATCTGGTCTCCCTCCAAAGGGAAAGGGATTCTCTCTCTGGTGTCCCCAACAAATAGTCTTCTTTCTGATCATCTCTTAGTGATGGGGAGTTTACTACTATATGTTCCACCTGTGGGCCGCTCATTTCTTGTTAAGGTACTTTTTATATCGAGCTGGAATCTGCCCTTCAACAGCTTTCCCTATTGGTCTTAATTCTGTCCTCTGGGACCAAGCAGACAGAGTCAGATCTCTTGTTCATTCATGCTATGCCTCAGCCATTTGAAGGCATCATTTGTGTTGTCCCTAAAGCAATAATCATTAAACATTAATTAAGCACTTATGTGCCAGGCACTGTGCTTAGTGCTTGGGGATACAACAAATAAAGACAGTCCCTGCCCTCGAGGAGTTTATAGTTTATTGGGGGAAGATAATCTTCTCTCTTCCAGACTAAACATTGCCATGTGGTTAATCATGGCTCAAAACTGTAGGAGAGCTATTTTCTTTAGATTTTACATGGGCCTAAATTCAATTATGGAGGCTTTTCAGTAAGCAATATTCATTACAATCTCCATGACTCGATTCCCTATCTAGGAGTTTCATTGGAAACATCTGAATTTGGCTGACTTTTGCCTTCATCTGTGTATCTTTAGTTCCCTTGTAAGCACAAAGCTAACAAAGCATGAAACGTAGAACAAGTTTCTGCACAGTAAATAAAGAATGATGGCGCAGTGCATAGAATGCCAGGCCCAAAGTCAGGAAGACTCATCTTCCTGAGTTCAGATCTGGCCTCAGGCACTTACCAACTGGGTGACCCTGGGCACGTCACTTAACCCTATTTACTTCTGTTCCTCATCTGTAAAATGAGCTGGAGATGGAAATGGCAAACCACTCTAGGTAACTTTGTCAAGAAAACCCCCAAATGGGGTCATGAAGACTTGAACGCAACTGAAATGACTGAACAACAATGAAATAAAGAAGAAACTAGTGTACCTGAGCCCAAGGATATTAAAAAAACTAAAATATTATTTCCTTGAGTATGCCTCTCCCCATTCCATTCTCCCTGCCCTTCCCCCACAACTTTGCACAGGAACCCCTGCAGTTGCTTAAGTTCCAACCTGGGGTTGAGGCTTCCTGCATTGGGAAAGAACTGTTATTACTAAGGAGTCAAGTGACCCATTCCTCTGGTAAGTAGGAAGAGCCATGTTTAGGGGACAGCAAATTATACAATCTGTCATAACTTACAGTGCCACTCTGAAATACAGACCCTTCCTTTCACCTGATAGGAAAAGAACTTGGGCTTGCTAAGTAGTCAAGCAACCCAGTCCGATGAAAAGTCCGACCTTCCTCAGGGAATTCTATAGTTGCTTGAAGTTCATAACACCATCTTGAGGTTGAGGCCTGCCACAACTCCTCATAGAGAAAGAACTTGGGGTCACTGGAAAGTTAATTCCCTCTTCCCTGGGACCTGCACCATTGATATAACTCACAATTCCAGGGAAAGACAAGATCTAGTTTTATTCGTCCACATGTAGTTTTGTACCTTGGTGCTTGTTAGGTCATCCTACTGCTTCTACCTGCCCCCCTTTAGACATATCTATCCCCTGGAAGGAGAGCCAGGAGGAGAGGCTGATGCCCAGAGAAGTTAAGTAACTAACTTGTCCAAGGTCACATAGGTGGTGAGAGGTAGAGCTGGGATTTGAACCCAGGTTTTCCAAATCTAGTACTCTTTTCTTTCTTTTTCAAACAAGCTTTTATTGATATGGTTTGTTTTTGCATCACTTTACATTTCCCCATGTGTCCTCCCTCTCCATCCCAGAGAGTCATCTGTTGTAATGAATAAATAAATAAATAAATGGAAACAATTCAGCAAAACAAAGCAACACATTGAAAAAATCTGTCATAAATGCAATGGTCCATAGCCATAGTCCATCTATGAAAAAAAGTGGGGGAAGCATCTTTTTCTATCCCTTCTATGGAGGCAGGCTTAGTCATTATAATTCCAAGACATTTAGTGTTTATTGTTTTGTTGTTGTTCTTTTCATTTACATCATTGTAATCATTGTATACAACATATAGACATTATGTACAATGTATACATTGTTTCTACCATTTTTCTAGTTCTGCTTATTTCACTTTGCATCTGTTCATATAAAGCTTCCCATGATATTCTGAATTCATTATATTCATAATAATAATGATGGCTAGCATTTACACAATATTTTAAGGTTTGCAAAGCACTTTACATGTTATCTTATTTAATCTTCACAACAACCCTGGGATATAGGTGCTATTACTATCATCCTCATTATTACTGTTGAGGAAATTGAGTCTGAGACTAGTTAAATGACTTGCCCAGGGTCATGAGCTAAGAAAGTGTCTAAGGCAGGATTCCTGATTTCAAGTCTATCATTATACCACCAGTTCTCTTAATCCCCAGAGCAGCCACATCCTCAGAAATGGCCGGCACCTGGGACAGTATCTCAGCTTGTTAGGCAAAGAAAGTAGCCAGCTCCTTCTGCCCAAGAGATTCTAAGACTTACACAATACATAGCATTTCCATGCTGGAAGGGACCTATGAGGCCATCTAGTTGGTCCAGACTGCGCTTGAATAAGAACCTTTTACAATATCTTTAACAAGTCATCATCCGGGCTCCTTAGGTCTCTAATGAGAACCCAATTTGGTGGTGTAGTGGATTAGAAGACTGGGCCTGGAGTCTGGAAGACTCAAGTTCAAATCCAGCCTCAGCTGCTTACATAATAGTCATTTGACTCTGGGTAAGTCCTTTAATCTCTGTTTGCCTCAGTTTCTCAATCAGAAAAATGAGATAACGACAGTACCTATCCCCCAGGTAATGTGAGGATCAAATGAGATAATAATTGTAAAGTGCTTAGCATAGTGTCAGGCACACAGTAGGTTCTATATAAATGTTAGCTATTATTATTCCTTTTGTGGCTCTCATTCACTTTCTTATAACTCTAATCTCAAATTGTTTCAGACATCAAGCCCAAATCTGCCTCTGCTGCATCTAATCATTGCTCCTAGTTCTGTCCTCTGAGACTAAGCAGAAGAATCCCAATCCCTCTCTCCCCCCCACTTTAAGTCTACCCTCCTTCCATCCTCCCCCACCCCACTCATGTTCTGTTCTCCAGACTAAGCATCTCCAATTGTGCCTTGTGGGGTGTGTTGTCCAGTCCTCTCACCATTTTGACTACCCTATTTTGGATATTCTCTAGTTTTCCTAAGATGTTGTACTCATTACTGACTCTGGTATTTTTCATGTAACTGGACTGGAGCAGAATAGGGTGGAAATGTTATCTTTCCTTTTTTGGATAGTATACTTCTCTTAATGGAGCTGTGAAATAGGTTTGGTTTTGTTTTGTTTTTGGCTGCCATGACATACTGTTGACTCATATTGAGCTTAAGGTTTTCTAGCCGTGCCTCTACCATCCTGCACTATAGCATTCTCCTGAACTATTTGGCTATTTACCTTGTTTCCCCCCCACAAAAAAAAGAAAGAAAGAGAAAGAAAAAAGGAAAAAGGAAGGAAAGGAAGAAAGAAAGAAATGAATTTAGAACTATCATGACATACTTTTTTAATGTTTAATTTGATTTTTAAAAAATTAATAAAAATTATTTTTTCTTCCCCCCATCTCTCTTCTTGTCTGTGTCTGAAAAATAAATGACACAACATGTTCTTGATGAAGTATTGCTGGTTCTTTGTGATAATGATTTCCCTTTAATAATATGTTTCATATGAAGCAGCTAAGTGGCTCAGTGGATAGAGCACCAGCCCTGGAGTCAGGAGGAACTAAGTTTAAGTCTGACCTCAGATATTTGGCTCTAGCTGTGTGACTGTAGGCAAGTCGCTTAACCCTAATTGCCTCACCCCCCCAAAATAATGTTTCATAATTTGTCAGCAACTAAAATCAATCTCATTGTTTTATAGTTTGTAGACTTCACCATCTTTTATTCCCCACAATATTTTTTTGGGAAAATTGGTACAATATTTGCCCTTCAATCCTGAAGGTCCTTTCTTATTCACTACAATTTTCCAAAAATCGCTGACAGTGGCTCAAGTAATCATATCGGACAGTTCTCTCAGTGCTCTAGGATATAATTAATCTATACCTGGTGATTTGAACTCATGGAGGGTAGCAAGATGTTGACTGTGCTTTCATTTATCTTGGATCTCTGCTCCCTGCTCAACGTTTTTGTTCTGTCTTTCGCATTCTAATGATCATTCTTTCAAATGAAAAAAAGAGATAAAGTACATAGGAGTTGAGTAGTTCAGCCTTCACGTGATTGTTCATTAGCATCATTCTATCTGCCCCAAGAAGTGGTTCTATTCCTTCTCTGATCTTCCCTCTTGTTCTAATATAGTTAAAGACAATTCCCATCCATTTTGTTATCCCTAGCATCTCACTGATCTCAGCTTATCCTAGGCTTTCATGCCCTGGACATGTAATGCTTCTCTTACAGAAAATTGCTCTTTTGTGTTTGTGGCCTTTTGTATTTGGGACTTTCACCTATGAATGTATTGTTGATCATCCTCCTCCCCCCTCTATTGCCTGGTGGAATGTAAGTTAAGTTCCTGAGGCCAGAGATGGTCTCAATTGTGTATTTCTATCTCCATCACGTTGTACAATGCCTGGTTCATAATGCACACACTTAAAAATGCTCATTGATTGCTTGTTCCTCCATCATCTTCTGCATCATCTGAGCATTTAAAAAAATAAATAACTAAGTTTGAGATTGAATTTTCTGTGGCCCCAAATAATTTTCTTTATCTTTCTCACTGTCGTGGTTTCATAGGATCATAGTTCTAGAGCTGAAAGGAACTTAAAGGGTCATTTAGTTTAACTCTTCTCATTTTACAGGCTTAAGAAAGTTATGTGACTTTCCCCTTATTTCTATAGTATTTTAGAGGTTATAAGCCTCAGCATTTTTACATAGGCTTTTTTATCAATATTATCACCTACATTTTATAGACAAGGAAACCGAAGCTCAGAAAAGGGAAATGACTTACCAAAGGTCATATAGTTAGGAAATTTAAATGTGAGGAAGTGACCTCAGGTCTCCTCACTCTCCAGGTTCAGTGTTTTTGTCATTGCACCATGCTGTCTCATGCTGAACTTGGTCATTGACATTGCCTTTGGTGAGCTCCAAATTTTCACCCCTATTGCCCCTCCCCCACCCCAAGACTGCATGCATTCTGAATACCCCTTCCCTTAGTCTGCCTTCCCTTCTATCTCTCCCCCCCTTCTCTTATCCCCTTCCCCTTCAATTTTCTTGTAGGGCAGGATAGATTTCTGTACCCTATTTCCTGTATTTCTTATTGCCCAGTTGCATGTGAAAACTCTTTTTTTAAACATGTGTTTTTAAAACTTTGGGTTCCAAATTTTCTCCCTTCCTCCCTCCCCACCCACACTCATTGAAAAGGCAAGCAACTCAGTATAGGTTATACATGTGCAGTTATGCAAAACACTTCCATAGTAGACATACTGTGAAAAACTGACCCTATTTCCCTTAATCCTATCCCACCCCCCATTTATTCTATTCTTTCTTTTGACCCTGTCCCTCCTCAGAAATATTTGCTTCTGATTACCTCCTTTCCCAATTTGCACTCCTCTCTATCATCCCCCTACTCTTGTGTCCCCTTCCCCTCCCTATTTTCCTGTAGGGTAAGACAGATTTCCATACCCAATTGAGTGTGCATGTTATTCCCTTCTTAAGTCAAATCCTATGAGAATAAAATTCATTCAGTCTCTCACCTTCCCCTGTTTCCCCTCCACTGTAAGAGCCTTTTCTTTTCTGTTTTTTTGTGAGATAATTTACCCCATTCTACCTCTCCCTTTCTCCTCCTAGTATAATCCTCTCTCACCCCTTAATTTTATTCTCCAGATATGACCCCTTCATCTTCAACTTACTGTGTCCTCTATCTATCTGTCTATCTATCTATCTATCTACATACATATAAATTTTTCCCTCCAACTACCCTAATACTGACAAAGGTCTCATGAGTTAAAAATATCATCTTTCCATGCAGGAATGTAAGCAGTTCAACCTTAATAAGTCTCTTACGATTTCTCTTTCCTGTTTACCTCTTCATGTTGCACTTGAGTCTTGTATTTGAAAGTCAAATTTTCTATTCAACTCTGGTCTTTTCATCAAGAATGCCTGAAAGTCCTCTATTTCACTGAATGACCATTTTTTCCCCCTGCAGGATTATACTCAGTTTTGCTGGGTAGGTGATTCTTGGTGGTAATCCTATCTCCTTTGCCCTCTGGAATATTATATTCCATGCCCTGCAGTCCCTTAATGTAGAAGCAGCTGAATCTTGTGTTATCCTGATTGTGTTTCCACAATACTTTAATTGTTTCTTTCTGGCTGCTTGTAATATTTTCTCCTTGACCTGGGAACTCTGGAATTTGGCTACAATATTCCTAAGAGTTTTCCTTTGGGGATCTCTTTCAGGAGGTGATTGGTGGATTCTTTCAATTTCTACTTTGCCCTCTGGTTCTAAAATATCAGGGCAGTTTTCTTTGATAATTTCTTGAAAGATGATATCTAGGCTCTTTTTTGATCATGGCTTTCAGATAGTCCAATAACTTTAAAATTCTCTCTCCTGGATCTCTTTTCCAGGTCAGTTGTTTTTCCAGTGAGATATTTCACAGTGTTTTCTAATTTTTCATTCTTTTGAATTTGTTTTACAGTGTCTTGATTTCTCATAAAGTCACTAGCTTCCAATTGCTCTATTCTAATTTTTAAGGAAGTATTTTCTTCAGTAATCTTTTGGACTTCCTTTTCCATTTGGCCAATTCTGCTTTTTAGGGCATTCTTCTCCTCATTGGCTTTTTGGGCCTCTTTTACCATTTGGGTTAGGCTATTTTTTAAGGTGTTATTTTCTTCAGTATTTTTTTAGGTCTCTTTTAGCAAGCTGTTAACTTGTTTTCCATGATTTTCTTGCATCACTCTCATTTCTCTGCCCAGTTTTTCCTCTACTTCTCTTACTTGCTTCTCAAAATTTCTTTTGAGCTCTTCCAAGGCCTGGGACTGACTCATATTTTTCTTGGAGGCTTTGGATGTGGGAGCTTTGGCTTTGTTGTCTTCTTCTGGTTGTATGTTTTGATCTTCTTTGTCACCAAAGTAAGATAATATAGTCTGCCTCTTTTTGCATGCTTACTCATGATCCCGGCCAATTACTTGAGTTTGAAACTCTTTGTTAAGGTAGAAGTCTGTTTCCAATGTGGAGAATGTACCGTCCCAAGTTTCGGGGGTTTGTACAGCTGTTTTCAGAGGTGCTTCCAGGGACCTGAAAACTTTCAGTTCTTCCAAGGTGGTATGATAAGGAGCGAGGTGTTTCCTATCCACCACCACAACAAGCTCCATCACGTCAGTGTTCCTCCTTGCCCCAGAACCACCCCTCAGAACTGTGACCCAGATCCAAGCACGGGCAAAGCAAGAGATTCCTGCCTCAGCACTGGCAAAGAGATCCCTACAATCCCTCTCAGATCAACCACTCGATTCCCCCTCAGTCTGTGGACCAGAAGCTCAGGAGGCAGCCGCAGCCCACGCTTGGGACTTGCGGCTGAGACCTAGCTTCTTCTCTCACCACAGTCACAGACTTTTCCCACTGACCTTCTAAGTTGTCTTTGGTGTTCATTTGTTGGGAAGTCTGGAAACCACCACAGTTGACCGTGATTCAGTCCTCTGAGGCCTGCTCCAGGTTCGCCACGGCCTGCGCCCCCATGCCGAACTGTGCTCCTCTCCCCACCTGGTGCGATATACCTTTCCGATCAACCATCCAGGCTGTGTTGGGCTGGAAATTTGTTTCACTCTGTCTTTTTGTGGGTCCTGCTGCTTTAGAGTTTGTTTAGAGCCAATTTTTATAGGTATTTGGAGGGCTTTGGGAGAGAGCTCAAGCAAGTCACTGCTTTCCCTCCACCATCTTGGCTCCACCCCCTCTTTTTTATCTTTATATCCTTAGCACCAGATGTAGCCAGGGAGTGCCATCCTGGATAGAGCACTGGGCCTGGAATCAGGAAGATGTAAGTTCAAATCTGACCTCAGACACTTACCAGCTGTGTGACCCTGGGCGAGTCACTTAACCTGCATTTGTCTCAGTTCCTCATCTGTAAAACGGGGACACACTGGAGAAAGAAATAACAAATCATTTCAGTATCTTTGCCAAGAAAACTCCAAGGACAATTATGAAGAACTGGACATGACTGAATGACCTAACGACAACAAAATCCTTAGTGTCAGTACAGTAGCTGGGGCACAGCTGGCACCTAAGAAAAAACTTGTTTATTGGCTATGCCATCCCTGCTGAGGGAACAGAACCCAGAGCATGGGTCACCGAATCTTCCTTTGGGTGTGGATAAGAGAGTCACTGATATTTCTGCAGCGATTTGTAATTATAAAACACCTACATATCTGTTCCCGTCTGCCTGCACAGTAGCCTTTGGAATTAGGTTGTAAAGGGATTATTAAGCCCATTTTTTTAACAATTGGGGAAAGTAAGGCTCATAGAGGGGAACTGACTTTCCCAAGGTCACACACCTAGTAGTGGTAGCACAGGGCTCAGAACCATATACCTTAGAGAAGAGAAGGTGAAGAGGTAACTAATCACTGTCTTCAGCCATACATGAAAGGGTTTTAAGGAGGGTGACAACTGGTTGTTCTTCAACTAGACTAAAAATTAGGGGAAATGGGTCTAATGGTACTTTAAAATTATTAATGTTTCTTTTGTTTCTATGTCACTTTTTCAAAAACTATATTCCTCTAACATACTTCCCCAGAGTGTCCTGCCTATTAAGGAAGAATAATAAAGAAAGGAAAAAGGGAGTTCGTCAAAGCCTATCCTGTCTGACAGTATATGTAATATTCTGTACCCGAAGTCCCTTATCTTAAGGAGAGACAGACAGACAGACAGACAGACAGACAGACAGACAGACCGAAAGAGACAGAGAAACAAAGACAGATAGACACAGAGACAGGCAGACACTAAAATGGATAGAGACAGAGAGACACAGAGAGAAAACAGAGACAGACAGAGAAAGAGAGAAACAGAGAGAGAGAGACAGAGAGACAAAGACAGAGAGCCAGAGACAGACAGACAGATAGAAGAGGTGTATTTTCTGAACTTTCCACAGGCCAAGTTTGGTCATTATAATTACACTGAATTCTCTTTTGTTTTATTGTTCTTTCCATTGACATTATAGCTATTGTGCACACTATTTTCCTGACTTCACTTCTTCATCAGTTCATATCCATCTTCCCAGGCTTCTCCATATTTGTCCTACTCATCATTTCTTACAACTCAGTACCATTCCATTCCATTCACATACCACAATTTGTTTATCCATTTCCTCATTCTATTGTGGGAAAACAACACATATACAGATAAGTAAATACAGAGTAATTCCAGGAGGAGAAAGTTAAAATGATTCCAAGGTTCAGCCTGATGAAGGGAAAGCTTTTGGGGCTACAGTCATCACTGTTTGTATATGATGGGGATATGCATGTGATTGTGTGTTATGAGTATATATATATGCATGTGTTATGCATATGCATGTTTGTGTTAGAAGACTGTGCATGTTATGTGTGGTTTTTGTATGTTACAAGTATGTGTATGTTGTGCATGTGTGTTAGTGTATGTTTTATGAGAGTGTGTGTTACGTGTGTGATATATGTATGTGTGTTTGCGTGTATGAGAGCATGTGTTGTGTGTGATATATATGTTTATGTATGTTTCTGTGTGTTGAGAGTGTATTATGTGTGTTTTTGTGTATTATGAGAGTGTGTTGCATACGTGTGTTAGTGTGTGTTACGAGAGTGTGTGGTTTGAGTTATGAGTGTGTGTGTTTGCATGTGTGTTTTGAGTGTGTGTGTTGTGTATGTGTGATGTGTATGTATATGTGTGTTTGTGTGTGTGTGAAGGACTGTCCTGTGGAAGGGGGATTAACTGTGTTTTGCTTGGCCCTAGAAGGCAGAATGGGGCGTAAGGGCTGGAAGCTCAGGGAGGTAGATTTAGGTCTCCTCTAAGAAAGAACATCTTAACAATAGGAGCTCCTTGGACTGGTCCAAGTGGAGCTGGAGCATCCTTAGGCAAGGATGCTGTTGAGGGGGATGGGCTGGACATGGTGCCTCCAGAGAGCCCTTCCTGCTCTGGAGCCCTACTCCTGGGACTCAGTGACATCCACGGCAGCTCCCTTCCCCAGGGTGCCCCACTGCTGGCCTGGCCTCTGTGTCCAGCTGAGCCACCTTTCCTGCCCCAGCCCCTTCCTCCTGTCCATGGAGAGATGGATGACTCCCTCAATTCCAGAGGCTGCTTGTGTCTATGGGCATAAATCTTGCCTTGCGTTCCCTCCCCCTGCTTGCTTTGCTTCAGGCAGCGTGAGACAGCAGCAAGGGAAGTAGGGCAGGGCCCAGCTTGTCTCGGGTGCAGCCGGGTGTCAGGGCAAATGGATTTATGAAAGCCTTGAACATGCTTCTCAGAGCAGGGCTTATATCGGGGAGCTGGTCCATCCTGGGAAGGAAGCAGGGCTTAGACATCAGAAGTCCTCAGGGAGGAAATGTCACACAGTAGCTCTTTCCAGTTGCTTGTGAAGGAGGGATGCACTCTTGGAATACCTAGGACAGTGCCTGACACATAGTAGATAGCCTACATGGAGCAAAGCGGCACAGCTTTGGACCTGGACTCAAGAAGATCTGAGTTCAAATCTAACCCACACTTACTAGCTGTGAGACCCTGGGCAAGTCACTTAACCCTGACTGCCTCAGTTTTCTCATCTGTAAAATGGAGTCAATAATAGTGCCTACCTTCTAAGGCTGTTGTTGTGAGAATCAAATGAGATAAAATAAAGTGCTTCGCAAGTCTTAAAGTGCTATATAAATACAAGGTATCATTACTGCTTATTAATATCATTTGTTTAATAAATGCTTGCTGGTGGAGGGGAGTGCGTTACAGTCTAGAGAGCTCCTCTGTACCTTCTCATCTGACAGAAAGACCTACCCAGGATTAAAGATTCAGAGCTAGAACGGGACCTCCGATGTCATCCAATCTAACCTATTCATTTTTTCAAATATTGCATTTTCTCTTTAAATGAAAAAAAATGCTATTGACATCTGTAGTTTTTATATCATCATTTCCTAGTACAAGCCTTCCCCACCCCCCAGCCATTCCTCCTAACAAAGAATAAAAAAGGGAGGTTCACCAAACAATTCAGTAAAACTAACCCATGCATTGACTGAAGGGGGGTATGCAGTGCTGCACCCCCATGATTGCCCACTTCTATAAAGAAGGGGGAAAGAGGTACATTTTCTCACCTCTTGTTCCTTCAAGGACAAGCCTGGACTTTACAATGAGAGGAATGCTCATTTTCCTCGATGTTTTCATTTTATAAATGCTTCATGTTTCAGAGGTGAAGTGATTTGCCCAAGTTCACCCAGTTAGCGAGTGGCAAAGCCAAGATTCAAACTCAGGTCTTCTGATGCCAGAGGCTGGTGGGGGTGAGGGATGGGGGAGTGGGGTTGTCTTTATCACTGCACTGTGCTGTCTTTACAAGATTCTTTTGGGGGCAATTCCTGCCTGAGGGAGAGATTTTCTGGTCCAGAGATCCTTTGGGTTCAGAGATCCCTTGGGTTCATTTCCATATGAAGGAAGTCTTGTCTTCAACCCCACAAATTCCATGGAGACTAATGAAGGCAGAGACCTTGGAACATTCTTTCTGCCAAGGGTTGGAGTATCTGTGCCCTAGAGATTCCATAGGGGCCAATGGAGGCAAAGACCATATAGGGCTGGATGCTCCTTTAGCTGGGGGTGGGCTTTAGGAAGTCTGGAGAATGGGGCCAGTTGGCACTATGCTGGTCTTCAGTCTCCTATGTGCTTGGGGTAGGTCTTTGTGTGTACCCTACTAAAGTCACACTGTCTCTTTTCACTCTTCCTCTCTTACCCAATCTTCAATTCCTTCAGCCCAAAACCAGGACTCTCCTTTCTAGCCCTTCTCTCAGACCTAGCTGTAAATCTTGGGCTTTAATCCTTCCACCATTGCTAACATGGCCTTCTGTCTTGGGCTCTTTTGTCTCATTGACCTTGAACAATCCCATCTCGATGATGTCTTGTTCCCCAGCAGCACTTGACCTCCACCTGCATATCTGCCCATAAGATTTTGCCCAAAGTCACACTTGATAGTAAGTCCTGGGCTGGAGCAGCCCTGTTCCCTGTGGCAGGTAATGGTAAGAGTCAGATTTTGAATCTAGATTTTGAATCAAAGCACCTCAATTCTAATCCCTGGCTTGGCCACTTACTACCTATGGGATCTTGGGCTATCTATCTATCAGTAAGTATTCATAATGTGCCAACTACATGCCAGCCTCTGTGCTGGGGATACAAAGGTAAAACTTTATCAGCCTTTGCCCTTGAGGAACTTACATCCTATGGGAGGAGGAGGCAACATGTGTGGACAGTGATATCATTCTTATAGGATTAGTATATTGGTACTGATGGAGTTCTGGGAATTCCCAGTGAGGAAACTCACTCTATCAGTTCAGGTCAATACCTTCTCTGAAATTTAGTCTTGAGAGTTGCTCAAGGTGTTGAGAGGGCACCCAGGGTTATGCAACCAGGCTATAAAAGGCAGTTTTTGGAGACAGAGGCAGTAGCAACTTGGGAGATCAGGAAAGTTCTTACATAGGAGGTGGTATTTGAACTGAGCTCTGAAGGAAACTAGGAATTCCAAGAAGTAGTGGTGAGAGGAGAGCATTGCAGCTGTGGGAGACAGCTTAAGCAAAGTCTCAGAGGTGGCTTCCTCCATTAGATTGTAAGCTCCTTGAGGGCAGAGACTGTCTTTTTTTTGCTTGGCACATATTAGCAGCTTAAAAATATTTAATGACAGACTAACTGATAGGAGTAGTGCTGCAGGAAGGATGGAGGGGCTTTGGCACCAGGATCCTACTGTTGCCTGGAATGTAGCCTGATTGAATGAACATCTCCTGATCCTGGATCTTGGTTCTAAATGAGATTCTGATATGTCAGCTGACTTTGGGAAATGAAGGCAGCAATAAATTCATGCTAATTCTCAGGGACTTCAGAGGATTCTCTGGTCCTGGGTGATCTCTTAACTCCACCCTCATGCCAACGATGCCCTCCTCAGGGCTCTTAAGTGTATATCTTGTGATCTAAGGACAGAAGGATTTCCCTTCTTGAGTGGCTCTTAAGATTCTATGGACATATCACCTATTTTTGTTATTATTATTACCTCTGCAAGAGCTAGTGGTGTAGTAGTAGTAGTTAGTAGTAGCAGTAATAGTAGTAGTAGTGGTAGATAATAGTAGTGGTGGTAGTAGTAGTAGTAGTAGTAGCAGTAGTAGTAGTAGTAGTATTGATAGGTGATGGTAGTAGTAGTAGGTAGTAGTAGCAGCAGTAGTACTAGTAATGGTAGTTAGTGGTAGTAACAGTAGTAGGTAGTAGTAGTAGTTGAAGTAGTAATAGTAGTAGTAGTAGCAGAGGCAGCAGCAGCAGCAACTAGCATTTATATAATGCTTTAAGGTTTGCAAAGTGTTCTACATATTCCACAAATCTCATTTGATGCTCACAATAATCCTGTGAGGTTGGTGATATTATTGTCCCCATTTTACAGATGAGGAAACTGAGACTTCTGGGGTTTAGAGAGGTTGAGTACCTTGCTCAGAGACAGATTGCAAGTATGTCACTGAAGCAGGATATGAACTCAGGTTTTTCTTGACCCTAAGTCTAGTACTCTTCTACCTAGCAGATACAGAGTTGATCTTGGAGCCAGGAAGACCTGGATTCAAGTCCTACCTGTGATATGAACTGTCTGTGTGACCCCAAGCAAATCACTTAATTTCTCAGTACCCCCACACAACTCTGAGACTGTCAGTTGTAGAGAAAGTGTCCTGGATCTATATTGGTGGCAGCAGTTCCTCCCTGGCAGATCTTTAATCACAGGTTTGGGAAACAAAAGACAATATTACCACCAAAGACCATGTTGTTGGCTCTTATGAACTTGCATATGTATCGGACCCTTTGCTCCAACCCAGGGATGACAGCGGCAATGACAAGAACTCAGCCTAATACCAAACTCTGAATAGTCCCTCCCTTTGTGGAGATTTCAGTATGATTGGAGCATAGCATATACACAGGATGAACTCTAGTATGAGTTGAGAATGAGATAACTGCCTCGGAGAGACCAAAAGAGGAGCAGGAGAGACTCTGAGAAGGAGAGACCCTTGATTCTAGAAGGAGGACTCTTGGAAGGCCCCATGAAGGCAACACTTGAAAAATCTTGAAGAAATCACTAGCAGGCACCGGGGCCTGAAAGGGCCAGTGGAATTAGATTCCAGCAAGATTTTCGTCCCATCTGCCTCAGAGTCCCCCCTTTCATACCAAATCTTCCTTTTTTCCTTAGAGTCAATTTCCCCCTTCTCATCCCACATGGGGTAACCACTTGCACCAGTCATCCTGCTTTAGCTGGGACAGCCCCAACCAGGGTTATTGTAAATAGGTGATCATATCAGAACAGAAACAGAAACCTCATGACGCACAATGGAAAGAGCAATCTGGAAGCTGGGAAATCTTGGTCCTAGATTCTAGGACCTAGACTCTGCTTTGCCACTAGGTCCCCGAGGGACCTTGGTCAAGTTGCATCCCTTTCTAAATCTCAGTTTCTTCATCTCTAAAATTGAAGGGTTTAGATAGATGTTCACTGAGGCCCCCTGCCAGTTTTGACATTCAGTAATCTAAGTTTCTCTCCATTTCAGACATTCCATGCTCCATGTTCTAAGGTCCTGTCTTAGCTGTGTCCTTTTCCCAGCAGAGGAGATGTGAGGATGCCCAGTGCCCAGGACAAGCTGGCCGTCAGTTTTTGAGGCAATATGGACTAATGGAAAGAGCATTGGACTTACAGTTAGGAAACCTGGTTTTAGACCTTGGCTTTGCATAAACTTGTTCTATGACATGGTTTTTTTCAGTCATGTCTAACTCTTTATGACCCTATTTGGGGTTTTCTTGGCAACGATACTGGAGTAGTTTGTCATTTCCTTCTCCAGCTCATTTTATAGATGAGGAAACTGAGGCAAACAGGGTTAAGTGATTTACCCATGATCACAGCTAGAAAGTGTCTGAGGCCAGGTCTGAACTCATAAAAATGAATCTTCCTGATTCCAAGCCGAAGGCTCTATCTACTGTGCCACCTAGTTGCATGACCTTGGTCCTGTCCCTCCTTTTGCTCACCTGCAAAATAATGAGACTGGACTAGAGTAGGGTTTCTCAGCTTGTTTTAAAAAAATATTTTGGTAACTGTATTTGAACATAATTGGTTCCTTTCTTGATGATCATATGTATTTTGTTTTTTCACATTTAAAAACATGATTCTGATAAAGCATCCATAGTCTTTACCAGACTGTCAAAGGGGCCCATGGCACAAAAAGGGTTAAGGACCCCTGAGCAAGAAGAACTCTAAGGCTCCTTCCAATCAGAAGCATTTATTAAGCACCTACTATGTGCCAGTACTGTGCTAAACCTGGGTATACAAAGAAAGTCCACAACATGGTTCCTGACTTCTATGAGTTTACATTGAATGGGGGAGAAATCATCCAGACAACCATGTACCTACAAGATGTAGATAGTGAAAATGGTAGGTAAATAATAGATCACATTAGTAGTGCCAAACTCAAATAGAAATGGGGGCCTTAGCCCTAAAAAGGATCTCTCTGGGCTGCAAATTAACTTAGAAAACCACATATTAATATTATCTATGTTTATTGTATTTTTATTTGATTTAAATATTTCCCAATTACATTTTAATTTGGTTCAGGCTCCCTTGGGATACATAGAATGAGTGGTTGACACCTCTATTTCTATACCAGACTGTAAATGGAATGTAATTTCAGAGGGAAGGTGGGGGGGAGGAGGGGAGAGATGGGGGGAAAGAGACAGAAAGGGTTAAAGTTCTTCCTGAAAAAGGTAGAATTTGAACTAAGTCTAGAGCAAGCTAAGAAAGTCAGGAGTCAAAAGTGAGGAAGGAGAGTGCTTTGAGCATGAGGCATAGTCAATGAAAAGGCAGAGAGTAGAAAGGTGAGTGCCGTGTATGGAATATCAAGGGAGTCAGTATTATTGGAACATAGAGGAGATTGAGGTATAAGAAGACTGGAAAGGTTGGAAGGGGAAAGGGTATCAAGGTCTTTAAAAGTCAAACAAAGGCTGATCCTGGAAGTAATAGGGAGCCACTAGAGTTTATTGAGTGGAATGTGGGACATGGTCAGATCTGTGCTTTAGGAAAATGAGACTTTGGCTGCTGAGTAGAGAATGGAGGGGAATGGGAGGAAACTTAAAATAAGGACAGCAACCAGAGGGCTCTTGCAATAATCCAGGTGAGAGGTGATGAGGGCCTGTGCCACAATCTACATGTCTATAATTCAACTTCATAATTTTTGTTGCAGAGGCCAGAACAACATGAACCATGGAAAAGCTTTTCATCTATATCCTATGAGGCACATTGAGGCAAATGAGGGAAGAATATGGAGACCTGTGGGATGCTCAGGTGAAAAAGTTGCCTACCTGGAGGGGGCAGTACTCATCCCCTATACTTGAAAGAACTCTTGAACAAATGCTTTGAAACCAATTGTTGAGATCAAAAGAGAAGAGACCATAATAAAGACTAAAGAGAGAGAGAGAGAGAGAGACTTGTTTCTGGTCTGGGAGCATTTGGGGGGACAGAAGGAGTTAGAGGGGAAGGTAGAAATGGGACATTAGTTTGTTACCTATAAGTGCTGTATTTGGAGTCAAAAAAAGTGGGTTCAATTTCCACCTTCGATGAATGAGTGAATGAATGAAGAAGTATTTCCTAAATGATTACTATAGTCCAGCTGGGGATACATGCAAATACAAAAGTGAGAGAGATCCTGCCCTCAAGGAACTTACATTCTAATGGGAAAGACAACACAAATAGAGAAGTAGGTAGCTAAAGAAAAGAGCTTCTGGGGAGTCACAAGGATGGTGGAATGGTTGATCAATAGAGTAGTCAGTTAACATGCCCTCTCCAAGAACAATGGAAGTGATGGGATGATGGGAGCAAATATGTTGTGGTTTAGCGTGCTGAGAACCCCAAAATGTAAGGGTACAGGGTGGTTTGCCTGGAAAGAATTCAGTCACTCAAGCCTTCTTTCAGTCAAAGTAGTGAGGTTTATTATAATGCCAATAGGAGCATGCAGAATTCCTAGTGAATCTGCGAATTTGATGAGGACCTGGACTGATACTAATATACAAAAAAAAAGGTGATGGGATTAAGGAGTGGTGTATAGCCTGGGGTGGGCCAGGTTCAGACAGTGAAACGAATTAAGTGGTGGGAGAGCCACAGTGAAAGGACTATTGAGTATCTAGGTGGGCTGATCTGGGCCAGATGCCTTGAGTGGAGGCACCAGTGATCTGGGCTACTGAAATGTATGGGAAAATTCGGAATTCAGGTCCTATCACCCCATTATAAGTATGGCAGTCAATTAACATGCCCTATCCAAGAACAATGGAAATATGGTACTATATAATTATTGACCCAGAGCCAGTCGAAGGGGGAAAGGGAGAGGAAGGGAAAGAGAGGCAATTGGCATTTTCAAGGCAGCTGGATATTTCATATTTTTCTAGTTGTCAGGATGATATTCCTATGTTGCCCAGTATATTCTTTGAACACTAGTCTCTACCACCTTTCTGTGAGTGAACTAATGTGCACCTCTGACTAGGCAGAGAGGTTAATTAAGAGTTGATTAGTCCTTCAGAGAGATATCCTTTGTTCATGGAGATGACCTTTATAATGGTGTGTTGTTAGGGGGAATGGGGACTGAGAATATTTAACGCTTTAATGTGGGTATAGCTGAGAGAAGTGACTATCAAGGTGGGGCTTGCTATGGAGAGATGCACAAGGCTTGGGCTCTACTTTTAGGGAGCTCACTGTCTAATAATAATAATGATGATAACAACAACAATAATAATACTATCTGGCATTTATATAGCACTTAAAGGTTTGCAAAGTGCTTTTCATTTGTTAACTCATTCAATCCTCGCAACAATTCTGTGAGTTAGGTGCTATTATTTGACTCCATTTTGTAGATGTGGAAACTAAGGAAAGGAGGCAAATGAGCATTTATTAAGTGCTTACTATATGCCAGACACTGTGCTAATAACTTACCAATATTATCTCTGTATATCCTCACAACTGCCCTGGGAGTTATGTATTTACTACCCCCATTTTATAGTTGAAGAAACTGAGGCAAACAGAGATTCAGTGACTTGCCCAATGTCACCCAGCTAGTCAATGTCTGAGGCTGGATTTGAACTTGGGTCTTCTTGACTCCAAGTCTGTTGTACCCCCTCACTGTCTAGATGGGAAGTAGTAATAGTAAATTTACTCAATAGATAGGTGCCAACCAAGTATTATTCTGAGGCCCAAGGAAAGAAGGTAACATTTCCCTGGACAATGATGGGAGCCCACTCAATGACACCTGGGCCTCCAATCTATCCTACAGATACTTGCCATTTGATTTAGTTTAACAAACATTTTTCCAATGCCTCTTTTACCTACTTATGTATTATTATGTAATAGAAAGAATCTTCGACTTGGAGGCAATGATTTCATTTAATTCAATGAGCATTTTTGAAATGTTTCCCATGCATACAAGGCACTGTACTAAACACTAGAGTAGGGCTGCTGATCCTTTTTTTGTGTGTGTCGTGGGCCTCTCTTTGGCAGGTTGGTGAAGCCCATAGACCCCTGCTTAGAATGATGTTCTTTGATGCATAAACTAAAATACATAGAATTGCAAAGGAAATCAACTATATGGAAATAAAGATTAACTTTTTTCCCCATTCAAGTTCATAGACCCTAGGTTAAAAACTCCTGTACTGGTGGCAGTTGGGGGGACAAACAATCTTTTGTCTCAAAAAGCTTACATTCTACTGGAGGTCTAGATTTGAATTCTGGCTCTGAAACTCCCTACCTGTGTTGTCTGTTGATAAAATCAGCTGACCTCCCTAATACTCAGTGTTCTCATCAGCAAAATGAATTTATAAGAAGGCTTGCCCTACCTACCTCATGGGGTCAGATTATAAAACTTAACACTGCACTAAGACTTTTGGGACAACTGGTATGATAAAGATTATAATCTGATAAGTGCAGAGATGAGGTCCAGAGCCCAATTCATTTCAATGGATATTAATTAAGTGCTTGCCATGATCAAAACACCAAGAACAGGAACTGGACCTGGGATTTAATAATAATACTAATAATAGCTAACATTTATATAGCACTTAGTATATGCCAGGCACTGTGCTATACATATCCTTTACAATTATTATCTCATTTGATCATCACAAATGGGAGATAGGTGTTATTATTATCCCCATTTTACAGATGAGGAAACCGAGGATGTACAGATGACAAACAGAGGTTAAGTGACTCACCCAGGGTCACACAGCTAGTGTCAGAGGTCAAATTTGAATTCAGGTCTTCCTGACTCCAGGCTGAGCTAGCTGTCCCTAAGGAGCTCTTAGCTGAGGAAACTCCCCACAACAATGGAGGTTGGTACTTTCTCTACAATTAATAGTCTTAGAGAAGTACCTGGAACACTGGGAGGTTACCTGCCCTGCTCAGGGTCACACAGACCAATGGGTCAAAGGTGGGACTTGAGCCTAGGTCTTCTTGGCTTTGGGGACCATTCTCTAACCATTATACCATGCTTCCTCTCATCCCCAGGCACAGAGGATACAAAGATGGCAGGCCCTACCCTCATGTTGCTTAGAGTCTACTGAGACATATATATATAGAGAGAGCTGTTTGGGAGATGTAAGGAAGGAGAGATCACTTATAGCAGGGGCCTCGAGTAGTGGTCTTTGAAGAAAGTAGAACCTGAGCTGAGTCCTTAAGGAAGACAAGAATGTGTACAGGGAGAGAGAAGATGGGGCTGGAGTGGCACATCCCAGTCATGGTGGACAATGACTGTGAGTGACTGAACGTGAGTTCAGAAGAAAGCCTGGGGAACCATCCAAGTAGGGCAAGAACACTAGAATAAAGCACTGATGGGTTGTTCAGGGGCTGGGGTTCTTTAGGGCAAGCTCCCCAGGGCCCATCTCCAGTTGGGATTAGAATTCTGGGATACAGTCAGTGATACAACCTAGAAAGGACTCTAGCCCCAGCTCTGCCCCATGGATGTACCTGGGGTGGGATCCTATTCAGACTTGGGTTGCTCATCTGTACAATGGGAATGATCAGTCCTTCTGCTGCCCCCATGATGGAGCTGTTGAGAGACTCACAGGAGATCAAGGATGGGAAAGTGCTTTGTAACTGCATGCTTTAAGCAAACATGAGCTATTATCATACTGACACTTTAATGTCTTAAGCAGGTATCAACCTGTCTGTAATTTATAATCTCAGAAAAATTTCCTGAGGCTCAGAGAGGCTGATTGATTTTTCCAGTTTTCATAAACTTAGTGTCAGAAGCAGAATTTGAACCCAGGTTATCCTGGTTACAAGTCCAGCACTCTGAGTTATGCTATGTGATATTTTCTCTCTGAGTTATTATGTTATTAATATATTCTCTGAGGATATAATGACTTATCTATTATCAGACAGGAAACTGCTGAGAAGCAGGAGGAAGAAAGTATTGGGTTCAAAACCTACCTCTGACATATGCTGACCTTGTGACACTCAACAAGTCACTTAATTTCTCAGGGTCCCAAGCAACTCTAAGAATATAAATTGCAAAACAAGTGCCTGTCTGAATTGGTAGAGGGAGTTCCCTATGCTAGTAAAATCATAAGTCCAAAAACCCCCATTACACATTATTATCATATAGTAATCACATCCATCTCAGTTGCGCTTACGCCCTGATTAAGTGAGTGTAATTGAACAAATATTTATCATTATCATCAATAAGCATTTATTAAGAGCCTACTATGTGCCAGGCACTGTGCAAAATGCTGGAGATATGTTGTCATCGTTCGATCTTTGTGACCCAGTTTGGAGTTTTCTAGGCAAAGACACTGGAGTGGTTTGCCATTTCCTCCTCCAGCTCACTTTACAGATGAAGGAACTGAGGCAAACAGAGTTAAGTCTGGATCTGGGTTACCCAGTGAGTGGCTGAGACTAGTTTTGAACTCAGGGAGATGAGTCTTCCTGGCTCTAGGCTTGGCACTCTGTGCACTATGGCGCCACCTAGCTGCCCTCTGGAGATATAAAGAAAAGCAAAAAACAGTCCTTGCCCTCAAGGAGCTTACAGTGTAATGGGGGAAGCAAGAAACAAACAACTATGTACATTCGCAATATATACAGTGTAAATGGGAGATAACGTAAGAGGGAAACCATATATTGGTTAGCAATAAACATTTATATAGTGCTTTATTTTACAAAGTACTTCTATATGTGATCTCCTTTGATCCGCCCATTGCCCTTGTGAACCAAGTACTACAGGGTATCATCATCCCCATTTTACCGATGGGAAAGCTGAGGCTTCAAAGGTCAAGTAACTTTCATGGGATCTTGCATCTAGTGCTAGAAGGGGAATCAGTGGGCTTTTAGTCCAACCCCCTCATTTTACAGATGAGGAACCTGAGGCCCTCATGAGTAAAGTGATTAGTCCAAGGTCACATGACAAGCAAACATCAGAGGCAGGATTTGAATACGTATTTCTACTGACTCCAAGTACATCCCTTTCTTTTCTTACTGCCTTTTAAGTACTATTATGTACAAAGTTGAGTTTCTTTTGGCGGGGAGGTGCAAGTTATGAAGACAAATAAGACTTATTCTCTACTCATTGCTAGAAAGTAGATGAATTGAACAAACTGAACAAATAGTCAGTATATATTTCAAGAAGAACAATAAATGGAGAGCAAGTGAGGGTTCTCCAGAGGGAAAAATCACCCCTATCTGTGGGAATGAGGAAAAGATTCTTGAAGGAAAATGACATTAAGTGGGCCTTGAAGGGTGGTTGGAATATTCAATAGGCAGGGATCAATTAAGGAATGGGACTTGGGGAGAGTGGAAAGACTGTTCCAGATAGAGAGAGCAAACCAGACAAGCAAAAATACCAACCAAGTGGTGCCTTGTTGGTTGGGGATTTACTGAGCCACCTGTAGCTTATGAATTTAATGTCTGTTATTGCTATATAGGAAGAAATGACCAATATGGAGAATTCAGAGCAAAAACGCAAGATTATGAACTAATGCAGAATGGAGAATATGCGGATTTAGAAGAAAAATATATACAAGGACTACAATTATGCAAATGGAAACCTCAGGAAAAGGTTCAGATGAACCCGGGGTGGCCAGTTGTCTGGTTTGGCTAGAGTGTAGAGAGTACAGAAATAAATTTGACAAGAACTGTCTGGAAAACTGAAAATCAATTTGGCAGAAATCAGGGATGGACCAGCATCTAACACTATATACTATAATAATCTCCACATGAAAATTAGAGGAGAATAGAAAGAAGTAGATCTCAAACTATGGCTAAGAAGAGAATTCTTACCCAAACAAAGGATAGAGATGATCAGAAAAGCCAAAATAGACTATTTTGATTATATCAAATTAAAAAGCTTTTTCATGAACAAAATCAATGCAAATAGGATAAGAAGAAAAACTATTCAATGGAAGGAAAAATCTTTGCTTCAAATATCATTGTTGCAAGTCTGAATAGGGAATTAATACAAATATGTAAGTTTAAGAGCCTTTGTCTGATAGATAAGTGGTCAAAGGAGATGAACAGTTTTCAAATGGAGAACACCATGCTATTATCCAATGACCATGTGAAATAATGCTCCCAGTCACTAATAATAAGATAGATGCAAATTAAAGAAACTCTAAGGTTTTACTTCACACTCAGAAAATTAGCAAAGATGATAGGAAAACTGGAAACAGTCAAAACTGGGGGAGTTGAGGAAAGACAGGAGTGCTGACGCTCTGATTCACATCTAGTAGAGTTGTGAATTGGCCCAATAATTCTAGATAGCATTTTGGAATTATTCTAGACAAATGACTAAACTTTGCAAACCCTGGGGTCCCTATAGATTGGTATCCTCTTAAAGGAGGTTAAAGTCAGAAAGGTCTCATGTATACCAAAATAATCATGGTAGTTCTTTTGGGGGCAGTGGAAACAAAATGATGGCTCATTGATTGCAGAATTGCTGAGTAACCTGTAGCATATGAGTTTAATGCCCATTGTTATCAAACAAATATGGAGAATTCAGAGAAATGTGTCAAGACAGTGAATTAGTGCAGAATGAAGAATATATAGATGTAAAGAAAAATATGCACAATGCAAATGAAAACATCAAAAGGAAGCCATATTCTGGGCAAATGCGATAACTAATCTTAAGCAACCAATATTGGTCCCTGAAGACAAATAATGAAACAGGCTTCCCTTCTCTTGGCTGAGAGGTGGAGGACTACAGGAACAGAATGATGCATATATTATCATACATCATCATTGATAAAGGTGTCTTTTTTCCTGCTTAAATACTTCTCTTTGTTATAAGGGACTGTTCACTTCTGGGCTATAGGTAGAGTTGGAGATGGACTATAACTCACACATTGCTATTATGTCAAAACCCAAAACAACAGGAAATCTCATTTAAAAGAAAAATAAATCAAGACCTGTTTTTTCTAATGATTTGAACACAGACAAAGCGATTTCCCTGGGTGATAATCTTCCTGGTCCCTTCCTTTTGGTCAATAAGTTGGGGCCCATAGTTGAACATGGTTCCAGTTGAGGAAATTACTGAAAGACTCTTGTATGGGGTCCTTCCTCAGGATCTCATGATCCTGTTTGTCTCCCAAAAGAGAACATTTTCTTGTTTCAACCAAGGTTTACAATTAAATACAAATGTCTTCAAGGGCCTGAGTCAAGCTGTAGAAACAGAAACCTGCCTTAGGCACCAAGTGGTTTCATAATTTTTTTTCTTTCAATCCTCCCATTTCTCCAGGGATCTGTCACTGACAGATGAGGCTGGGAAAGAACACTCACTACCTTCTGAATGTTGAGGTAGATTGAAGCCCTCTTCCACCCCCAGGCCAATGGGGGTACCCCCCTCCCCTCCCCAACTCCAGGCAGGCTCTGACAGGAACAAGGGATCAGACTTGGATGAGAGGTAACTGTAGCATGGTGGGAAGAGGGCTAGGCTTGGAATCAGGGAAACCTGGGTTCACCTCCCACTTCTGACACTTAACTAGCCTTGAAACCCTTGGCAAATCCAGTGAACTCCTACAAACCTCAGCTTCTACATCTCTAAAATGGGGATAACAGTACCTGTAGGATCTACCTCACATGGGTCATTATGCAAGTAGGCTAATGTATATACAGTCTTTTTGGAAACTGAAAGGGCTATGTAAAATTCAATGATAAATCATGAGAGGGGACCATAGCCATTCAGAGCGTCTCTGTACCAGTGAGGCTCTGAGCACAAAACAATAATACTGGTTCACATGTGTACAATACTTCAAGGTTTACAAAACACTTTTTTCAGAATAATCCTGTTAATCAACCAGTCAGCAAACATTTATTAAGCACCTACTATGTGCCAGACACTGTACCAGTTGCTGAAGTTTTATGCACAAAAGTGGAATAGTCAGTGCCCTGTGATTCTATGGAAAGGGCATAAGACTCAAAAATTACCAGACCTGAGTCTGGGTCCCAATTCCAATTCTTCTTAGCTACACGACTGTGGGCAAATTATTTACCCTCTATTTGCTTCATCTGGAAGATGGAGACAATTGTATCTATCTACTAGGACCCATGTTACTACCTACCTTATCTGTAGAATTTAATTTTCTAGGGGCAGCTAGAAGGTGCAGTGGATAGAGCACTGGCCCTGGAGTCAGAAAGACCTGAATTCAAATCCAGCATCAGACACTGTACTTACTTGCTGTTGTGACCCTAAGACATATAACGCTCTCTAGCTGTGTTGACTCTAGGCAAGTCACTTATCCCCAACTGCCTCACCAAAAAAAAAAACCAAAAAACCAAAAAACAAAAAACCAAAAAAATACCCAAGAGAAAAAGAATTTAATTTTCTATAGGGCACTGACTCTCGCACATTTGTGGGAAATACTTTCCTTCTCATCTCACCTTCCAACTGGCAACCAGATACTAATCTGAAGGAAAGAAAAATGTCAGCCACAGAATTATAGAACTTTAGAAATGAAAAGGACCCAAGTGGCCATCTAGTCCAGCCTGAGTCTGAAAGGGACCCCAACGACAATATTCCTAACACATGATATTCCCATCTCTGTTTGGAGACTTCCAAGGTGTCCCATTCCACTTCAGGGCAGCTCTAATTGGTAAGAAGTATTTATTTGGACACTAAGCTTAAATTTACCTTATGGGAACCCATTGTTCCTGGGGCCAAATAGAAAAGGTCTAATCCCTCTTCCATATGACAGACTTTTGAATACTTGAAGACAGCTGTCATATGCCCCCTGAATCTTCTCTTCTTCTTATTAAATATCCCTAAACAATCCTTATTTAAATAATCCTTAGCAACCCTTTAAACAATCCTTATGTGATGCAGTCTCAAGGCCCTTTACCATCATGGTTGTCCTCCTTCTGAGAAAGGACGGAGGCTAGAGGGACTCTCACCTTTTGCTATTCTTAAGAAAGTCCAAGATTGCATTAACTCTATAAATTGCTGATCAAAGATGTCTGAAAGAGGATAGCTCATCTTATCAATTGTCATCATTCTCCAAAGGAAGGGAGTGATTTGCTCAAGGTGCCAGGTAGTAAGTGGTAGGTTCAAACCCAAATCTTTTTGGTTCCAGAGCCAGGGAGCTCTTCCTACTATACCATGATGCTTATTTGAGAACTGGTCAAGTGATGGACTTAATCTGTCTTTTCAGGACCAGCCCAACTAAGAGTGGAAAGGCTCATTACCAGGGGCTGGTCAGTAGAGACTTTATTATTATTATTATTATTATTATCATTAGCTTATAACAAATCATGAAGACCATCTACTCAGGCTTGGAGGAGTAGGAATCTGCTTTCTTCTGGGAAGAGTTCTACTGATGAGATCATGGGTCTTGGGGTGTTGAAAAATTATATGAGAAGTACTAAGAAAGTAGTATGAGAACTTAGAGATGGGACAGTCCATGAGATCAACTCTAACTTCGGGAATTGAGAGTCTAGGGCTCCTAGAAGGAGTGGACCCTCAAAGGAATGGAAAGATCTCAACAGAAGGTCTTGGTTTAATGTACAAATCTTTTTGTATTGTTTTATTTTCCTTTGTGCAGTGAGATGCTTATGCTTGTTCATGAGAATTTTATTTTTAAGCAAGACAAAAGGGGGAAGAGATATCAACAAGTAGATAGAAGGTGATGGTGGTGGTGGTGGGCGTTCTAGGCATAAGGGACTGAATGATGAGAGGTGGGGAGAGACAAAAATGCAAGATGAATAGTTCCATTTCTCTGGAATGGAGAGAGCCTGGCCAGTTGTATTATATAGAGATAAGATACTGCCCTGGAGAGAGAGAGAGAGAGAGAGAGAGAGAGAGAGAGAGAGAGATAGAGAAAGAGAGAGAGAGACAGAGACAGAGAGAGAGGAAGAGAGAGCATGTGGGGCAGTGTTCTGTTAGCAATAAAGCTTTTCAGAGAGTTTAAACCTTTCTTCTGACAGTCCATGCCTTGGGCTTGACACAGGCCGTGCAGAACGTGTGTGGCTGGGAGGGAGATCTCCAGGAAGCTTCAGAAGCCATGGCCTTCCCTCCATGGGGGCCTTCCCTCTAGGACCTCCCAGCAAACAGACTTTTCTTTTCCTTTTTTGCCATAAAACAGCTTCAGTGTTTAATGTAAATTTGTAAAACAGCCCCTGGAGGAAGATGAGAAAGAGCATATGAGTGTGTGTGTGTGTGTATGTGTGTGTGTTTGTGTGTGTTTGCGCATGTATCTTTTCAGAAAAATAGCCAGACAGGAAGATTTTTCTGGTGATTCATCTATGAATCTCCTTTTCTAAGCCCAAGGATTAAGAGATTAAGCTATGAGGGACTACTGACCCTCTAATGACACAAACCATAAACTTAGCTGTATGACCTTGGGCAAGTCAATATCCCTATCTATGCCTCAGTTTCCTTATTTTTAAAATATAGGAGTTGGTCTAGATGGTCTTGAAGATACTGTCTAGCTCTGCCATTCTATGTTCTATATTCTAAGACCCCCTCCTAGCTCTGATGTTTTCTACTTTAACGGTCCTCTAAGATCTGGGATAATATGCTCCAAGGCTACTTCTAGCTCTAACCTCTATCCTTTAATATTCACAGTTTCCTTTTCTGTAAAATGAGAGGGTTGAACCATATGGCCTCTGAAGTCCCTTCTGGCTCTAATAACGATGATCCTGTCCTCTTTCAGCTCCAATGTTTTGTGTTCTCTGTCCAGCTCTGACGTTCAATGTTCTAAGGTCTCTCCAAGCTATGCAGGTGCTGGTAAGTGATTAACAACCAGATTTCCAAAAAAAAAAAAATCCCAAAAGCATGCATGGTACACCTTAAAGTTTAATTTTATTGTTAGCATTTTCTCCAACACTTCCTTAAGTCTAGACATTTAGCAAAAGAATAAATCAAGCCTTGATTTGCAGCATTTGCTGATTTTCAAGGTGTAAATGCTCACACTGAAAGTTTAACAATCAGCCCAGGATGCAGGTTAGATGGTGAGTGCTCCCTCCAGCCCACCCCTGCTCCAAGCTCTAACATTCTGTGTTCTAAGGTCTTCCCTAGCTCTGACATTCTATTGTCCAATTTTCCTCCTCACTTCAACATTCCATTCTGGATTCTGAGGTTTCTTTGAACTCTGATATTCCATAATTTTGTGAATCTGTCTGTCTCTCTCTCTGTCTCTCTGTCTCTCTCTCTCTCTCTCTGATGAGGCAATTGGGGTTAAGTGACTTGCCCAGAGTCACACAGCTAGTGTCAAGTGTCTGAGGACACATTTGAACTCAGGTCCTCCTGTGACTTTCTTAAAATCATGCCCTAGTCCCATGGGCTGTCTTTTCTTTTACCCCACCCCCAATCAACAAGATTTATTAAAATGTATACCATGTGCTAGGTATTGTGGAATGGGTAGAGAGGGAAAAGAAAACTAAGGAGAAGGAGTAACCTAGAGATTGGTAAAAAGGTAGCAACCAGGATCTGGAGATGTGATGGATAGAAATGAATTCAGAGCAAAATTTATGGGGGGACACTCTTAGTAGAATGTTGGTGCAAAGGAGGTTTCTGCCGGCAGGCAGGGTCTTCCAGGTGAGTCCCCCTCAGTGGGCTGTAGTAAGGGCTGATGGTAAAAGCAGCTAGGAGTGCACCACGGTGAAGAAGGCCTCACATTTCCCATTTCTGCAGTTTCTGCCTCTGGATGGATCATTCATTTGGAGCAGGGTCGGGGGGTGTTGGGGAGGCCAGTTGGAAAGGTAGCTGGGAAGGGATGAAGCTGACAAACACCTTAGTAGTTTCTACCTCTAAATAGGGCCTCTCTCTTTGTAAAACACACTGTATTTGGAGGCAGATGGCCTGGGTTCTAATCTAAGCTTTATCACTTAGTAACTGTGGGACTTCGGGTCATTCGCATTACTGCTCTGGGTCTCATGTGTAAAATGAAGGTGGAGGATGGTCTCTTTCTAGCAGGCCTGCTGCTTTGAGCTGCTGGCGGCCTGGGATCACCTGCTTGTCTACAGCTCCTACTAGCCTGTGCCTGGCCTCTGGAGAGAGACTCCCCTCTCACATTCTCCTGGTCCCTGGAGAAGGGGCAGAGACCTCCATCCCATCAGCTCTGGTCACATGCCTGGTAACACTGGGTCAGCCTCATTCAGAAATCTCCCCCTCCTTCACTGACACCCCCTCTCCCCAGAGGCTCGCCCTTCCCTTCCCTGCCCACTGCTCTCAGCACCGGATCCCATGTATGGTTTTCAATAATTCTGTGAAGAGACACAGGATAAAGCACATCCAAAAATATCATTTTTCCATAGCTGTCATAACAACATTTGGGCTAATTGATTCTCAATAGAATAATGACATGCAGTATGTAGTGAGAAATATTCATGAAGGGATCTGTGAAAACCTAGAGGTGCCTTATAGCGTTAGCAAAACAGGAAATTCATTGCAGCCCACGTGTGCATGAGGGTGAGGTGGGTGAGTGAGTATGCCCACATGTCTGCCCGTCTATACTGTGTTATATATGTATTTGTGTGTGGATAGGGTTCCTTACACCTGTATCTATATCTCCAGATCTTAGATTTAGACCTGGAAGGGAACCCAGAGGTCAACTAGTCCATCCTCATTTGACCAATGAGGAAACAGAGCCCTAGAGAAGGAGGTGATTTGTCCAAAGGAGTAAAATGGCAGAACCAGGATTGGAACCCAGGACCTCCGACTCCAAGTCTAGTTTTCCTTCCATCATACCATGCTGTTTGTGTGTCTATTTAATGTTCATTAGGTTATTGTGGATGAGGGGGGAGCAGTTTGTAAATCTTAGAGAAGGAAACGTGAGTTATTATTAATTATTAGTTAATTGTTGTTGATTATTATTGTTCTCAATCTTGATGTTCAGATAGAAAGGATCTCAGAACAAACCACTATCCTCTATGGCCCATTGCATAGTTGATAAAATGATAGCTATTTGTAATTGAATAAAAATATTTGGATGGAAGCTTATTTTCTATAACATCTTTGGACTAATCCCAGTTATTATTATTATATTTTCCAAGGGTATGCCTGTTTGTATGTTTTGATGCGCAAATATAAATGTGCCACGTTTATATATACGTGCATGTCACCATGGGCTTCTGTGTTCCTGCATGCCTGTATGCATATGTAGATGGTTGTATGCATGCATGTTGCTGTCTCTATGTGTGTATTCATGCACTCTGTGTGCACAGTTGTGAAGCCAGGGAATGAAGCCTGATTTCATGGCCAGCTCTGCTCCCAGCTTGACAGAATCTGGACCTCCAAGTCTTGTGGCCATGGCAGATTGCAGCCTGTGCACTCCCGAGAGGCTGTTTGAATCAGAGGAAGGTGATGAAAAGATTAGAGGGTATGATTTATGGAGAGAGATTAGCATCAGAGAAGTCAAGGGGGAAGCTATAATAACTCTCTAGAAGTGGTTGAGATAACAACAAAAAGAGAGGAGAGAGGAGGAGAGGAAAAGGAAGAGAGGGGGAAGGAGGGAGGAGGGAGAGCGAGTAAGGGGAGGCTGACAGAGCTTAAATCCCAGTCATGAAATGAACCAGACTGAAACATAGTCAACTAACATGCATGACAATGAGATTGCCCCAGTAATCTTCATATCAAAGATGTCCAGGGCTCCAGCCCTCAGACACAGTAGCCACCGCTGGACTGAGTGGGCCAGGTTGGCCAACTCATAAATGTTAGAGCAGGAAAGCATCCTTGCAATCACCGAGGCCATGGGAAAGTGAGGTTCCAAGAGGACTAAAGACTTGCCCAAGGTCATTTAAGTGGATAGTGCATCTCTGAGCTTTATTGAGGAGAACTAGTATATGTCTCAAAAGCGATCTCTCCAAATTGCTTTTCCTACACAAATAATGGTCAAAGGTCACATGTGCCTACATAAATATTTCCCCAAGGACCTCCACTGAGAATCAGGCAACCAGGCTCTGCTGGTTCTGCTGGGTGGGAAGCTGAGGCATTGGGCTTTAGGGAGAGTGAGGAGACTGCCCTGGATAGAGAGAATGCCTCAATCTCAAGCACAGAGATGGACCTTCCCTATGTGGTGGTGTCCCAGGTAAGGGGAGGAGCCTGCAGGGATGAATGTGCAGTTATGTGTGCATTGTGATGGATCTGTATGTGTGTGTGTTCAGTGTATATGGAGTACCAAAACCCACCTTCTGCAGGAAGTCTTTCTTCCTCATCTCCCCCATTGGTACTGCCTTCCCTCTGAAATACACATGCATAAATTATATGTGTGTATACAAATAGATGTGTGCATCTATATTTGGTATATACATAGTTGATTTCATGTTTTGCCCACTAAACTGGGAGCTGTTTGGGTTTTTTTTTTGTATCTCTAGCATTTAGCTCAGTGCCTGGCACAGGGTAAATGCTTATTGGGTGATTGTGTATATTTATATCATGGGTTCTCAACTTGGGGTCCATGTAATCCCAGTGGGTCTGTGTATGGATTTCAGAGGGATGGTCTTCCAACCTGAATGGTGAAGTGTTTTTATTTTGATATTTGTAATCCTGTGTATTTTTTTTAACGCATCTAAAAAGAGTGTTGTGATAAGTGGTCCATAGGCTTCACCAGCCTGACAACTACCATGCACAGTACAAAGACAGTTAAGGTCTCCTGCTGAATAGCTTATACTGGTGTGCATGCAGGTTGGTGACGAAGATGCTCAGAGGAGTCAAATTGCTCCTTGTCCCAAATGGCCACACCCAGGACCCACCCTCACTCTGAACTGGTCCCCAGCAGTCATTTAAGGTGGGGTCAGGTCTCTCCTCTTTCCTCCAGTGGATCCTGTTTGAGTCTCCTTAAGCTTAAGTTCTGACCCCTTGCTTTCAGCCCCCCTGGCCTCTTGCCCTGTGTTGGGCTGGCCTGTCTGGCTATCAGGCTTTAGCCTTCTTATTGGGAACCATCAGAAAAAAAGGGAGGTGGGTTCAGGTCTGCCCAGCACTGCTTGGGTCAGGGAGGTGGCAGTCCATGGTGTGGACAGTATAGCAATGATGTGAATAGACCTAGAGAATATCAGAAACTCAGGGGCAGGAAGGACCTAACCCAGAAGCCTTCCGTCCAAAGCCATGCCCTGGGAAATCCCCTTGACAATGTAGTGACATGTGGTCTTTCAGCCATTGCTTAAAGAATCTCCAGTGAGGAGGAAAGGGAGGCAGCCCATTCTCTTAGAGGACTGCTCTCCTGGTTAAGAAGCCTTTCCCTTCATCAAGCCCAGATTTGCTTCTTTGCAGCTTCCAAACTTTGCTCCTAATTCTGCCCTCCGGGGCCCAGCAAAGCAAGTCTAATTCCTAAACCCTTCAAATATGTGAAGATTTATCCCCTCCCACTTCACCCCCAAACCCTCTTCCTTCACCTCTTCTCTGGGCTGAGCACCCCTAGTTCCTACCCCATGTGGTGTGAACAGAAGGCCCTTCATCACCCTTGTTACTCTCCTGTGCATATTCTTCAGCTTATCGAGGTCCTAAAATTTGGCACCCCAAACTGAAGACAATTCTCAGGATGTGGTCTGGCCAGGCAGAGAACAGTGGGACTCTTACCTCCATTCTGTACACGATGATTTTCTCAGTGCATTTCAAGATCATGGTAGTTATCTAACTCCCATGTCACATCTTGACTCGTAAGCTTGTGGCCCACTAAAACCTCCAGATCTTTTCCAGATGAACTGTTTCCTCGACACATCTCCTCCCATTTTTTCCTTCTTAAGTTGATTTTTGAACCCAAGTATAAGACATTGTCTCTATCATTATTCCACTTCTTATTCAGTTCAGCCTAGAATTTTCATCTCTAGAGATATCTTTAAATACCATTTTGCTCATCTAACTTTTTTTTGATTTATCAATTTATTAATTATTCCTCCAGGAATTGTGTCATTTACAAATTTGATAAATATGATATGTATGTATTCTTCTAAATTATTGATAAAAACATTAAACAGCACAAGGCAAAGGAATATCCTTGGGACACACCACTGGAGACCCCTTTTCAAGTTGACATGAAAACATTAATGACTACTCTTTAGGTACAGCCATTCATTTAGGGTTACTGCACTACCTTTTAGTCTCTAACTTTCTATTTCATCCACAGGAATAGTTCATGCAATCAATTGATCAGGCAATCAACAAATATATAATAAGTATCCACGGTACCCTACTAGACATAGAGAATACAAATATAAAGAATGAAACAATTCTTATGTGAGACTTTGTCAAATGCTTTGCTAAAATCTAGGTAAATTCTACTTACACCCCCTTTCTCCCCTCATCTACCAGTCTCATCATTAATGCTGTCAAAATGGGGTTAGTCCAGCATTGTGTGTTCTTGATGAAGTCATGTTCATTCCTTGTAATCACTGTCACAGAACTCATGAACAGAGTGATAGAACATGAGGACTCATGGGAAGATCACTGAACTGGGAGTCAGGAATCCGAGATCCACCATAAGCTCATCATATGACCTTGAGAAATTATCTTTTTTTCTATCGGGGTCTCAGTTTCCCCTTCTATAAGACAGGGGCAGCTAAGTGGTACAGTGGATAGAGCACTGGACCTGGAATCAGGAAGACTTATCTTCTTGAATTCAAATCTGGCCTCCAAAACTTACTTTAGCTGTGTGATCCTGGGCAAGTCACTTCTCAGTTTGCCTCAGTTTCCTCATATGTAAAATGAGCTAGAGAAGGAAATGGCAAACCACTCTGGTATCTTTGCCAAGAAAACCCCAAATGGGATCAGGAAGAGTCAAACACACCTGAAAAACAACTCAACAACAACAACAACAACAAGATAAAATGATTGGGCTAGATCTTCCAGTTCTGATATTCTGCTCTATATCTCCTTCTCAAGTCAGCAAACATTTATAAAGCACTTCCTATGTACCAGGCATTTTGCAAGCATTGATTCTAAAACATTATACCCAGTTTGGAGTAATGTGTAAGGTCCATTCCAACTCGGGAATGCCATAATAATAATGTAATGATAATAATAGTAATAGCAATGGTGTGATCCCTGTAACCCCTGTGGCCCTTTCTCCAGTGCCCTGGGGTCATGTACATCAAGTGTTGCCTTCCTTAAGTCTACAGAAAATCTACAAGTTACTCTATTAATCACCCATGTTGTCCATCAAGTGGTGCTTTATTTGAGCAGCCATCCCAGCGGTCTCCTGAGAGTCTCTCTGGCTCATGAGCAATATAGTCTTCCTTAAATGCTGAAGTTTCCCCATTGACCACCAGAGGGTACTCAGCTTGAAAATGTCTAGATCACACACCACCCCCACCCCAACCCCTATCACCAAGAAGTTAGTGTCTATAGCTTGATGCCTAGATTGATGGCTGGGTCTTAAATTAATCTAGGACATTAAATATAATAATACTCAAAGTATTAAAGTATAAAAGCTACAATCCATAGTTCTAGAGCCCCCATTTTATGTATAGATTCCTTTTTCACTGGTTATGATCCACTCCTACATTTACAGGACCCAGATACTTAATAGTCAAGCATTTCCCTATGGAGACATCCACCTCCAGTCACTTCCTAAACCTTTCTTCATTTGCACTCCCAGATCTTTAGGTATGTTTGGTTGGAGCCCCAAACCACATCCATCTGCAGCTTGTGAGAAGTAGATAAGGAAAGAAGTGTGCCCAGGACTCAATCTCAGGATCATGAACTATAACAGGGGAAAAGAAATGAGAGAAATCAATTTTACCTTCCAGCCTACCATTCCAACAACAGCTACAACAATAGTATTTATATAGCATTTTAACATTGCAAAGTACTTTATGTATGCTATCTCACTGGATCCTCACAGAAGCTGTATGAAGTAGGTACTGTTATCTCCATTTTACAGATGAGGAAACTGAGGCACAAGGCATTCAAGTGAATTGAGTAGCATCCCATAGCTAGTAAGGATCTGAGGCAGGAATCAAATTCTGAGCTGCCTAACTCCAAGTCCAGTGACTTATCCACTGTGCCACCTAGCTGCTTTATTATTGTAATGGGAGTTACATTATCTGCCAGTCTCAGGCCTCAGGTCCCTCCCTCTTTATACTAAACTTTATCCTGCTTCTACTGTATCTACATTTCCTCAGCAGTACTGATATCCTATAGTCACACTCCAGAGCACTATGGACTACAGCATGGAAGCATAAAAGACTAAAAACAAGTATGGTACCTGTTCATGCCTCATCACCCACATGGGGACCAGGAAGTCTTTACTTCAAGGGTAGTGAATGGAAGAAGCTGCCAACCCTGGATATCCATGTAGAGTTCTTGTGTACTCCTCTTTCTCGCTATCTCTGTCTTTCTGACTGTCTCTCTCTGTCTCTCACTTCTCTCTGTGTTTCTCTGTCTCTCTGTCTCTGTCTCTCTGTCTCTCTCTCTCTCCCTCTCTTTCCTCTCTCTCCCCCTCTGCCCCAAACCATCATCACCCAAGGTCCAGAGGAAAATAATCATTGACATGAGGGCAAGGTATGGGCACAGGTTTCATTAGGAGGAGGAGGAGTGATGATATCTATATGGTGCTTTAAGGCACTACCAAGTGCCCTTCATGAATTATCTCACCTTTTAAAAATGGGACCAGGGATTTCATCAGGGCAGGGCAGCTCTCACTGAGCAGCCTTTTTTTCTACCACAGCAAATCAACATATTTTCTGCAAGTGATTCCCTCAGAGAGGTGCCTAGAGCACTGGGAGCTTAGGTGACTTGCCCAGGGACAAGTCGAGTCAACAAGCATTTATTAGATGGCTCCTAGGTGCACAGAATTCCAGGCCTGTATACAGGAAGACTCATCTTCATGAGTTCAAATCCAACCTCAGATACTTACTGTGTGATCCTGGGCAAGTCACTTTACCCTGTTTGCCTCATTTTCCTTATCTGTAAAATGAGCTGGAGAAGGAAATGGCAAACCACTCCAGTATCTTTGCTGAGAAAACCCCAAATGGGGTCACAAAGCATTGGATACACCTGAAATGACTGAACAACAACAACACCAAATGTGTCAGGCAACTATGCTAACTGTTGTAGACACAAAAAAAGAAAAAAATTCTAATCACTGCTTTCAGGGAGCATGCCATCTCATGGGAGAGATTGTATGCAGATGTCTGTGTACAAAGAAGATATAGACAGGGTGAATTAGGGGGTAGCCTCACAGGGCCAGTATACGGCAGAAGCAGGACTTAAACCCAGGTCCTCCTGATTCTGAGGCAGCTCTCTATCCACTACACCATTACGTCTCTCATACGTTGTCTCATATAATTCTGTAATGAATCAAAAGAAGTTGACTTGAGACTAGGAGAAAAGGTGATTCTCTTCTGCTGGTCCAGCTAAGGCCTTGCCTTGGGTCAGAAAGAGGAAAGCCATACTTGAACTCTGACCAGAGTACAGCAAGACAGGATGAGAAGGCAGTGGAGAAGAGAAGAGTCAGTGTGCCTGTAAGAAAGAGATCAGGGAGGGCCTCCATGACTCCAGCTGCCTTGGCCTGCATCCAAGGTTTCCTGTTAGCCTGACTTCATCACTGCCAAGTTATTCAGCTTCAGGCCATGAGTTCCCAGAGTGCTAGTGCTGGGGGACCATGGCCTCCTCCATCTCCCAGGAGGCAAGAGGCTGGCTCCTGGACCTCAGGAGCACAATGTCAGCAGCCTCGTCATTAGCAACAATGACATCATGAGAGGCTATGGGAGCAGGCAGAGGATGACTACCAGGATGACTACCAAAGTTGGCAAGTCTGGTAAGAATAGCAGCATTAGGAGCATTTAAAGCTCAAGACAAACTAAAATCTGAGAACAACAGAAGGAGGAGGAGCCTTTAAGATTCCCTGGGAAAAGGGGATGATCAAAACAGGGTTCCGACTGCTGTTCAGGATACATAAGATGACAGTAACAAGCTTCTGGAGAGAAGACAAAACTACTCAATTCGTTTTACTTCTATCATCTCCACCAGGGAGAATGATCTTTGACCTGGAAATAAAACAGAATTAAAACAACTAAGATGGAGGTGAAATCCAAGAAGGTATGGAGAGAATTAGAGACCACCTCACTGCCCTGGGGTTTAAGTTACTAAGGCCAGATGAGCGACATCCCAGGGTACTGAGACAATTAGTAGATGAGCTTACAGAACCATTGACAGTAATCAGTGAAAGATCAGAGAGGACTAGAAAAGCACCAGGGTTGGAGAAGGAAAAATGTCCCAGCTTTTATACTTTAATACTTTGAGTATTATTATATTTAATGTCCTAGATTAATTTAAGACCCAGCCATCAATCTAGGCATCAAGCTATAGACACTAACTTCTTGGTGATAGGGGTTGGGGTGGGGGTGGTGTGTGATCTAGACATTTTCAAGCTGAGTACCCTCTGGTGGTCAATGGGGAAACTTCAGCATTTAAGGAAGACTATATTGCCCATGAGCCAGAGAGACTCTCAGGAGACCGCTGGGATGGCTGCTCAAATAAAGCACCACTTGATGGACAACATGGGTGATTAATAGAGTAACTTGTAGATTTTCTGTAGACTTAAGGAAGGCAACACTTGATGTACATGACCCCAGGGCACTGGAGAAAGGGCCACAGGGGTTACAGGGATCACACCATTACTATTACTATTATTATCATTACATTATTATTATGGCATTCCCGAGTTGGAATGGACCTTACACATTACTCCAAACTGGGTATAATGTTTTAGAATCAATGCTTGCAAAATGCCTGGTACATAGGAAGTGCTTTATAAATGTTTGCTGACTTGAGAAGGAGATATAGAGCAGAATATCAGAACTGGAAGATCTAGCCCAATCATTTTATCTTGTTGTTGTTGTTGTTGTTGAGTTGTTTTTCAGGTGTGTTTGACTCTTCCTGATCCCATTTGGGGTTTTCTTGGCAAAGATACCAGAGTGGTTTGCCATTTCCTTCTCTAGCTCATTTTACATATGAGGAAACTGAGGCAAACTGAGAAGTGACTTGCCCAGGATCACACAGCTAAAGTAAGTTTTGGAGGCCAGATTTGAACTCAAGAAGATAAGTCTTCCTGATTCCAGGTCCAGTGCTCTATCCACTGTACCACTTAGCTGCCACTGTCTTATAGAAGGGGAAACTGAGACCCTGATAGAAAAAAAGATAATTTCTCAAGGTCATATGATGAGCTTATAGTGGATCTAGGATTCCTGACTTCCAGTTCAGTGATCTTCCCATGAGTCCTCATGTTCTATCACTCTCTTGATGAGTTCTGTGAAACTGGCATTCGGAAATATGAGAGGCACCAAAATCCTCAGCCCAGCTGTTCTTATGTGAATCTTTTATTGAACATACTTACAGGCTACCCCACAGGCTTCAGCTCCCACTGTCTTTGCAAATGGCCCCACTTCAGGTGAGAGCCAGAAAAGATTGGCTGCCAGCTTCCTGCTGAATTAAACATCAGTTTGCTCTAAATGGTCCTTTGGATGCCATGATGATATTGCTATGTTTTTGTAGAAGCACTGTCATTAGGGAGAATGGGGTTGCTGATCTTAGTCCTATGACCCAGATCAAAAAGGAATGAATGAGAGAGGGAGGAGTATGCTCCTCTCAGGGCAAAGAACACTGGCCTGAGAGGCAGGATCCCTGCGTCTGAATTCTGGCTCCAGCAGGCAGCATGAGACAGTTGAAAACATATTGGATTTGGAGTCAAAACTTAATTCTGTTCCCTACTAGCTGTGTGACCTTGGGCAAGTGTCTTCACCTTTCTGGTTCTTAGTTTCCTCATTCATTCAATAAACATTTATCCAGTACATAATATATGCCAGGACCTGGGGATCTAGAGAAAGACCAAAATGAAGCATTCTCTTCCTTCAAGGAGTTTATAGTCTCTCTTTTAAAAAATCTGTATTGATATTTTTGGTCTTTTCATCTCATTCATTTCCAACATGACCCTTCTTTCCACCCAGCACATCTTCCCCTGTGACAAAGATTTAAAAAATTTAGCAAAACCAGTTTACACATCAATCTGTTTGTTAGCTATGCAAGATTACATAACCATAGCCCTCCATAATACCAGTGAAAGGAGAGAGGTCTGCTTACTCATTTTTCAAGGGCTTACATTCTACTGGGGTGGGGCAGGGAGGACACAAGGAGCAAACACTTCAGGATAAAGCAGTTGGAGAGAAGACAAGACCACCTGTCAAATGAAGCATTTGAATCGAATGATTTCTAAAATCACTTGGGTCTCTAAATCCTATGATCCTACTTACTAGCTATTGAACCTTGGACAGCTCATTCACCTTCACCAGACCTCTATTTCCCCCTCTATAAAATGGGGACAACTTTGCTTACCATACTTGCCTCCTAGGATAAAGAGCAGGAAGGGACAATACAGGCCATCAGGGTTTGGTGGCTTCTCCCTATAAACTGTGATGGCAGGGAGGTGGGGACCACTTGATCTCTTGAGCTCTGAAGTTTTCAGTTTCAGGGAGATAAGTCAATTGAGGGACCCCACGAAGTCCTTAATCAGTATAGTGAGTCCCCTGGAAAGCGCCAGATTGCAAACAGAGGAAGTCAAAGCTCCCAAGCCACCTAGGAGAGATAGGGAGAGCCAGTTAAAAAAAAGATCATCTAATCCAAGGGTTTTCAACCTTTTCTGTACCATAGACTCCTTTGGTGAAGCCTATGGGCACCTTCTCAGAAGCATGTTTTAAAACGTATAAAATACATATAATTACAAAAGATACCAATTACATTAAAAGATAGTTATCAATTTTTTTTAAAAGTTCGTGAACTTGAAGTTAAGAATCTCAAAACTAGCTATTAATTCAATTCTTTCAAACTCAGGCCCAGAGAGGGAAAGGGACTTATCTAAGATGATATAGGCTGTAAGGACCAACTTTAGGATGTAAGTTTATATATGTCTGCTGACTCCAAAGTCAGTGTGTCTTTTTTCTTCATCATTGAGAGGAGGGGATGAGGTAAGCTTGGAAGCATTAGAGAAATGTGTAGTTACTATTGTTTGAGCCAGGCTGAAAGTTGTAGGAGATAGGTCCAGGAGCAGCAGACTATATGAATAAACCCCACTGTGGGGATTAAGAAGTACTAGCAAAGCTAATAGGCTTGAGTGAAATGAAACACAGTTGTTTCTTATGGAATCATAAACTTCCTAAGTTGGAGACCATTGAAGATCATTTATCTAAGCCCTATTTAGCATGTCCAGTAAAAGTTTGCTCAGGCAGCCAATCTTTCTGGGAACATCTCCCGTGATGGGGACCTTGAACCAATGTGGGAACATTATGATGTTGTAGTAGATTTGGGTTCAATATAAGGAAGTATTTCTTAACAATTTGAGCTTTCCAACAATGGAATGGACTGTCTTGGGACGTAGTGAGTGCCTCCAAACTGGAGGTGTTCAAGCCCAGGCTGGATGATCACTTGTTGGTAATTGCCATTCACAAATCAATTGGATTAGATATCCTCTGAGGTCCCTTTCAATTTTTCATAGGAGAGAAAGAGTAGATAGAGAAATAGAAACATTTAGGTTCATGTCCTATCTCTGATACATATTGACTTTGTGACCTTGGGCAAGTCACTTAACTTATTGGGTACTCTAGGTTACTCTCTAAGATCTTAAATTTTGGAAAAAGCAGCATCCTGCACTGGTAGAGGAACCTTTTATAGTCTGGAGCCCCTAAGGAATCACAGGTCCAGATGGTATACCCACGCCTATCCCAAGGATATTTGGGTCTGCAAATGCAAGAGATGAGAGCCATGATCAATGAGCACTGCCTACTTCCTAGCTGGGAGACCAGGCATTGAGCAATCAGGATGGAAATGTCTCTTGGAGGTGAGACTAGTGGGTGGGGGCTCAGATATGCTGGGATGATTCCCAAAAGAACTTTACATAATCAATGCTGCATCTATTACAAAAACATCTCCATGCAGAGATGGATCTCACCACAGCCAGTGAAAAAGTGACTTATTGGCAAAGTCCTGACAAATGCTTCCGGGACGTGAAGGCCCTTTGCTTTTGGGAAGGTAACATGGTGGGGGCAGGGGAACCAGAGCATGAGACCCCACAGTTTCATCACCAAGTAAATGAGGAAGGAGATGGCGGCAGGCTGGAGGGACGTGAACGGAGATGCAATGAGCCCGGAAGCATTTAGGATCTGAGAATTCCGAAAACGAAGGAGCTTAGAGACAATCTCCTTGAGCACCCTCATTTTACAGGGGAATCCCAGAGAAGTTAAGTGATTTACCTGGGAAAGCCACCTGGGAAGGTCACGCTTCGCCAAACAGCAACAGAAAGGAAATGTGTTTGAAAGATGTATCGATTATGTTGAGAAGGAATTGACAGGCAGCCTGCTAATATGCAGCCCTGGTTCCTGTAATTTTCCCAGAAGTCTGAAGGATCACAGATTCAGAGGTAGAAAGGACCTCAAAGGTCATTTAATCTAATCCCTCTGTTGTATGTAATGACCTCGTGTGTATGTGTGTGTGTGTGTGTGTATACATATACATACACACATACATATATACATATACAAACATACATACCTATGTATATAAACTTTATATTTATGCTTTACACATTTCTTTTCTCCCCCATTAGAATCCTTGTGAGTAGGGATTGTTTTATTCTCTGTACTGGTGTCTCTAGTGCTTCACTCGGTGCCTGACACATAGTAAGCATTTAATAGATACTTGTTGATTGATCACAAATGAGGAAATTGAGGTCCTAAGACAGGAATTCTTATCCTGGATTCAGGAGGACCTGAGTTCAAATCCAGCCTTGGACACATAACATTTACTAGTTGTGTGACTCTGTGGAACCCCATTGCCTAGCCAAAAAAAATATTGATAATTCTATTTCAGTATTATTGATTTCCTTCAAAATTTTATGTATTTTATTTTATGCATTTGAGAACATGATTCATAGGCTTCACCAGACAGTCAAAGGGCTCATGATGCAGGTAAGGCTGAGAACCTCTGCCCTAAGACTGCCCAAGTGACATGTCCAGGCTCACACAGGTTGTAAGCGGTGGAATCTAGATGCGAACCTAGGCCCCCTGATTCCAGACCCCAAGAAGTTTCCATTGTGGTCTTTACCTACATAGCCTTTAGAACTGAGAATCTCATTCCTTCACATTATTCTCCTCCCTGGCCTCCTTGAGGCATGGACTTGATTCTTCCTCAAAGGCTATGCCTGATGTGCTACCTAGCTCTAGCTACCAAGCTAGGAAGGCCTTGGCTAAGAGCCTAGGACTATGGATCTGATGACTGAAGACTGGCCTAGCTAAGGATGGAGAAGCCCATTCCTGGGAGGTGGGTCACCATCCTATGTCTTCTTTTTACTTCTTTGGACACATCATGGCAAAGACCTTCCTAACTTGGCCACTTCCTAATTGTCCAACCTTAGGCAAAGTACTTCTCTGGTACCAATCTATTGACCAATCAATCCAACGTCTAGAGCTAGAAGGGACATTTGAGGTCATCTAGTCCAACGCTTTTATTTTGTAGGTGTGGAAATCGAGGCCCAGAGAGTTTAAGTGACTTTGAAGTATTTATTAAGGAGGTGGGAACAAGCAGTTATTAAGCACCTACTAGTAGCAGGCAGAGTGCTAAGTTACAAGTACAATTTCATTTGATTGTTGAATGCTTACTATGTGTCAGGCACCAAGAATACAAACGTAAATGCAAAACAATTCCTGCCCTCAAGGAGCTTACATTCCATTGGGGCAAACAAGTAACATAAGTGAATATAAAATATTATATAACATAAAATGGTGGGTGGAGAGGCAGTAGCTGGGCAATATCAAGAAAGCCTCAGTTTCTTGTCTGTAAAATAAGGAAATTGGTCTTTAAGGTTCCATTCAGCTCTGACACTCTTATTTCTAAGGTCTCTCTAGCTTTGACATCATATGATTCTGTGCTCTTTTGAGATATGAAGGGGTGGGGAATGACATTGGTAGAAGGAACTACTCATCCAGAAGAAAACATTCATCCCTGAAATGTTGAGATATTAAGAAGTGAGGCAGATTGCTGCTTACACCATGGGGAAGAGATAATTATAGTAAAGATAAAACAGATCAGAACTGGTACAACATAGACTCCCCCCTCTCTCCGCATGATACCTCATCAGAGAGAAGGCCAGGTCTTGAATGAGGAGAAGTCTAGGTCCTGAGAAATAAAGCCAGACCTTGAGAGAGTAGGTTAGGTCCTAAGAGAGGAGGAAATTTGGTCTTGAGAGAAGAGGTGGGAGGGGATGGGGCTCTGACAGAATAAACCAGGCTCTGAGAGATGAAGTCAGACCGTGAGCCAGACTTAAGTCTGGAAGAGGACTTAGAAGGCCATTCATTACTGAGCCCACTTCCCTTGTTTTATAAATGAGGAAACAGAGAACTAGAGAGATTAAATGACTTGTCAAAGGTCACACATCTAGTAAATGCCTGAGGCAGGATTTGAAGCCAAGTTTTCATGGTTCCAAGGAGATCAGGTCCTAAGAGGAGAGAAGGAAAAGGAGAAGGAGGAAGGAGAGGAGAGCTCAAGTCCATTAAAGTCAACAAGCACTTATTAAGTACCTACTGTGTTCTAGGCATTTTATAGGATAAATTTGAGATTAAAAAAATTTTTGTTTTCATCAGCCCTAATCTGCCTTCTTACCCTCCCATCTAACTCTCCCCCCATTTTTTTTAATAAAAGAAAAACAAAATTCATTACATATATATATATTATATACATACATATACAAATGCACACACACATATTCAATCAAAACAAATCCGCACATTGGCCTTGTTTAAAAGATATATCTGTCTCATTCTGCATTCTGAGTCCTTCACCTTTGTATCAGGAGGTGAATAACATGTTTCATCATTAGTCTTTGGAATTTCAGTGGATAATTATGCTGATAAGAGTTCAGTATAATTGTATTCCATCAGTTTTATATCTTAACTTGTTATTCCATTCCCCAATTTATGGGCACTCCCTCATTCTTTGATACTTCAAAAAAAACCACCTATAAATATGTTTGTACATACTTAGAGTTTGTTTTGCTTAGGACTAGTCTCTCCCTTAATCTACTCTCCTAATTTCCCCTCTCCCCTTTCCTTCCTATTCCCTATTCCCCTATTGAGTAAAATGTATTTCTGTCACCAACTGTGTGCGTATATTCTTCCTTCTTTTGGCCAGTTCAGATCCCCTCCTTCTTGGTTGTATAAATGTCTATTTATGCACCCTGATTATGGGAGATAATTTTCCTTAAATTGATTCCTCTCCCTCACTCTTTCCATTTTTCTTCTTAAGATCATCAGATCACAACAGACCTAGTCCAAGATCTTCTTGTCTAACGGGAACCCCTCTGTAACTCCTGATGATGATAGGGTTCAGAGGGGACACATTTATCATTGCCCCGTAATTGAATGTAAGCAGATTATCCTCATTTAGTGATTTGTCATTGTTTATTCACATTTATCTTTTTCTTTGTTTCTCTTCACTAGTGTTTGAATTACAATGTTTCTACCCAGCTCTGATTTTTACATCAGGAATACTTGAAATCGTCTATTTCATTGAAGATCCATGTAGCATTATACTGAGGCAGCTAGGTGGCACAGTAGATAGAGTTCTGGCCTTGCAGTCAGGAGGACCTGAGTTCAAGTATGGCTTCAAACACTCACTAGTTTTGTGACACTGGGCAAGTCACTTAACCCTGTTTGCCTCAGTTTCCTCATCTGTAAAAATAGCTGGAGAAGGAAATGGCAAACCACTCCAGCATCTTTGCCAAGAAAACCCCAAAAAGGGTCATGAAGAGGTGGACACAACTAAGGAACAAAACAACAACAAAAGCATTATACTCAGTTTTGCTGGGTAAGTTATTCCGGGATGTAAGCCGATATCCTTTCCTTTCAATAATACTATATCCAGATTCTGCATTTTGCACTATAAAGTAGTGGCTGCTAAGTGAGATAATTGTAAAGCACTTAGCACAATGCCTGACACATAGTAGGTGCTGTATAGGTGCTAGTTATTATTATTATTGTTATTATTAATCCTGATTGTGACTCCTTGGGTACTTGAATTCTTTATGGCTGCTTGCAGTATATTTTATTTGACCTGGAAGGTCTGGGTTTTGGCTATGATGTTCCTTGGAGTTTCCATTTTGGGGTTTCTTTCAGGAGGTGACTAGTGGATTCTTTTTTTTCCCACTTTATCTTTTGGGTCTAAGAATCTGGGCAGTTTTCTTTAAAAATTTCTTGAAATAGGATGTCTAGGTCCTTTTTTTGACATTCAGACAGTCCAATGATTCTCAGATTTTTCCTTTTCCATCTCACGTTGCTTATTCCTCTGTAGACCATGCTAGATGCTAGAAATGAGACCCTGCTCTGGACCCAGGCTTTAAGCCATAGCATTGCTGCTTCTGGCTTCTGAACTGCCTCCTTTCTCATTACCCATACTTGGGGCCTCCCTACCTGGGGAATCCATTCCCTTGCAGGCAGAGATGCAGGTTCTCTTCTCACTTGGCTCTGAATCTGTGACATGAAATTGGGTTGTAGGTAACAAGACTTCCAGTTAGTACTTGTCTCAGTGCCTCAGTATGAGTCTGAGGGAAGTTAAGCCTGGCACCTCCTCTTGCCTTAGGCACTGTCTCTCCCTGGGCACTGCAGTGATGTGCTTCTGGTCTAACCAATCCCCTCCATCTGAAGATCTCCTTTTTGGTGTCCCTATGCCAAACCGGGCTGGACAAAGAATCCACTGTGACTTTTTCTGGATTTTCCCTCTTAGAGTTCGGTCTGATACATTTCTAGATCTGTTTGGAGTTTTGTAGAGGGGAGCTCAGCTGTATGGCTTCTCATTACTCTGATATCTTGGCTCCTTCCTAAATGGTAGCTAATCTAAGAGAGGGAAGGACTTGCTCTAGAAAGTAGGATTTTAGAAGGAGTTTCCACAGGAAGGAAATCTCAGCTCCTTGATGCATTAACATATTATGTCACTCCTCTCCCTTGAGTGCAGGCTTCTTGAGGGTAGGGGACTTTTGTTTTTGTTTCTTCATCCTCAGGAATATACAGAAAAAGATGAGGTTCAAATGAGATAATGTGAGTTAAGAAATTTGTGAACTTTTAAGTATAGCACTTTTGTTGTTTAACTATTCATGGAGGAGGATGGTATGTAATTGGGTCACAGGGAGTGGGTCAGATTTCAGCCAGGGGAGATCGCAGGTCAAATGACTGCAGTCTGGACAGTCTTATGAAGTACTTTCCTCGTGGCTGCCATATGAGATAGTCAGGACAAGGATTAATATATTTATTTTATAGAGGAAGGAATTGTTTTATGCTTTTTTGTATGTGTCCCTGGCCTTTAGCCCAACACCTTGAGTAAATGCTTGTTGACTGATTGAAGCTCAGGATAGAAGTGGGTGGGGTTAATGAAGTTAATTCTTAACAAAGTCAGGACTTAAGCCCAGGTCTTCACACTGCCCTTAGTTGGAAACAGCTCATTTCTCTGAGCCCAGAGCTTGGGTTTCACATCCATGCTTTCTCTCCAGATACCTGTTCAGCTGCCCTTGGGGCTGAGATATGAACAAAGCACCAATAACTGGACTAGAGTTTAAGCTGGTCTGCATGGACTTCTGGGACTCCATTACACAGGCCACAGGCATCGTTCAGCTCCATGAGTCTTCAGGGTTCCTAGAGAGAATTGTCAACAGCCCAGAGTTACTTGGCACTGATCCCAGAGAGTCACTTATTCTGCTGTCTAGTGAAATTAGAACCAGAATAAACTGAACTCTTTCTCTTGGCTAATAACAACCAAAATACCAGCTCCCATTTCTATAGCTCTTTTATTAATTAACTTTTAATTTTTTCAATGAACAAGCATTAATTTTTCTCTCCTTCCCATCTTATTTCACTACTACGCCTTGGGGAGCCAAAACCAAACCTTTGTAACAAACATGCACAGCCAAGCAAAATGCCACTGACCTAGTGATATTACTACTAGGCCTATATCCCAAAGACATCAAAGTAAGAGGAAAAGTTTCTTATACACACAAAAATATTTCAAGCAGCTCTCTTTGTGGTGGCATAGAACTAGAAATTTATATTGTTTCCACCTATTGGGAAATGGCTGAACCAAGCTGTGTATATATAAGAACATAGGGGAATACGATTGTGCTGTAAGAAATGATGAAATGGACGGTTTCAGACAAACCTAGAAAGATTTATATGAACTGATACAGAGTGAAGTGAGCAGAACCAAGAAAACACTTTAAATTAATATCTAGCATTTATAGAGTACGTTAAAGATCACAAAGCACTTTACAAATGTTATCTCATTTGATCTTCACAATAACTCTGTGGGGAGTGCTATTATTATCATCATTTTATAGATGAGGAAACAGGGTAACAGAGGTTAAGAGACTTGACCAGGGTGTGGTCAGTTTGTGTCTGAATCTGGATTTGAACCCAGGAACTCCTGACTCCAAGCCCAAAAAAATCTTTATACCTTTTAGAGGGTTACAAAGTGCTTTTCTCATGACACTCCTGTGAAGTAAGCAGTTAAAGACTATTATTTTCACCATTTTGCAGATAAGGAAACTGAGGCTCAGACAGGTTATGTGACTTGCCAAGGGTCATATAGTGAGATCCTTTTGGGGTAATTGGATTCATAGAAGGAAGGGACCTTAGAAACCACTTTGTCCAGAGGGCAAGTGATTCATCCATGGTCACATAGGCAGCGAGGAAGAGAACCAGGATAGGAGCCTGAGTTCTCTGACTCCCACCATGCCACATCACCACATTGCTTTGCTTCCTCCCAAACACTGGGCCTGGATTGCTCTTGGGCTTATTTCTATAGATTAGAGAGAGTAGAACCTCTAACTCCTTTCAGAGATTGACTGTCACTTCCTACAAGAAGCCCACCCTGATTCCACCACTTGCCAGTTTCCTCCATGTCAAAAATCTAAAACCTGGGTTTTTAACTGTCTTTCTGTCCTGGAACCATTTGGCAATCTAGTGCAGCCTGTGTACTCCTCAGGATTATTTTAAAATAAATAATTGAAGGAATTGCTAAATTTCAGTTAGAAGTTAGTGGGAAGGGAATAAACATTTATTAAGTGCCCACCATGGGCCAGACACTGTGCTAAGTGCTTTACAAGTATTATCTCATTTTATCTTCACAACAACCCTGGGAGGTAGGTATTGCTATTATCCCCATTTTACAGTTGAGAAAACTGAGGCAGACAGATGTTAAGTGAATTATCTGAGGTTATTCAGCTTGTCTGAGGCTGGATTTGAACTCAGGTCTTCCTGACTCCAGGCCCAGCACTCTATTCCTTGTGCTACTTAGCTGCTTATTTTCATTAAGTTAGTGAAAATAAATTTGTGATTTTTTTCCCCATCAAGCTCCCAGACTCCCTGAGACCTATCTGGAGATCTCTTAGGGGTCCATAGACCCCAGCTTAAGAACCCTTGATCCAAAGAATCATTGGTTCACAGGTCTTGAGTGGGGAGGGTTCTCAGAGACCCTCTTGTCCAATCCCCTCATTTTACAGATGAGAAAACTGGGGTTTTCTCAGAGGTTAAATGAGTGATCCAAGGTTAGAAGGAAGTAAGCACCTTGTGCTGGATTTGAACCCAGACCTCTGACTCCCGAGTCAGCTTTCTTTCCTCTGTACCATGTTGTCTCCCATTTCTACCTCGTGTAGATTTTGTGGTTATTTTTCTGTGCACATATTGTTTCCCTTCCTAGAATGTAAACTCCTTGAGGGCAGGGATAGTTTGATTTTTTTCTTCTGCTTTGTTTCACCAGAATCTAGTGCAGACCGAGCACATGGTAGGTGCTCAATAAATGCTTCCTGCATAGATGAATGGGAGCAAATAAAAGGATGAGCCTGTGGTGTGGGGGCCAATACAGGCCCTGTATGGGTGTAGAAGGTCATTTAACAGTGGTGAGGCCTGGGCCTGGGGGAGCCATGGGTATTCTGGGTATATTTGAGACCAGGTAGGATGGAGGAGAAGCTGCTACCGAGAACAGATTTGTCGCTGCTGAGCTTCATTAATCAAATCTTCCTCAGAAAAATCCATCCTGATGCAGCCTCTTGCAGGTCAACGTGCCAAAGATCTGCAGCGTAACTCTTCTGAGAGAGAGGACAGGGAGCCATAAGTCTTTACGGTGGCAGCAAGATGAGGCCTTCAGAAGTCCCTGGCTTGTCCTTGTAGCTTGGGCTTAATCTTGGATTTCACACCAGGTTCTTTCTCATTTGGGTTCTTTCATTCATTCAGCAAACATCTTCCACTGAGACTGTCCTTCTCCTTCAGCTCTGTCTGTTAAAATCCTACTTACCCCTCCAGGTCCTGGCCCTGCTGCCTCCTCCTCCAGGAAGTCTTACCTAATTCTGCCAACTGAGCCCCAAGACAGAGCACTTTGTATCACTCACACCCTACCTTGTGGTGTTCTTCACAAGACAATAAGATTTCAGAGCTGGGTTGGATATTTGCATGTAGCAGAGAGCCAGCATGGTATAATTGAACAAACATTGGCTATGGAGTATGAAAACAACAAAAAACCTGGTTCCAGTGTTTACTAACTGGATGATCAAATCTCTCAAGCACTTTGAGCCTCAGATTCCTTATCTGTAATATTGTTCAGTTATTTTTCATTCACGCCTGACTCTTCATGACCCCTTTTGGGGTTTTCTTGGCAAACACACTGGAGCGATTTGCCATTTCCCTCTCCAGCTCATTTTACAGATGAGGAAACTCAGGCAAACAGGGTGAAGTGACTTGCCCAGAGTCACAGAGCTAATAAGTGTCTGAAGCCAGTTTTGGACTCAGGAATATAGGTCATCCTGACTTCAGGCCCGGCTCTCTATCCGCTGTGCCACCTAGCTGCCCTATCTGTAATATCGGGATGATAATATTCCCACCCCCTATGTCACAATGTTATCAGAAGGAAAGAGCTTTGTAAATCTTAAAGAACCACCTGTATATGAGCGGTTGTTGTTGTTATAGAATTTTGAAATTGGAAGATGTCTCAGAGAAGATCTAATTGAGCTTGGATCCAAGAGCAAGGGCTCCCTCTTCAGTATCCCGGCAGATGGCCATCCAGCCCAGTCTTGAAGAGTCTCACATCAGTCCCAACTGAAATGGGACCTCTTTGAGGACAAGGACCCAGTAGAGTACTTGGTTGCCTAGACACACATCCTAGAGATCAGAGGTTTATAGATTTTGAGTTCAAAGGTTTTGGGTTGGAAGTCCAAGTTTACAGATGAGGAAACTGAGGCACAGAGAGGTCAAGAGACTTTCCCAAGGCTACACAACTAGTTAGTGTCTGAGGTGGGGTTTGAATGTAGGTCTTTCTAATTCTGAGGCCACCAGGCTGCCTCCTGGGGTTACAGGAGGGAATCTTAGGTGGGTCAAAACTATTATAGAACCATAAAATTTTGAGCTGTGCAGGACCTTGAAAATAATTTAGTCTAAACATTTCATTTTAAAGATAAGGAGATTGAGGCACAGAGAGGTTAAATAATTAGCTTAAGATCATTAGGTTGCAGAGTTAGGTTTTGAACTCAGGTTGACCAACTCCAGACTCAATTTTCTTTCCATTACACTCTGCTGTATCGGGTTTCCCTTGGATTTCTCTAATGTTCAGGGGACCAGTCCCCATTCTGGTCTACCTGGTTAGTCATGGGACTTACACCTGACCTGGTTCTTTCCAGGCAGGCACCACCCCCTTCCCAGGCTGGGTTATCTGCTTTTTTCTTGTTGACTCAGGAGCTGGTGATGAAACCTAGATGTGACTTTGTTGTTTTCCTGGCAAAGGAGGGGCCCTTTTTGATAGCAGACAAGTGGGGGCTGTGTAACGATGGACAAGACCCATCCTTTCTCAGAGGCTCAGTCTTCTCAACTCTGAAATGGGACAGCATTTGTGCTGCCTTTCTACCAGGGACCTATGTTGTGAGGCTCAAAGATATAATTTATATGAATTGTGGTATTAATGTCTGCTATTATTAGTAGTGAGCAGCTAGGTGGTATAGTGGATAGAGTGCTGGGCCTGGAGTCAGGAAGACCTGAGTTCAAATCTGGTCTCAGACACTTACTAGCTATGTGACCTTAGGCAAGTCAATGAACCTCTGCCTCAGTTTCTTCCTCTGTAAAATGAGAGGGACCTCCAAGGTCCCTTCCACCTCTAAATCTATGATCCTATCTCTCACTGTGTTGTGGGGAGAGTGCTTAGTAAACCTTTAAGCACTATAGAAATATGAGTTTTTATTATTGTATTATTATGATTGTTATTATCATTACTTTGGGAATGGGAATAACCATTTATATAGTGCCAGGTACTATGCTAAGAACTTTTTACACATATTATCTCATTTGAGTATAGTGCAAAGAGTTCTTGATTTGGAGTTAGAAGACCCAGTTCTGTTATTTATAACTTGCCTCTATTTGGGCAGGTCATTTCCTTTTTCTGAGCCTCCATTTCCTCATCTGTGAAATGGGATCAATCATCTTTCCATAACATATTCCATAGGGCTATGGTAAAGAAGACAGCCTGTAGGGCTTGATAGAAATGTAAGCTACCATGAGTCCTCCCATTTCTAATGGAGGCTGAGTCCTCCCGCATCTCCAGAGCCCATCTGACAGATTGGGAGCATGAGGCAGAGAGGTTGAGGGTATGCCTCTCCTGAGGCTGCCTGAAGGATCACCTTGGAATTTGCAGGGTTTCCTCTCCATGTGGCAGCTGGAAGGCCCCTCTCCGCCTTGAGGAAGTGTCCGCAGATGGCTCCTGTTCGGTACTTAGGGAAGCACCATCTCAGATCTGTCGGGGTTGAACTGTTTGGTTTTTTTGTTGTTTTTTTTTTAATTCCCCTTTGATTGAGGAGTTGTGAACGTTAAAGACTGCCAGGATTGGAAGCTGAGATCTCTCATCCATATGCCAGGTTTTAAATAGCAGGATGGAAACAAGTTTACACAGGAAGGCCTTTCTCATCCCAAACATGCAATAACTGCAGCATTCAGATGAGAAGTACAACTCTCTCCGTGCCGCCCCCTCCCCTTCACACACACACATACATGCACACACACACATATGCACACACACACATACATATGAACACACACACACACACAGAGCCATGCACTTCAAAGAATTTTGGTGGAAAAATTGTTGCTTTAGAAAACTGTTTCTAACTTACAATGCCTTTGTGAGTGGTGAGGAAACTCCTTCCCAGAGGGAGAGAGGCTGGTCCATTGTCACACAGTTACTGACTGATCCATTCTCATCAGGGATGATAGAATCCTAGACTCCATCATAAAGATCTGGGTTCAGATTCTGGTTCTTTCACTGTGTGACTTTGGGAAAGTCCTTTTATCCCCCTGGGCCTCAGTTTCTTTATTTGTAAAATGAAGAAGGTTGGAGCAGATGCCCTCTGAGGTATCCCCCCTGCTCTACATCCAGTATCCCAGGACCCCAGGCTTTCTTAACTCCTTTATACCTTGCCTCATATAAAGGCTCAATCAAATAAAAAAGGGGTCATAGGTTATGGTTGGTTCCTCAGTGGTCAGTCCAGAGGTGGGAAACTCTAGGCCACTAGGGCACATGTGACCTGTAAAGCTCTAGAGTGCTACTCAAACTGGATTAAAATATAATCAGGAAATGTTGAACAAAATAAATAAACCACAATACAATATTTGTTGTTGTATCAATTGTTTCAGTTGTGTTGGATTCTTCATGATCCCATTTGGGGTTTTCTTGGCAAAGATACTGGAGTGGTTTTGCATTTTCCTTCTCCAGCTCATTTTACAAATGAGGAAACTGAGGCAAACAGGGTGAAGTGACTTGCCCAAGGTCATACAGTTAATAAGTTTCTGAGGCCAAACTTGAACTTAGGTCTTCCTGACTCTAGGCTGGATGCTACCCCCAAAATATGACATAGATAATGTTAATTGGTGCATTCCTAAGTTAACATGTGACCCACAGGGATCTGTTTCTATTTGAGCTTTGCATCTCTGGATAGAGGGCAACCCTTTCATTCTGTAGAGGAAGAAGCTGAAGGGGAAAGGAGTTGTCCAAGATCATGCAGGGAGTCAGTAATAACTTGAGCATTCAGTCCAAGTCTTCTCACTCCAGGGCCAGGATACTCCCTGCTTCATCATTCATGAAGAGAGATGATCTCTCTGCTACTACAAAGCACTGTCTAAATACCAGCTAATTGCATTATTAGTGTATTATCCAAGTGACAGAGATGGGACCCACACCCTCCTATCCAGCTCTTTTTGTGGCCCAATAATAATAATAATAATAATAATAATAATAATAGTCCTTGCTCTTCTATAATGCAGGTTATGATCAGTATCGGTGGAGAAAATACCCATACTGATGAGATCACAGATCAATCAACCAATCACCAAATATTTATTAGGTGATGCAATGGACAGAGCGATGGATGGACCTGGAATCAGGGGAAGACCTGAGTTCAAATCTGGCCTCAGACACTAAGCTGAGTGATACTGAGCAAGTTACTTGACCTCTACCTGCTTCAGTTTCCTAACCTGTGAAATAGGGATAGTAATTACACCTAACTCCTAGGATTGTTGTGAGGATACACTGAGATAATATTTGTAAAGTGCCTTGCAGATCTTAAGGTGCTATATAAATGATATTATTATCACGCATCTACTATGTATCAAGCAATCAACAAGCATTTATTAAGTACCTACTATGTTCTAATTAATTAGCAGCTAGGTGGCGTCATAGTGCACAAAGTGCCTGGTCTCGAATAAAGGAGACTCATCTTCCTGAATTCAAATCTGGCCTCAGACGCTTACTAGCTGTGTGACCCTGGGCAAGTCATTTCATCTTGTTTGCCTCAGTTTTCTCATCTATCAAATGAGCTGGAGAAGGAAATGGCAAACCACTCCAATATCTTTGCCAAGAAAACCCCAAGGAGGTCATGAAGAGTCGTATACAACTGAAAAGAGACCGAACAACAATAAAATGTTCTAATTGTTAGATACAAAGACAAATGAGAGAGTCCTTGTTCTCATGGGGTTTATAGATTATAGGGGAGATAATATACAAAGATCCATTAAATACTAAAAGAAATATCTTACAAAATATTTTTATATATCCCCTCTCATTTGTTTCTCATACCCTGTGAGACAGTCAGGGTAGAGATTATTCCCATTTTATAAATGAAGAAACTGATACTCAGAAAGATATGATTTTGATTTACCCAAGTCTCATGTAGTAAATTAATAGTTTGTAGTTTGGCTTGGTTTATTTTAGTTCATTTATTTATTTATTTACTTATGAAATCATTGATTCACACATTAGTTTATTTGTTTGTTATTGAAGAATTGGAAGGGACCTTAGACTAAAGACAGAAATTGGGTAGCTAGGAGACACAGTGGATAGAGCACTGGGCCTGGAGTCAGGAAGATCTGAGTTCAAATTCAGACTCAGACACACTAGTTGCATGATCCTGGGCAAGTCACTAAACCTTTGTGCCTTAGTTTCTTCATTTGTAAAATAGGAATAATTATGAATCACATGAGATAATGATTATAAAATGCTTAGCACAGTGCCCAGAACATAGTAAGTGCTATATGAATGTTAGTTATTAAATAATCTAGTGAAATCTGTTCATTTTTACAGATGAGGAAACTGAGGCTCAGAGAGGTTATGAGATTAAGCCCAAGGTCACAAATAATAATAAGTAATGGAGTTGAACCTAAGTCTCTTAATTTCAAATCCATGATACTTTCACATGCCTAGAAGGGACTTTGGAATCATGTAGCCCAAGCTCCTTATTTTATTTATGAAGAAATGGGGGCTAAGAGAGTATTCTAGGTTACACAGAGTCACAAGACAAGTGGGTCTTTTGACTCTTGGCTATTGGAATCTATTTCTAGTACTAAATAGGCTTCCCAAGAGAATCACACAAGGCAGGGGTTTGCTAGAGCCAGCTTAGGAGAGCTGATTGTTAAATATTCAATGTATTTGCATTTCAGAAAAAAGAAAAATGCTGCAAACCAAAGCTTGATTTATTACTCTATTGATGGTCAAGCCTTGAGAAAGTTATGGAGGAAATGCTAATAATGCAAATTAAACTTCAAAGTATATTGGGAGTACATCCTTTTCTGCTTGGAGAGCTGGGTGTTAAACATTTTACCAGCATATCACTGAGTCTTTCTATCCATATTGTAAGGATAGAATGCCATAGGCTCTTTTATTTTTTGTGTTGGAGGGAAGATCATATGGCTTAACTGGAGATACTCACAGGAGCATAGAAGGAGGTGGCGGGGGCAAGGGAAAGGGAGCAGGAACAGCCCTTATACTGGGACTGGGACTGAAACCTCAAAATTGGAACTGAGAAGGACAAGAGCCTGGATATCACCAGGGATTTCACTGGGAATTCTCAGCCATAAGATCATATTGGACCTAAGAGGCCACCTAATCCAACCCCCACATCTTACAATTAAGAAAAATGAGACTCAGAAAAGTGACAATTTGCCAATGGTCACAATTGTCAGAAGCAGAATTTGAATTCAGATCATTGTATGCCAGATGCCTTATTCTTTCTAAAGTGTCACATCTACAGTGATGGTCTTCAACCAATGGCAGAACTAGGGAGTCTACAATAATCTTACAAGAGGCTGCTCCCAGGTCTTGGTGAACTCAAGATCTCAAAGAGATTTCAGGATCCATCTTTACTCCATGCAAAAAGGGAGTTAAAAGGTCTGGGAAACTCAGAAATTGGGACAGCTCCAATTTATTTTTTAATTTTAATTTCTTATCACCATCTTTTATTTTTGCATCACCTTCATTTCTAAATATATCCCTGTCCCCTTCCCCTGTGCAGAGAACTATCTCTTGTTTCAACTTTTAAAAAAAGAAAGGAAAAAGGGGTAAAGAGTTTCATCAGAACTAACCAACATTTCAGGCAAGTTTGACAGTATATATATTTGCACGTGAACTTCTTCAAAGAAAGAAAAGGATGTATTTTCATTTCTCTTCTTCATCAGTCAGTCAACTAGCATTTATCAAATATCTACTGTGTGCCAGGCACTATGCTAAGAACTGGGAGTATAAAGAAAGGCAAAAGACAGTCATTCAGTCATTGCTCTCAAGATGCTCATAGTCTAAGGGGGTAGATAATATATAAACAGCTATGTACAAATAGAAAGCATGTATATACACATATACATATTATATGTAGATATACACACATGAATACATATTCATGTATAAATATATCTAGTAAGTATATATGTAGGTGTATCATGTGTATATACATAAATTTATGTGTATTATATGGGGAGGGGGAGAGAGAGAGAGAGAGAGAGAGAGAAAGAGAGAGAGAGAGAGAGAGAGAGAGAGAGAGAGAGAGAGAGAGAGAGAGAGAGTTGGAGATAATTTCAAAGGGAAAGCACTAAGATTAAGGGGGTCTGGGAAAGGGTTCTTGTAGAAGGTGAGACTTTAGCTGAGACTTGAAGGACTTCAGATATGAGAGGGGTTCTAGAAAAAAGAGGGCAAGGCAAGAGGGATAAGCTACCTGACAGGGAAATGAAAGGGTTGTAGCCAGGGCATAGATAGCCTACTGGAAAGAGAAAGATAGCCCACAAGTCCTTTCTCCTATGACCTGCTGCTGTTCAGTAAGAAGACATTGGGTAAAGAGCTGTCCAGGGTGATGATTGACCTTAGATAATATCTGGAAAGTCCTTTGCAAAGTTGCGGTTCTCTGTCAATGTCAGCTATTATTATGAAGCAGTGTGAACCTGATTGGTCCATCTGGATATCCAACCTCAGATTTGGACCTCTCTGGTCCTTGGTAAGCTACTTGAACCCCTTATCATATTTGTATCCTGACTCAGGTCTATCTCATGAAAGTGGAACTGGGGTTGATCAATGACTTTTATAGGTGACTGGTGGCAGGGCGTCCACTGACCCAGAGGATAATTCATGGTCCTCCCTGAGGACCCTGTCATTTTCATGGGAGAGGATGGAGGAACATTTGTTATCTCAATGTTTCCCAGGGGGGACTGACCACATGATTCATTTCACTCACACTAATTGGATGTAAATTAGGTGAGTGATTGGTAATTTGTTCCAAGATTTTTCATCCTGGGGAAATCTTAAGATTTAGCAAAGGTTGGGAACCACTTACTTAACTACTGAGAGAGGATGGTCAAATGATACTTTTATGAGACACTACCTAGAATACAACATGTGTCCTTTTTAAAGGTTGGATTGTTATTATTATTATTATTTATGGTGGTGGGTGAAGAGGGGAGCAGATAGCCAGGAAGAGAGAGTTGCAGAATGGGAAGAGACATGATAACAATTAATTTTGGAATACAGAATGTTAGAGCTGGAAGAAGCCTTAGAACTTAGAATGTGGAATGTTAGAAGATAGAACATAAAATACCAGTTTTGGAAAGGGCTGTAAAACACAGAATATTAGAATAAATAGAATAAGATCATAGAATATTGGGGCTGAAAGGGACCTTGTAGCTTAGAATGTTAGTGTTAGAAAGGACCATTCAACACAGAATATCAGAACTAGAAGAGGCCTTAGAACACAGAATGTCAGCCCTTGGAGATGCATACTAGCACATAGAACATCAGAGATGAGACAGAACTCGGAGTTTTGAAAATCAGAGCTGGGAGGGGCCTTAGGACATAGAATGTTAGAATTGGAAGGGAAGCACCTTTAAGATAATCTATGTAGTCCAATCCATTCATCCTAGAGAAGAAGAAACTGAGACCCAGAGAAGAGAAGAGATTTGTTCCATGGCATAGAGAGAGTGACAGGAGCAGAGGTTTAAAGTAATATTCCTTCATTTCTATACTCCTTAGGGTTGGGCAGGGGGCAGGGAGGAGGGGGGAGAAATGGAAGGTAATACTATTTAGTGTCAATAGGGAAAAAAGATTATCCTGAACTTGTCCTCCTACAACAATATGCTAATCAACCCCTTGGGTCCTTTTCCCATTCCTGGGAAGTCAAGGCTGTGAAGTCTGTCAGGCAGCCATGTGTGATGGCCCTTGATTTAATGAGGGTGAAAGGTACATAAAGTGGAATGGCTTATGTCCCTGGGATTAGACAATGACACTCTGAGGTCGGGCTGGGTGTAAATCCACAGGCATCAGACTGGTGCTACTATTCATTCATTGGAGGAAGAAGCCTGTATGAGCTGTGGATATCCACATCACCAGGACCCAGAGGACCCTCCTTAGAAGCATTGCTTGGGAGCAGAAAGGCCTCATGTTCTATTCATTAAAGGAAAGGATTTCCTCCAAGAAGGAAAGAAAATACAAACAGTTCTCAAGTTAATGCTGAGGGCCTGAGTCCAATGTATGGAAATTGAAGGGAGATGCTGAGGCTGGCAGATATGAAGGAAAATGGGTCATTTATATGAAGGTTTTTTTCAAATTAGCCCATCATGATAGCAGGACAACTGCTGGAACTGGGGGTCCAAGGCTACATTTGGTAGCTGGAGGAGTCATTATAGGATGTCAAAGAGGAGAAACAGAATCAGGGCTAGGAATGAGGGAGAGTGGGCTGGGTACCACCCTGGAAGGCTACACAGGGTCAATAGGAGCTGAAGTGTAAAATATCTCTGAAACTGGAGTGAGAAGGAGAGAGATATGGAGAACAATGAGTATGTCATGTTGTGCTCAGTCTGGATACCATGCTTTTATCTCACTGTATCAGGAAGCTAGGAGATGTAAATGACTGATTGGGAGAGCTGAGAGATTGGAGAACATTCCATAGAAAGAAAAGCTGAAGGAATTAGGAGAATCAGAGGAGCAGAGTTCTTTTAGAGATGAAAGGGACTTTTGAAGTCATAGAGTCTAACTCTCATTTCTTTACACATGAGACCCAGAGGGAATAAGTGAGTTGCCATGAGTCACACAGATAGCAGGTGGGAGTTTTCAAGTCCAATGAGGCTGCCCATGCCCCTAGCCCTAGAACTACCAAAGCCAGAGTTACAAATGTAGGAGATGGAGGGATGTCCAGGAAGGCGATCCCCTCTGGTTTTGCACCTTTGATTTCTTTCCCCCACTTTTGAGAGGGTGCAAACTATTCTCTTCTTTGGTTGAATCATTATCACAGAAACATCCATTTAGAGCTGGAAGCAACCTTAGAAGTTATTTCGTCCAACCCCCTTATTTTTTTCAGATGAGGAAACTGAGGCCCAGGGTGGTTGAGTGATCTGCCCAAGTTCACAAGGGTCTAAAGTGGCAGAATCAGGATGTGAACCAGATCCTTTGATTACAAATCCAGGGCTCTTTTGGAAGCATCATGATCGAATCCTTCCTAACCAGGTCTCCCTTGTTTAACCTGTGAAATGAGAGGCCTGAGTTATTTTATTTTTAAGGTCCACTTTAGTTCAAATATTCAGTGTTAGACTCTAAACTCCTTAACCTGATTGAGAAGGAGGAGTTATATAGGAGGAGGAGAACCAAGAGAGAGCAGAGAGGAGCAAGCATCCAGGAAGAGAAGGTGGTCAAGAGTGTCAATGACTTCAGGGAGGTCAAGAAAGATGAGAACCTAGAAATGACCATTAGATTTTACAATTAAGAAATTTTGGATAATCTTGCAGAGAGTGGTTTCAGTTGAGTGAGGAGGTCAGAAGCCAGACTGCAGAGGGTTAAGCAAAGTGAGTGGAGGCACAAATTGTAGACAGGTTTTTCACATTTTGGCTGCAAAGGGAAGTTGAGATACAGGATTATGACTGGCAGGCAGTGTAGGATCTAGTGGTTCAGTCATTTTCAGTTGTGTCCAACTCTCTGTGACCCCATTTGGGGTTTTCTTGGCAAAGATACTGGAGTGGTTTGCCATTTCCTTCTCCAGCTCATTTTACAGATGAGGGAACTGAGGCAAATAGGGTTAAGTGATTTGCTCAGGACTAGTTTTTATTTTTTATTTTTTTGCTTCCAACTAGTAAGTATCTGAGGTCAGATTTGAACTTAGGAAGGCTCATCTTCCTGACTCCAGGACCAGCTCTTTATCCACTGCACTAGCTAGCTGCCCAAGGATCTAGTGCAGGTTTAAAAATGTTTATTGTTGTTATTGTTATTATTATTCTTGATAAAAATTTCAGGTGAGCCTATGTCATGGTTACTGATGGGAAGATTAGGTTGGTCAGGGACTTGGAACAATGTAAGAAGAGAAATATTTGTTCCTTCACCTTAATTCTTTGGCAGCTTCCTTCTTTCATGTCTCTTCTGCATAGTGACTTAGGGCCCTTATATCAAACTGCCCTGCAGCTCAGGGGCTAGAGAAGTCTCCAAAGTTGTTAAGTTTCTTACACCAACCTTGGAAGAAGGAACCTTGATGGGAATGCTTGGGGAACCAATTGTTTGAAGTCTTATTAAAAGGGCTGCAGGGGGCAGCTAGGTGGCTCAGTGGATAGAGCACTGGCCCTATTTTGTGTTCTGAGGACTCTTCTAGTTCTGATATTCTGTGTCAAGGTTATAAGATCCCTCTGAACTCTAACACCCTATGGTCTAAAGTCCTTTTTCAGTTCTGAAAAATTCATCCCTTCTGGCTCTAAAAGTCAGGAGGATCTGAGTTCAAATCCAGCTTCAGACATGTAACACTCTCTAGCTGTGTGATTCTGGGCAAGTCATTTAACCCCAATTACCTCACCAAAAAACAAAATAAAAAAAAACAAACAAAAGTGCTTCAGGACCTCCATGCCTTAACCACCAGGTAGCATCATTTTTTAATGAAAGTAGTGGGAGGTTTTCAATTAATTTAATCAGTCAATATTTTTAAATCAATCAATTTAGTAATTTCAATCAATTTAATCAATCAATATTTTTAAAAAGCCAATGTGGTGGGCACCGTGCTATAACTGAGAATGATCTCTTTAGAAGGCAAGTTTGCTAGGTGGAGTTTTACTCTAGATAAACTTTTAAGAGAAAAAGTTTAAATCTGGACACCCAGAGAAAAGAATAGACAGAGACCTAAGGGACCTTGGGACAGAGAACAGAGAATGCAGAGCTAGAAGTAACATTAGAATAGAGAATATGAGAGCTCTAAGAAACCTTAGAACAGAGAATTTCAGAGCCAGAAGGGATGAATTTTTCAGAACTCAAAAGGGACCTTAGACCATAGGATGTTAGAGTTCAGAGGGATCTTACAACCTTGACACAGAATAACAGAACTAGAAGAGTCCTCAGAACACAAAATATTAATCAGAATTGGAAGAGCCTGTAGAACCTGGAACTTTAGAGCAAGAAAGAATCTTTGAACATGTTAAGGCTGGAAGGGGCCTCAGAACGTATTTTACAATCGAAGGGAACTTTTGAATCAAACACTATTAGAACATGGGGTGTAGAATGTCAGAGCTGGAAAGGATAAAATGTAGAAAGTCAGAGCTAGAAGGGACCTTTGATTATGGAATATAAAATACTTGAGCAAGAAGGACTTGTAGAATATAAAACATAGAATGATATCAGTTAGAACATAGATCAGAACTGGAAGGGACCATAGAATATAGATTCCAGAATTTCAGAGTTAGAAGGGAACTGTCAGCAGCCGTCTCATCCTATGCATTCACACAAGGAATGACCTTCATAACACACCTGGTCATCTAGCCTCTGCTCAGATATCAACGAGGAGGGGAACAACATACTACCTCCAGAGGCCAGCTATTCTGCTTCTGATCACTGCTAATACTTCGAAAAATTTTCCTTTTATCAAACCTAAATTTGCTTTTTTTTTTTTTGACTTCCACCCACTCCTGGTTCTGCCAGGAACTTGCAAAGAGGCAAACTTGGGATTAGTGTCTGGGGAAAATTGTAACAAATAGAGATACCCCAAAGCAGAATAGGAAATATTGTTACCCCAGAAGAAGGAAGGGGTATGTCAGTGCCTTCAAGCATTGTCTTCAACATTGTTGTTCATTGTTTCGGTCATGTCTGACTCTTCATGAGGGGCTTTCTTGGGGCTTTCTTGGTAAAGATTATGGAGTGGTATTCATTTCCTTCTCCAGCTCGTTTTACAGATGAAGAAACTGAGGCAATCAGGGTTAAGTGACTTGCCCAGGGTCACACTCAGGAAGATGAATATTCCTGGCTTCAGGACCCTGTGATCTATCCACTGTACCATCCAGCTGCCCGGAGACTTCAACACTTATTGACGAGTTGACTGACTGACCAGGGTGCAGTGGAGATTTAAAAAAAAATTATTTTTTGCAAATAAGCTGGTATGGTATAACTGAGGTCCTGATAAGGGAGGTGAATTGTCCAAGGTCCTAAAGGAAGTTGATGACAAGTCTCAGACTGGAAACCAGGTTTTGAACTCCTTGCTGGGCCAGGGCCAGGGCACTTCGGGACCTGACTTTGGCTTTGTTATGTATATATGTATACACACACATATGTGTATATATTATATATGTATATATAATATATATATATATAAATATAATTTTTCCCCTTGGGGTTGTTGGGTGGTGTGAAGCTATCTAAGGCTGGCAGGGGGATGGCATTGTACTGTTGCTGCCACTGTGAACCCCAACTCCTTCCACCCTGAAGGAGTGCCATGAGGAGGTAAGGTAGGATGCACATACTGGCTGCGTCGGTAATGGTAACCGCAGAGCCTTTTCTGTCCCGGGGAAGAGACTGCCGAAACCTATGCAAATAGCGCAGATTGTGAATGTGCAGCTTGGACCCGAGCCCCAAAGTGCACCCTGCAAAAAAAAAGTCAGCTAATTATAACGATATTCATAACAGTCTGGCTCATAGGCTTCTGAGCCTAAATCAGGAATCGAAATGTGTGGTATGTATATATTTTTGTCATCTTTTCCCCGTCAGGAGTGAATCAGTCGGTGCCTCAGCCAGGATGGGATGGGACTGCGAGGCGTGAAGTCAGTGTCTAGGGCCCCAGTCAGGAGGTAGCGATGGATGGGGAGTGATCTGTCAAACCCAAGCGGGCGAGCTATGCTCCCAGCGGCGTGAAGGTGTTAATCAGCTCGTAAAGATCCCACCCCAGCCCACCCATCCGGCAGAAGAATTAGCAGGCCTGTCAAATACCAATGCAAAGCTACTTATTAGTCTTTTGGGCCCACGCGCTTTTAATTATGGATGGATAGGAGCCAGTTCAGATTACAAGTTACCCTTCAAGCTCATCCCCCACCCCCATTTCACCCCTTCTAGAGGTTCTCTCTGCCCTTTGGGTGGGGTTGAAGGGGTAGTGGCAGGGAGAGAGAGAGAGAGAAAGAGAGAGAGAGAGACAGAGACAGAGACAGAGAGAGAGAGAGAGCATTGACTGGGGACTTTCTGCGATCCAAAGGACTGGATGTGTGTATTATAGAGTCCCAGTTCTGCCCCTTGTGAATGGTATGACCTCAGGCACATCTCTGACAATAATAGATGAGGTTTAATATGGCATTTTCAAGTTTGTAAAACATTTTATATGTTATATTATTTGAACCTCATAACAACTTGGAAGGTAGGTATATTATTAACCCTCATTTTGCAAGTTTTATTACCTCCATTCTCTAGTTGAGGCAAATGAAGGTAAGTGACTTGTTCAGGAAGATTTCACACACACACACACACACACACACACACACACAGAGTAGACCTCAGAGGTAGGATCTGAACCCAGGTCTCCCTCATGACAGGTCTAGTACCCTAGCCACTAAATTACACTGCCTTTTTAACTTTCCTGGGTCTCAGTTTGCTTATCTCAGTCTCCCAAGAAGCAGATTACAGGCATGACTTTACCAATTCTGAAGCTTGTTTGGGGACTGAAGGCTGTTTCACTCATTCAATTGTGGCTTTGGACTATATGGGCCAACTAAAGTTCATATCCCTCTCCACCAGCTGATAGGATAACTTTTTGAAGCCAGTGTCCTTAGGGGGGAGGAAAGAGGGGTGAGGGTGTCTACAGCCTTCTTGATCCCCAAACCTAGAGGACTAGACTGGCTGGTGCCCAGAAGAAGGTCCATTATTGTCGCATTGAACAACTGAATTTGTTCCTTTCTGGATATATACTTTTTGGATACTTTTTGCAGGAGAAGGTACAAGAATTTAATTAACTAGGATATGTAAATCCAATCAAGAAACATTCAGATAATATCTGCTGGATACAGTCATCCTGATGTTAAGATACAAAAGGAGGAGAGAAATAAGCATTTATTAAGCACCTGCTGTGTACCAGGCACTATGCTTAGTACTTTACAAATATAACCTCTTTTTATCCTCACAATAATCCTGGGAGGTAAGTGCTATTATTTTACAGTTGAGGAAACTGAAACAGACATTGGTTAAGTGACTTGTCCAGGCTCACCTAGCTAGTAAGTGTCCAAGGTTAAATTTGAACTCAAGTCTTACTGACTCCAGGCTCAATGCTCTAACCACTATACCTCCTGGCTGCCCAAGAGATAGTTGATGGAGCTCACATATCTATTAGACCATGTTGCATGCACAAATAGATACAAAAGGAGGCTTGGTGGAGCACATTTGAAAGATTTAGTTTAATAAAAGATACATTAAAATGTTTAGGTGGTGGGGTGATAGGGAGGGGCTCTGGACCCACAATTTTATCATAGTTTGGGGAACTTTTTGTGTGGAAAGTCTTAATTTGCATGGATTTTTCCTCATGATTAGAATGCTGTTTCATTTCTTAGAGTCCCCAATTTCTTCTAAGATTTCACCTTCTGCATGAGGCCTTTCCTGATTTCCCCAGCTCTGGTGCCTCCTTGTCCCCATTCCCTAATCACCTTATATTTATAAGGGCAAAGTGTATAGGGCACTGGGCTTGGGGTCAGAAAGACCTTGGTTCATATCCTGCCTCAGATACTTCCTAACTGCACGACCTTCAGCAAGTCATTTAATTTTTGTCAGCCTCAATTTCCTCATTTGTAAAATGGAGACCATAATACCTCCTATATCATAAGATTGTTGTGAGGATCAAATGGGATTATATATATGTATATAAACACACACATATATGTGTGTGTGTGTATAGTGCTTTGCAAACCTTAAAGTGATTTCTAAATTGTTCAGTCATTTCAATTATGTCCAATTTCTTGTGACACCATTTGATGTTTTCTTGACAAAGACACTGGAGTGGCTTGCCCTTTCCTTCTCTAGCTCATTTAAAAATGAAGAACTGAGGCAAACAGGGTTAAGTGACTTGCCCAGGGTCACATAGCTAGTCTGAGGCCAGATTTGAATTCCAGAAGATAAAGTCTCCTGACTTCAGGTCCAGTGCTCTATCCACTGTGCCACCTAATTGCTTAACTTATAAATCTTATCAGATATTGTTCTTACCCTTATTCTTATTATATAGGGTGTCCCCAAAGTCTTAGTGCTGTCCAAAGCTATAGTTTAGGCATACCTATATGTGTACAACTTGTCTCCTTAGTTTCTTTGCGGGCAGGGATTGGTTTGCTTTTGTCTTTGTAGCACAGTGCCTGGTCTATAGTAGGCACTGGATAAACGTGTGTTGATTGATGCATTGATGCAGGCTGGCAACTCTTACCTAATTTCTAGTCTTGGGAGATGTCTGGGGGCTCTGGGATATTAAGGACAGTCCAGGGTCAAACAGCCAGTGTATATCTAAGGCTGCACTTGAATTCAGCTCTTCCTGATTGCAGGGCCAGCCCTTCTCTCTACTATGACACACAGCCTCTCTCATTATTAGGTTAAAATGATACATAATATGAAATGATATATTGTGCTAAAATATGATTTTCATGAAAAAAAGATTTCCTTCACGAACTGTTTAAACAAAAGTTTCCTAACAATGGCAGCTGTTTGAAAACAGTCTGTGCCAGGAAGTGGTGAGTTCTCTTTCATCAGAAGTGTTGGAGCAGAGGCTGAATGACTGCCCACCCTGTCAGAGAGAATTCTGGTACCAGGAAAAGTGGGAGTATTTAAGGACCCTTTCAATTTTGGAAAACTCAACTCCATTTCTTACAGGGTATATAACAGTGAAGTCAGGGCTTGGTAAAAGGGAACGATGCCAATGTCCAAGTCTAGCTCATGTTTGTTTTTCTAGGAGCAAAGAGTAAGATGGCAGGTGTGGGCTTTGGTGAGTTCCGTGGGGAAAACAGAGTAAGGATCTTAGTGTTAGGGCTGGAAGAAATCAGAGAGGCCATCTGTCCAATCCCCTCCTTTTTTTTTTTTTGTTACAAATGAAGAAAGTGAAGCCAGAGATATTAAGATATTAAGCAACTTGCCAAAGTCACACAACTAGTAAGGGGTAGAGCTGAGATTTGAACCCAGGTTTGAATGACTCCAAATGTAGGACACTATACGCTGTTGCTTTCTTCCACCCTCACTGCCTCACCACCCACATTTCATAGCAGCCCTGATATAGGAGGAATGACATGAAACGTATCTCCCATGGTCCTGGTGCCCACATTCTCTCTCTATGTACAATATTTCCTATTTCCTCATCAGACTTGAAAGAATGGCACTTTGTATAAGCCACATTGTATGAGGCAAAAATTCCATTCAACAGATTTCATTTTGATAAGAGAATCCCAGCTTTATACAAATGAGTATTTTTTTTAAGTCACATAAAATAAGGAACCAATGGAACGGTGAAATCCAATGATCTCAACACTCTAATAGTAGGAGGAATAGTTATTCTTCATGATTACTTAAGCTTTATATGTTCTAAATGGTCTCTGTACATGAAAAGATGTTGCTGGCATCAGTAATAACCTGGGAAGAGGGAATCTTCTTCAACGTGGCACAGGTTATTTCATTCTCTATGTCTGTTTGCCATACATCTGCCACATCAATTATGGAAGGAATAGGCCAGCAGCAGATTGGATGCCTGTCAGAGCCTGGCTTGTATGCAGTTTTTGACCTGTTGATCTAGCCGGTTGCTGTACATACCTACTGTGCGGATTTTCTTCAGGTAAGAGCAGAATTTGCGATGAGGTGGATCTGGGTCCAGCTATAATCCAGGAACACTGGTCATAAAAACTGCAGACAGGTCTCACTGCGAGGTGGTTTCACCCAAAGGTCATCGAGTCGTTGGATTTTAAAATAAGGAGAAACCTTAGTATAATGGAGAATGCGATGTCAGATCTTTGAAGGAAATTGGAATATGGCAGAGGTGGGTTGTGTGTGTGGGATTCTACAAGATAAAATGTCAGCTGAGAGGCACCTCGGACCACAGAATGTTACAGCTGGAAGAACTGGTAGAACATAGACAAAGAACCTCAGAGCTGGAAGTGGCCTTAGAATGCAGAATGTTAGTGGGCTGTGGTGGTATATGCCTGTAATCTCTTTTACTGGGGAGGCTGAGGTTGGTGGGTGGATTGTTTGAGTTCCAGAGTTCTGATTGGCAGAACAATTAAAGTTGATTGGTTGCCCACACAAAGTCCACACCTATTAGCAGTGGTATTGGTCCTGTGAGTGATCCCTGAACTTCTAGCCTGGGCAAGATGGGGAGGGGGGGGTCACAGGATACCAGAGCTGTGAGGGACCTTAGAACACAGAGTATCAGAACTGAGTAATAGAACATAGAATTGTTAGATCTGAGAGAGAAAATGGAACATAGAATGTCAGAGCCCAAAGGGTCCTTAGAACCTATAATTTTAGCTGATACAGATTTCAGAAAACAGAAGGTCAGAGTTGGGAGATACTTGGGGCATTGAGAAGTCAAGTCACTTGCCCAGGGTCACACACCCAGTGTGTGAGAGGCAGGATTCGAACCAAGATCTGGTCATTCATCTATTTCGATATACTGTTTCTTGAGTTATTATTACTGCTGTTCTTGTATAATAAAGATTATCTAACCCGATCCCTGATGAAATGCAGTCTCACTTCTTCATGGAGACAGACCTAAATTGTCCTCAGTTTTTACTCAGAGTCATCCATTCCTTCTAGTGAACTCTGATTTTAGTGGTTGGAATTTTCCAGTCCTTGAGGGACACATCCTTGGTAATGTAAGAGATGGGATTGAAGCCGATTCCCCATTCTCTTTTTTTTCTTTTGGCTAGACAATGGGGTTAAGTGACTTGCCCAGGGTCACACAGCTAATAAGTATTATGTGTCTGAGACCAGATTTGAACTCAGATCCTCCCGAATCCAGGGCCGGTGCTCGGTCCACTATGCCGGCTAACTGCCCCTAACTCCCCATTCTCTATGGAGCACCGGTGCCCTTATCCATCACATCCCTTTGATTCTGCAAATGAGAACATTGAGGCCCATAGAGTGGAAGCGACTTGACCAAAGTCACACAGTGAGGCGGTGGAAGGGCTAGGACTTTGCTCCACTCATGACGGGATGACCCGCTTGTAGCAGCGTCCCAAGAACAATTCCACCTCTTCCTCATCCTTCCAGTCTGGCCCCTGAGCTCTCTTCATTCCGACAACAGGAAGGAAGCTTGTCAAGTTTTTCTTCCAGCGAAGAGTCATGAAGCCCAGCTCCCTGGAGACCCAGAGCGAGAAGGTTGGTCCAAGGGCACCGACGACTCGTCAGATAGAAGTTGATCCCAGGGTTTTCCTATAAGTAACAGGAGCTTCTCAGTCTGGCCCGGAGTAGGCTTTTTACCATAAACACTCAGGGCAGACTGCTTATGTTTTAAAAGTGACGTGTTTGAATTTCTAGCCAAAAATACTATCTGTTTGGATTGCAGTTTCTCAAGTTGCTAAAAAAATGATTCCGAGGAGAGGAAAACGTGCCATGGAAGGGAGTGAAGCTGAGGTTTCAGGCAAACTCCAAACCAGCTTCCTGGGAAGCGTGAGTTTTCTCAAGGCTCTGTGCATGGACCGGACACCGGGAACTCATGGAAAGCTCCAGACGTGCCCCCCGAGCCAGCTGGGGACTGTGGTGACCCGCTCCGATCTCCTGGAACGGCCGCCAGCATCATGGAGGCAGGTGCCTATGCCTCTGTCTCGGGCCTCATTCTGTTTCATTATTATTGGTTTCAAAACACATGGGGCAATAAGAGGCAGAAGAAGGGAGGGATTTCTAATGGTCTCCCAGGGGGACATGAGAGGTGCAAGCTTAAAAGAAAAATAAAATAAAATAAAGGAGATGAATTCAGGCTGGGATACAGCATTTGTATCCCTGAGCGCCAGCCCCCCTCCACCCGACTCCCTCAACTTCTGAATGACTATTTATGATTCTCTTTGTGCTTTAGAAACAATTACAGAATCACAGAAAAAGAACACAGAATGTCAGAGCTGAGAGGAGTCTTAAAACCCACGATGTCAGAGCTTGAAGGGGCTTTAGACCACAGGATGTCAGAGTTGGGAGGGCCCTTCCCACTCTGACATTTTATATTCTAAAGACCTTCTCACCTCTGATATTCCATGTTCTAAGGCCCCTTAGAACACAGGGTATCAGAGCTGGAAGGGGCCTTAGAACATGGAATATCAGAGGTGAGAAGGTCTTTAGAATATAAAATGTCAGAGTGGGAAGGGCCCTTTGAACATAGAATATCAGATCTGGGAGAAATCTTAGAATATAGAATGTCAGAATTAGGAGGAACCTTAGAACCCACAATGTTAGAGCTGGCCAGGGTCTTAGAACTCAGAATGTTAGAGCCAGCAGGGACTTTGGAAGATAGTACATGCGATGGCAGAGCTGGGGGTGGGATGGGCTTAGAGCACAAAATATCTTCATCCCAGAATCTCTGATATTCAAAGCTGGAGGAGACCTCAGAAGTCACATGATCCAAACAGTATTTAACAGGTTTGCCCTCTACATCAGACCTGCTCAGTGGTCATTCAGCCTTTGCTTGAAAGCCCTTGGGGACGAGAAACAACTAGCTTGCACCACAGTCCATTCTGCCGTTAGCAGGCTTTAATTGTTGAGGTTTTCAAAGTAGCCTAGGATCATGGTTCTAGACCTGGGAAGGACCTTAGAACAGAATATCATAGCTGGAGAGGATCTTAGACTGATCATAATCTTGTAATCACAGATCTAGATCTAATCCAACCCTCTCACTTTACATATGAGGAAACTGAGGCCCAGAGAAGTTAAGTGACTTACTCGAGGTCACACAGGTGGTCAGTCAGTGGCAGAACTTAGATCTGAGGCCTTTCTCTAACACCAAATCAAGTAGGTACCTAATTAATATTGTATTTAATTAAATTACAACCCTGTAATGTTGCTAATAAAGTTGTTAGGTGGTGCAGTGTATGGAATGCCAGGTCTGGAGTCAGGAAGACTCCTTTTCCTGAGTTCAAATCTGGCCTCAGACACTTACTGGCTGTGCGACCCTGGGCAAATTATTTAACCTTGCTTGCCTCAGTTTCCTTATCTGTAAAATAAGCTGGAGAAGGAAATGACAAACTACTCCAATATTTTTGCCAAGAAAACTCCAAAAATGGAGTCATGGAGAGTTGAACACAACTGAAAATGACTAAACAACGGAATGTTGCTAACGCAAGAACTATATCCATATTATATCTATCCTGTCCATATAGAAAAGGAAACAGGGTCAAAAACAGGAAGTGAAGGCAGCTAGGTGGCTCAGTGGATAGAGTGCTGGTATGATCCGGAAGACCCAAGTTCTAATCTAGCCTTAGACACTTGTTAGCTGTGTAACCCTGGCCAAGTCATTTAATTTCAGTTTCCTTATCTGTAAAATGGGGATAATAATAACACCTACCTCTCAAGATTATTATGAGGATCAAATGAGATAATACTTGTGAAGTGTTTAGCACAGTGTTTGGCACATAGTAAATAATACATAAATGTTAGCTGTTGCTATTATTATCATTATTATGTGACTTCCCCAAGCTCACATAGCTTGTAAGTGGTAGATCCAGGAGGTGAATGCCTCTGAGTCTAATATATTCTCTGTCCATGGACCAGGCTTCTTTCAGCTTCAAAGACTTCCAAGCTCAAAGACCCCTCAATAAAATCATTAGCCGAGAAGATTCTTGAGAAGTTGGTGTGGGAGGGCTGAGCCTCTGTGGGTGTCTTACGGTGAGCTCTAGAAACTGTCAGGCTCAAGTGAGAACTAGGAACTAATACACAAGCCTGGGTCAGAAGCCAGTGGTCACTGGATCTACAGTCAGAGAATCCTGGGCTCAAATCACAGCTCTGAAAGTTACTGTGTGACCCTGGGTGAACTGCTTAATCTCTCTGGTTTCAGTTTCTTCCTCTGTGAAAGAAAAGGGTTTTGCTTAGATGGTCACTAAGGTTCTTTCTAGCTCTGAATTCTATGATAGCATGGAGTTAGTCATACTTGAACTGGTGGAGCAGGAATTCAAAATGAGGCTGGGCATGGGGAAGGAACGCAAGATCAAACAGGACAGGAAAGCTCATGCTGAACTCGCTCAAATCTCTGATTCTCTGACTAATTGTCCTTGGCTTCAGGACGGAGTCATGCTAGGAGACTACTGCAAGCTAACTGACAGACCACACTTGGTCCAAGAAGTCCAATTAGGAACCAGAACAAGAGACCAGCAAGGAAAGAGTCAAGTACAGTGGGAAAAGTTGCGGACTGGAGACTAATATCTTGCTTTGTTTGAGTCGTGGCTCTGACACCTGCTTGCTGTGTGATTTGAGGCAAGGTTTTCCCCTCTGGGTGGACAGCCTATTTTCAAACAGATTAAGGGGGTGGACTAGAGAGTCTCGAAGGTTCTTTCCTGCCCTGACACTCTAAGGTGCCTTCCAGTTTTGATGGTCTGGATTCTAAGATTCTTCCCAGCTCTGACAGTCTATGTTCTAGTGTCCATTCCAGCCACGACATTCTATATTCTAAGGTTCCTCTCAGCTCTGACATTCTGTGCTCTAAGCACCACTACCCACTCCATCTCAGCTCTGACATTCTAGGTTCTCGGGTTACTCCCAGCTCTGACAGTTAATGTTCTAAGGCCTTTTCCAGCTCTAATATCTTTCATTTAAAAGCTCCATGATGGCAGGTCTATCTCGCTTGCTTGAATTTGTATCACTAGTACTTAGCACACTGTCTGACACGTAATAAGTACTTAAATCCTTATTCTATTCTCTCTGTCTCTGTCTCTCTCTCCTTTCTCTTTCTCTCACCTGTCACATCTCTATCTTTCTCTGTCTCTCTCTGTCTCTTTGTCTGTCTGTCTGTCTGTCTGTCTGTCTCTCCACTCTTTCCAGCTTAAGTAATTGGTCCTATGATTAAGGTCTCAGGAGTCAGATCATCATCTGGACTAGAGCAGGAATTCTCTCTCAGACATCCTTGGCAAGTGGTCCCCAACCTCTTGAAGACCATCAGTAATGGAGTGAAGCTATCTCCCCAGGTAGTTCATTCCACTTTTGAACAGTTCTGTTAGAAAGTTTTAAAAAATTATTTTCTTGTATGAAGTAAAAAATTGATGACTCTCAAACTTCCACCCAATACTCCTTATTGTGTTTGCTCTCTGAGGACCAAGCAGAAAAAAATGTCAAATCCTTTTCCTGTGTGACAACCCTTCTAGTACTTGAAGACAGCATTCACATCCTCCTAAGCCTTCTCCTCACTCAAAGCTAATTCCCAGTTTCTTCAGCAAATTCTGTTGATGACGTGATCTCTAGCTCCCTTCCCATCCTCAGCACCTTTCTCCAGACATGCTCCAGCTGGTCAATGTCCTTGAACATTGTGGATTCTCAGGAGGTTTCTTAGCTCAGATGATCTGGAGACCGGTGGAGTCAGTCAGTGTGGCCAACTGGAAGCTGAATGGGGTGCTTCCCTGGTTGAGTTCCAGTCTCCACCTAGCAAAAGCTTCATTATCAAATAGAAAGATGGCTCTAAAGTTGTAAAGTATGATACCAGCTATATGCCCCCCCCCAAAGAGAGAAATTCTGAGAAGTCTCTAGACAAATCTCTCCCATGCCAGAGAGTTATAACATCCCCCTTAGCCCTCAATATTCCTTCTCAAGTGCCTCCCAGTAGTCCTGTTTTGATTTTGAGTCATCAGGCATGATTTTGGCCAACGTTGCCCAACAGGGAAGATTTTAGCAAAATTTCAAAGGTGACCTAGGAGTTGATATTCATAATAACTTTTTAACTAGACCTGTGCTTTCATTTGTGGGGAGAGCTCCTGGTGAGGAATTCCCTTTACCAATACAGATGGGCACCTTCTCTGAGAATTTTCCCACCTCTGTGACTGTGTACTCTGGTGACTATTACACCTTGTTTTCCCCAGGCTCAAGCTTCATGAGGCTTCTCATCCAATCCTATACATAGCATTCTCTTCCTCTCCCCACTCTAGTTCTGAGAAAAAATAATCAAGTCAATACTATCATGCCCCTCAAGGACATATTAGTCAATTTCTCAATTACTCTAATCACTATTCTTTCTGATTTCCCACTCCAAAATACCTTCCCTTAACCATTATTCTCTTAAAAGTGTTGAGTTTCCCAATTAGAATGTAAGTTTCCAGAGGGCAAGGACGATGTTGCTTGTTTATTTTTGTAGCCCCTTTGCATCAACATAGGTCCTGATATACACTAAGCCCTTATATGTTTTTTTCATCCATACATTGATTATCATTCTAGAGAATTGGGCTCCTGAAAGGTTGTCACTTGCCTAGGGTAATACAGTCAGTATGTATCAAAGACAGTACTTCCATCCAAGTCTTCCTGATCTCAAGGCCAACTCTCTGTCTATTACACCATGGGTGCCTCTTATAGGAATAGCTAAAATTTATGCAGCAGCTTCAAGGTTTGCCAAAGACTTTACAGAATCTTTGATACTCAAAACAATCCTGTGAGACACATACTATTGTTAACCTCATTCTACAAATGAGGAAAGTGAGAGGTCTTGTGAATCTCCCAGTGTAATGCTGCTAGTAAATGCTTGAGACAGGATTTGAACTCAGGTTTTTGTGATGCTGAGTCTTTCTACCATGCTAGTGCTAATGTATGCATTTTTCCTCTAGGCATTAGAAGCAGAGGTGGAGGAAATAAAATCTTAGCTGGTCTATATCTTATTTGTATATAGTTGTTTGCATGTTGTCTCCCCCGTTAAACTATGAACTCCTTGAAAGCAGGGACTGTCTTTTGCCTTTTTTGTATCCTCAAGGCTTAGCACAATGCCTGCCATATTGTTATTCAATTGTGTCTGACTCTTCATGATCCTGTGGACCATAGCACACCAGGCTGTTGTCCACGGGGTTTTCTTGGCACAGATACTGAGTGGTTTCCTATTTCCTTCCCCAGTGGACCACCTTTTGTCAAAACTCTCCACTCTGACTTGTCTGTCTTGAATTACTCTGTATGGCATAGCTCATAGTTTTATTAAGCTACATAAGCCCCTCTGTCATGACAAAGCAGTGATCCAGGAGGGGCCCTGGCACATAGTAGGCACTTAATAAATACTTGTTGACATAACTCGACTTGAATCATTAGTAATTAACATTTATATAGTGCTTTAATGTTTGCAAAACTCTTCACATACATATCTCATTTTCTGGATGAGAAAATTGAATTTGAGGGAGGTAATGCCAGCCCATGACAATCAGCTGTCAGTCTCCCTGACTTATCATTCCAGGTCTAGCATTCTTCCTACTAAGTCACTCATTGATAGAGATGGAAAACAAGGGTAGAGTAACAAAAAGATGGGAACCCTGGGTCTGAAGGAAGGGACTTTGGTGAAAGGGAGGGGGAAAAGAGAGGCCTTTGAAAGGATTAATTTAGACTCAAACTTTGTGCCCTGCTGAGTAGCAGTTTTGCTTTGCCTGAACTAAAATCAGCAAAGTAGCTGCCTGAGAAACTTGTCTTAGATATTTCATCTACTGTAGAACCTGAGGTGTGCTGGATGGAGCCAGTTTGAATCAGTTCCACAGAGCATATTGTTAAATTTTCTGTGTGAGCATTTACATCTCAGATGTTAGCAAATGCTACCTTTCAGGGCTTGGTTGATTGTTTTCTTGATTGTCTAGACTTAAAAAAGTGATGGAGGAAGTGTTAATAATTCAGATTAAACTTAAAAGTATGTTGCATACATTCCCTCCCTCCCCTTCCCTTCACCCCAGTTTGTTGTTAAACATTTACCAGCACATCCCCAGGTAGAACCCTGGCCCATTGAGGGTTTACAGAAGACCAGAGGGAGGTAAATAGAAGATTAGGATACAGACAGGGAGGCTGACATTGGGGCTAGATGTAGCACAGTACCTGGTATGTAGTAGGTGCTTAATAAATACTTATTATCTGGCTATTGACTGACTACATGGATAAACCCACTTACTCTCAGGAAAGGAAAAGGGCAATGGTGGTATTGGAGGGAGGGGTGGAGGGAACAAAATGGGGTGTGAATGGATAGAGAACTGGATTCAGAGTCAACAGACCTAGCCAGGTGGAAGTCCTAGCATTGCTCTTCCTATTTCTATGTGACCTTAGGCAGGTGGCTTGACCTCTAAGGGGGTCAGTTTCCTCCTCTATAAAATGAGCAAGTTGGAGTAGCTGATCTTTTCTAGCACTAAATCTATTCATCTTATTTTTTTTGGTGGGAGGGCTCAGTTTCCTCATCTGTAAAATGAGTCTAATCATACTTGGACTACCTACCTCACTAAGTCATTGTGAGGAGAGTGATGTGTAAAACAATTTTAGGTGTTTTGATAGACTTATGGGACACTGTATGAATGAGAGACATCATTCTTATTTTCTAGAGAAGAACACTGTGGTTCATAGAGGAGGAAAAAGCCTGCCCAAGGACATATGGTGAATAAATGGCAGAGCCAAGTTTCAAACCCAGGTCATTGGACTTGAAATCCAGTGCTCTTTCTACTACCTCACACTGCTTCTTGGTGATGCAGGGTGTCCCCAAAGTCTTTGTGCAGTTTGAAACTTTAATTGCTTAAAAATGAACTGAAACATATATCTATATGTTTGTGTGTGCATAAATAATATACATGTACCTATAGAAAACAAATGTCTGTATAATATATACACATCTATATGAAATAGAAGTATATAATATACATATCTATGTAAAATACATAAGATACACATATCTATATGAAATATGTATATTTAATATATATGTATCTATATAAAATATGTATATATGCAATATACATGTATCTATATAATCTACATAAATATATATACATAATGCATATATCCACATTAAATAAATGATATACACATATCTATAGAAATATATAATACACATATCTGTATGAAATACATGCATATATAATACACATGTATCAATATACAATGTGTGTATGTGTAATAAACACATATCTATATAGAATGTATGTATATGTAACCTACATGTATGTATATAAAATATGTAATATACATGTCTCTCTATAAAAATATATAATATACAATGTATCTACATAAAATGTGTATACATTATACATATCTATATAAAATATGCATATGTATAATATGCATGTCTCTCTATGAAATGTATATATAATATATGTATGTACATAAATATAATGTACACATATCTATGTAAGATATTTGTATACATAATATACATGTATCTATATTAAATATGTTCATACATTGCACACATATCTATATAAAATGTGTTCATAATATATGTATCTATATAAAATATATAATATATATGAAATATACAAATAAATATATGAAAATATAATATATATATAATATGTAATACATGCATGTATCTATATAAAATATATAAATATATAAAATATACATAACATATATGCATGCCCATAACACATAATATACACATATCTATATAAAGTACTTGTATATATAATATGCATGTATCTATGTAAAACTTCCAATACAGCTCTATCTACATAGATATGTCTATAACAGATGTATCTATACAAACATATGCAGATATGTACATACATACATGTACACACACATATCTACATGTAGTCATAGGCTTCCATACACTTACAAAACACACCTGTGTGTCCACACATCTATACATATCCACACATCCAAGCTGTGCCAATGGGCTTTTCAGCAGCCAGACAATTTTGCCTGCTTTTCTTGTCTCTTTTCCCTTTAATCCACTTAGTAGCTGTTTTTGTGCCAATTGCTGTGACTTCCTCTTAGAAGGGCAGCACTATAGGCCTGACTTCATGTTTCACCATTGTTTCATTTGGAGTTCACAGCCGGTGTGGCTATAGTCTCTGCTTGAGTAAGTTGGGCTGGGGCCAAATTGCTCAGTTATTGGATCCTGACAGCACCCAGCAGGGCCTGCACACGGCAGGCCTCAGGGCTGGGCTGGCTCTTTGGAAGAAAAACATCTCATGGCTCAAGACAGAAGAGGATGAGGATTAATTGGTGACACTAGAAATGAAGGATGGTCTCTTTAGGTGTACCATATAGAAGGGGGTACTGGTTACACATGGTAAAACCTTCAGCAGTGATAATTCTCTGAAACTCAAGCACCATGGTGGAAAGGGCCCTACACCGAAAGTCAGGAGATGTCAGGACTAGTTCTGGTAACACTGCCAATAAGTCATTGTGCAATCTTGAGAAAGTTGCTTCTCTGTTCCTCAGTTTCCCCCTCTGTTAAATTAAGGGGTCAAATTTCCAAGGTCCTTCTACCTTTAAATGTACTATGAATATGTTGACTCTCACACAGTAATAACCCCAATTTCTTAAAAGTTTATAAAGCTTTAATAACAGTCCTGTGAGGTTGGTAATATAAGCATTTGGATGAGGAAAGTGAGCCTCAGAGAGAAGTCACTTGTTCTGTGTCACATCATTGGTAAATGGTGCAATTAGAACTGGACCTCAGCTTTTCTGACTCCCAGGCCACGTTCTACTCTCCTACACTGCCTCTTTAAATATATACCCTGTGGCTAAAGTGCTGGGCACATAGTAGGTGCTTAGTATGCATTTATTGATTGACTAACTAAAATCCAGATAAGCGGATTGTTAATATTAACTGGCTACAAAAGGACAACTCTTTTAATGCTGAAAAGTTTTGAGGTGAACATCTTTTGAAGTTAACCTTCATAAAACAGCTCTTGTTTCAATAATGAGTATAATTCAGATCAACAAAGCTTTATTAGGAACCTATTATACACCATGCCACAGCAAGAGCACTGGAGGAAATGCAAAGAAGTTTGGATAAAACATGGTCCTTGCTGTCAAGGATGATATCACATACACAGAGGAAACTGATAATTTAGGCTTATTATTCAATGGGAAATCAAGGAAGGCCTTCTGGAGTAGGGAACATTGAAGCTGGGCTTTAAAGGATAGGTAGGAACACAACAGAGAAAGAGGTAAAGAAAGAACCTTGTGGGAATAGAGAACAATAGAATAAGACACAGAGATGGAAGAGGGCGGAGCACGTTTTAGTACAGATTGGCAGGAGCTTAGAGTACACAGAAGGTGTAGGCCTAGAGATACAGAAAAGCATTAGATTCTAGAGGATTTGAAGATGAAGCTTAAGAGTCTGGACTACACTTGATCAGTAATAGGGAGCCAATGGAAAGGTTTGACCAGAGGAGAGATGTGATCAGAGCTGTATATTAGGAACATGACTTGAGTAGGATGTGAAAGATCAGGGTGGGGGGGGGGAAGTGAAGTCACAAGACTTGTTAAGAGATGATTGCAAGAATCCAGAAAGGTGGTAATGAGGGGTGGGGGCTGGGGAAATAGAAAGGAGGGGACAGATGGGGAAAAGATTGCAGAAGCACAACTGGCCGAGCATAGTCTAAACTCCTCTTGATGAGTCAGGAGTATTACTGTAAATATGCCTTCTTACCCTGTGTCGTAAATACACCAATAGCTTCAGGGTCCATTGAAATGAACACAGTCATGACTGTGTCTACACTGAATGCCCCTTCTTCTTCTGATAGAGCCAGTGACCTTGTGACTGATAAGCCATTAGCAAGTTCCCATCGTGCTCTGGGAATCACTCAGATGCATAGAAGGATTGGTACCTCCATGGCACAGCTGGTGGCATTTCCTTCTGCTTTGTCTCAGGGATAGTTAAGTCCTCTGTCGCCACTTTCTGGCACAACAGAACATCTGCCTGGCCACTGGCCATCATTAGCTTGGCCATCTCAGATGTGTATTCCCTTCTTCTCTTTCCTTTGCCTCCCTCTTCTCCTTCTGCCTTCATTTCATATCTGTTTGATCCAGGTTTCTTGCCTTTCACATACTAATATGGCTTGGCATTTAATGTTATGATGAGCCAATCTCAGTATTTTTCCCCATTAATTTGAAATTTGTGATATAGTTGGTAAATATCAACTGACTAGTCACATGTCCAAGACCACCATATTGAGGCAGGAAGAGATGACTGGGCCCAGGAAATAAGTTTAGGACTTTGTTGATCATCTCCATGCTGGTCAACACGATGACTGGAGGTCATACTACTCTGGTTACCCCACGCAGCAGTAGTACAAGTTAAAGTCAGAACCAAATCTCCTTAATAAAAATAGAGACAGAGCTTCTAATTCTCTCCTAATTTCTCCCTCCCTATAATACATCCAGGTGCCTTCCTACCTATCCTGCTGAAGAGGTTCCCCTTTATTTAGACCCCTACCAAAAGATGAGGAAATGCGTTTGACCACACAGAGCATTTGACTCTAAAATCAAAGGCAGTTAGGTGATACACTGGATAGAGTGCCTGGTATGGAGTCAGAAAGACCTGAGTTCAAATCTGGCCCCAGACACTTACTAGCTCTGTGACCTTGGGCAAGTCACTTAACCTCTGTTTGCCTCAGTTTGCCTCAGTTTCCTCAACTATAAAATGGGGATGATAATAGCCCCTACCCCCCAGGGTTGTTGTTAGGATCAAATGAGGTAATAGTTATAAAGCACTTAGCACAGCGCCTGGCACACAGTAGGTGCTTAATAAATGCCTGTTCTGACCATCTTAAGGGTAAAGTTTGTGACACATTTTGTGCTTGGTCTTCCTCTTAACAATAACGATAATTCTATATAACATTCTATATAATTCTATATATAACTATAGTTATAATTCTTCCCTTTCTCTTCCTTTTATTAGGCTAGACTACCCTAGTCTCAAGAAGTCAGGAAGCAATCCCTGGAATGTTGCCACATTCCCTACCCAGAAATGGCTGAGAAGGAAAGTTTTCACAGCTTTCACTTAAGCCACCAGTCTGCATTCTGAATTTACATCCTTGGGCCTGAATGGTCAGTCAGTCAGTCAATCAATCAACGCGTTTTTATTAAATACTTACTATGTTCCCATCACTATGGTAAGCCCTGGGGATACAAAGAAAGGCAAAAACAAGCCTTGTCATCAAGAAAGGCATATTGCAATGTGAAAAACAAACATGAAAACAACCAGGTACATGTAAGACATGTACAGAGTAGATGAAAGGTGATATCACAGGCTAAGAAACTGGCAGCTGGAAGAAGTAGGAAGAGGCTCCCGCAGAAGGAGGGATTTGAGCTGAGTCTTGAAGGAAGCTGGAGGAGCTAAGAGGTTGAGGTGGGGAAAGAGACCATGCCAGGAATGAGGGATAGCCAATGCAAATGCATGTTGAGAGCTGGAAGGAACAGCCAGGAGGCCAGTGGAGCTGGATCAGAGATTGTGTAGAAGGGAGTAAAATGTAAGAAGACTGGATAGGTAGGAAGGGGCCAGGCCATGAAGGGCTTTCAATGCCAGAGGATTTTATATTTGATCCCAGAGGTAAGAACGAGCCACTGCCCTCTAGTCACCACATTCATTGGCTTCCCAATAAATGGGATGCCACTGTTATTTCATTGGGCTGCTCAGATCTCTGAGTGGAGAATGTTAAAATCCCTCAGAGGATTTTCTGGAGCCAACTCAGCTGCATAGTAGGTGTTCCCAGAAATTCCATTTGAGGAGGAGCCAAAGGTTCCCTGAGGACAGATCTCAGGGCCCACACCAGCTTCCCTGTGTCATGGGAGTCAATTGTAAAAATGTGGCCACACAATGCCCTGGGTGTGGATGTGTGGGTGACACCTCTCTAGGCTCTGTGACAGAGAAACAACAACTAAAGTCTGGGGGTGTGTAGATAGCAGAGTGTGACAGCTGAAGTTAGTTGTGGTCCTTCAGGATTACCTTGTCTTCACAGAGGAAAAAGATCTTTATGTGCTTTATTAGTCTTGATGTTTGTGAGGGGCAGAGTGGATGGAAGAGTCAGGAGGTCTTGGGGTGAAGCCCTATCTGACACATACTTGGCCACATGGCCAAGGGATCACAGAATCCAAGAGATGCAACTGGAAGGGAACTTGGAGGCCATTGGGTACAGCTCCTGCATTTTACAGATGAGGAAACTGAGACACAGAGAGGTTAAGAGTCTTTGTACTGCCTATAATGATGAAATCACAGGTCGGGACACCCCCGAATTGACATTTATAACATACTTTCAAGCTTGTAAAGTGCTTTATATCTCTTATCTCAATTGAAGACCCTCAACAGCCCTGTGACACAGGTCATACAAGTATTACCCTTTTATGGATGAGGAAACCGAGGCTCAAGAGGTTAAGGGACTTAACCAAGATTACACCTTATCCGCAGCAATTTGTTTATTTGCTTTTCAGGCTACTCACTGAATGGGCCATTGCCTCACTCGAAGTGAGAACTTGAAAAGACCTTAGCTTAAAAGGGCCAAGGTCTCTCATTGCATCCTGGGCTGTCTCTAGTTGTCCTGATTGATATCTGGCCACTAGACCCAGATGGCTCTGAAGGAGAAAGTGAGGTTGGTGACTTTGCACAGCTCTCCCTCACTCAAATCAAAGTCAATTTGTAAGTCATGTTATCATCTCCCTGAAGTCATGGTCCTCTTCTAGAATGAAGGCCAAACCACACAACCACAACACATAGGAGCATTTGCTCATGTCCTGCTGGGTAGAGAATGCTCAAATTTCTTGTTTCACAGTCTGACTATAGTTCTTAAGATCAAGTTAGCCCTGTCATGTAAGATACCTCATGAATCACTCATATTCTGAATGTGGCCCATGATGACCTTTGGATCTTTTACCTTTACTTTGTACATACTTTTATGGGTAGTTGCTGTCTCCCCTGATGGAATACAGGCTCCTTGAGGACAGGGGCTATTTCATTTCTGCTTTTGTATTCCCATCAACTGGTGCAGTGCCCGGCACTAGTAGGCACTGAATACATCCTTGTTGATGGATTTCATTCTCAGTCATAGATTCATAGATTGTTAGAGTGAGACAATGACTCAGAGCTCATCCAATCCAACCCCTCCCTTTAGAGATGAGGAAACTGAGGTCCAGGGAAGGAAAGTGACATGTTCAAAGTCACCCTGGGAGTCAGTGGTAGAACTGGGATTTGAACTCAGGTTTCTTGGCTCATGGACTAGTGATCTCCATGCTATACTGCAGTGCCTGGAACTCTCCTTCCTCGGACACAATGATCAGAGCTCTACATTCCCACCAAACTTGCCATTATCCTTTCATGTCCTACCTATGCATCTTTGCACAGGCTGCTCCTTATGTCTGGAATGTTCTCCCTCTTTTAGAATCCTCAACTTCCTTCAAAACAACACTTAGCTGCCACCTCCCAGAGGAGACTTCCTGACCCCCCACTCTTTCTTGTTAGGACTTTCTTCTGCTTGAAATTATTTTGTTTTTAATCTCTCTAGCTTTTGGTATATGCTTATCTGTGAACACATTAAAATCCCTAAGGACAACACAAGCTTCTTGAGTCTAAGGACTGTTTTCAATTTTGTCTTTGTATTCTCCCAAGCCTGCTGCAAAGCCTGACACATAGTAAGTACTCAATAGGTCATTACTGAATTGAATTGAATTAACAGTTAGTTGGAGCAGTGTGTGAAATGCTAGAGCTAGAGCCAAGAGGACTGAGTTCAAATCCAGCCACAGACCCGTACTAGCTGCGTGACCCTGGGCAAGTCATTCAACCGTGTTTGCCTCATTTTCCTTACCTGTAAAATGAGCTGGAGAAGGAAATGGCAAACCACTTTGGTATCTTTACCAAGAAAACCCTAAATGGGCTCCTGAAGAGTCATTCACAGCTGAAATGACTGACTGACAATAGTAGTAACTAGGTGAAGCAGTGCAAGAAATGCTAGACCTGGAGCCAGAAAGACCTGAGTTCAAATTGAGTTTCAGACAATTACTATCTGTGTGACCCTGGGCAAGTCATTGAACCTCTGTCTGCCTCAATTTTCTCTTCTGTAAAATGGAGATAATAAAAGCACTTACTTCCCAGGGTTTTTGTGAGCATAAAATACATTAATTTTTGTAAACTTCATTGCAAAGCTTAAAGCATTTTATAGATGCTAGCTATTATTATTACTATTATTATTTCTGTGGTGCTCTAAGGCCACATGTGGCCTTGAGACCACAGGTTCCCCACTCCTGGGATGGTCTCTGAGGTCCTTTTTAGTTCTAAATCTATGAACCCCATGAACAGGAAGGTCTTTCTCAAAGTCACATGGAGAGTAAATAATGAAACCAGGACTTGACTATTCTTGGGAAAGTCATTGAGCCTCCAGCTCCCTTCCAAGTTTGAGTCTTGTTCCTATGATCAATGAGGAACTTAGGGAAGTCTGCCTGCATGAGGCGAGATTGGATCTGAGCCATGAGAAGCAGGAAAGAGTTGGAAATGTAGATGGGAGGGAGGAGGAGCATTCTACTCTAAGGCTCATGGAGACAAGAAGAGCTAGGCTGAGCTGAGTCAGAAGACTTGAGGTGAGAATCATGGAGGAAGTGAGACTGGCAAGGGGTGGAGATTATAGAGGACCTTGAAAAATGAAAGCCCATTAGAGGAGCTTAGGCTCAATGGGGGAGGCAGAAGAGAGATAGAATAAAAGATGCTGTGCTCATAGCTGAGCACCCTGATGGTAGAATTTGGGGTGAATTGGAAGTCGGAGAGACTAGAGTCAGGGAGACCACTTAGGAAGTTGCTGTAGTAATTCATGTATAATGTAATTGGATCTGAACTAGGGTAATGACAGTTGGAAAGGAGGACAGGGGATTAATCAATCAATAAGAATTTATTTAAGTGCTTACTGTGTGCCAGGCATTGAGGATACAAAGAGAAAACTGAAATGATCTCTACCCTCATGGAGCTTACATTCTAACAGATGTCCATGAGACTCTCTGGACTTGATGGTTAAAAAGGATAAACCAGGTGAACCTATCTGTCTTTTCTCATTTCATATTATTCCCCTTTACATACTCTCCATTCAAGCCAAACTGTTATATTATAAACTATTATACTATCATAACTCCCTGGCCTCAACCTGTCCTTCCCTTTCACTTTTATGTTCAAGCCATCACCTATGGTCAGAAGATCTTTTGTGATCCTCTCTACTTCTTGTCAGTTTAAGAATTCACACCCTGGGCTCTATTTATTATATGGCTGGGCCCATAGAATGCAACAGTCTCTAAAGAACCGATATTGAGAATCATCCAAAAGTCAGTAAACAAACACTTACTAAGCACTTACTGTGTATCATGCATGGTGCTAAGTGCTGGAGAGCAAACGGTGTATATCAGAAAGGAGCAGGCAGGATCCAACATATTATAGCTGAGGAATTATGTTGGAGAAAAGCTGTAAAAATCCGAAAAATGTATAACCAGAAGCAAATGTAAGCTACACATGGAGCAAGAGTGAGGCATGGGCTGCCCGCATGCTTCTTTGGAACCTATATAACATCTAGAGATGTGTAGAAAGGTCACCAGCATATTTGGTGGACACTTGGTGGTGGATTTATGGGGTGATGTGAACAAAAGTCACCCAGGTTAGGAAAGCAGGGATGAGTTGGGACTTACATTAGTGGAGAGAGTGCCCATATCAGCAAAATCACAGATGCTTTGGAGAACTGAGCTTACAGTCCACCAGAACTACCCTTCCCTCTCTCATATGAACTGCTTTTAAGCCAAGTAACTTCTATCCTGTTCATACGCAGTTAAGTCATTATGGATGTTAGGAACATTAACAAACTATGTAAAATCTTGGCTCTGCCCTCATTACCTAACAGGTGGAGACTTCCCGCTTACTTGGAATAACATCACAGATGCTCTAAGCTCTCCTCTTGTTCCAGAGGGGCCCTTTCCATGTCCCTCTTCCAGAGGAGGGGCCTTTGAGCTCTTCAGTAGATCCCCCTCTTCTCCCTATATAGCAAAAGGAGAATTCTATGAGCATAACTGAACCAGCCCCACTCTAAGAAAATTCACTTATTAGTATTAAGTTCAGTGTTTATGAAGCACTTATTATATGAAAGACCCCTCCTCTCCCCTTTTGTCCTGCTCAGTGTAGCCTGAGATAGTGAATAGCGGGCTTGACTACAAGTCTGGCAGACTTGGATTCAGCCCATCTTGTTAGCCTGATGAGATCTTTTGGAATCCCGACTCTGTTATTCAATATGTTAGCTGTCCCTCTCCATGTTTGATGAGCACGTCATCAATGCTTTAATCTGAGTCTTCTATAAAGATGGCATTTAATAAGCACCTTTTTTTTTTCAGCGTCTTGTGCCTTGAGTTGGAGGAAAAAAGAGCTGACACAGACATATCATTAGATAAACTTGGGAAACATTCCAAATTTCAGCCAGAGAAGAAAAAAAGTCTTTGCCAAATATTGGTAGATCTTCCTAAGTCTTGGAGGAAAGGAACAATGCTTATAGTACCTGGGAATGAGCTGAGACTTAATGTTATATTTGGGATTTATTTATAAATGTGGCTTCATTGATAAACCAGAGAGCATCCAGAAGAAGACAGTCAACCAGGATACCACATGAGAATCACTTACAATAACTAGGAATGGTTAGCTTCGAGAAGAGAACACATAGGGACATGTGATCACTAACCCAAGGCTCAAGCTTACAGAGTTTTCACAAGATTCTCCTTTTTGGTGGAGGGAATTATGACCCAATGCTACATGCCCATGGAGGTTCAAGAGCTTTGGGAAGGAGGTACATTATTCTTCCATCCTGCCTTGGTTTTAGGCTTTCTTCAGCACCAACTCTGGAGAAAAGAGGAAGAAATATGACTCATGGAGAGGCAAGGTGGAAATCAGGGGCATGCTGAGGAGCTGGCTTTCACCTCCATATCTACCTTCCAAAGTCTGTCTATGTCTGTGTCTGTGTCTGTGTCTGTTTGTTTCTGTATATCACTGTCTCTCTCTCATCTTGAAGAGAGTCTAGAGCCACCTGTCTTCTCTTTCAAAGTAGGAAGGAAGAAAAATCTTCTTCTTCTCCAAAACTCTCACCAACTTCACATCTCACATTGGAACATAGTGTTGAATCATCGTTTTCTTCACCAATTACAAGAATCTTTTGCAAAAATTCCAGGCCTTAAGCTCAGGTTACATTTGTATTTCAAAGACTATGGAATAGAAGAGGGATTGGAGGAGTTCTTCTTCAACCCAGAGGATGGAACTAGGAGAACCAGATGGAAATGACAAATTTAGGCTTAATTTTAGGAAAAAAGATTTTATTAACAATTAGATCTATCCAGTAGCATAATAGACTGACTTGGGAGGTGGTGGGTTTCTCTTCAATGGAGGGGTTTAGCCAAAGACAGAATGACAACTTGTCAGGTATGTTGTAGAGGGGATTCTTTTTCCTGCACAGATGGGCTCGATGACTTCTGAGATTCTGTGATAACCCTCTTTCAGATGTAATAAATGCTGATATGTATATAACACTTTAAATTCTTTTTCTCTTTTGAACCTCACAACCTCTTAAGGTAGGCATGGCAGGTATAGTCATTCCCATTTCACAGATGAGCACACCTGCCTGTGATCACATGCTTAGAGGTTTCTTTGTGCACCCAAGTCTGACATATTTTCCACTACACCATTCTGTGTCCCATTCACTTCCTGTTTGATTTACTTTGGCAAAAGCTAGCAATCACAATCTGCTTCTCTGACTCCCCAGGCTATGCAAAGAAACAAAGGCAGTACTGGTAAACACAAGATCTAAACAGCTGGCTATGGATCCATGGTGTAAGACTGTTGGAAGCCATGTCAACGTCTGTCTGGGCAGTCTGATATATGAACTCCATGGGAACTTAGTTTGGAGGTCACAAAACTGGGGGAGATATTACCTAAGGATTCACTAACTAGGATAGTGACTTCAATCCTTAATCAAGAATTAGGGAAAAACCAAGGATATTTTGTTCTTGATTTGACCATCTTGAAAACCAGTATATCTCACTGTTCAGATAGTCCTCTCTGAAAATTCCATATGGAAAAGAGAAGAAACAGATTCCTTCCCCTCTCCCAATACAATGAGAGCAGGGACTTGGTATTATTTTCTCTATCACTGGTACCTAGTACAGTGCCTACCATATGGTAGAGGCTCAATAAATGCTTGTTGAAATGGGTTTAATTGAATAATGGGGTGGTGGAAAGAGTCTTGGACAGGGTTTGAATCTTGACTGTCACTAATTGTATGAGACTGGGTGAGTCATTTCACCTTTTGATGTCTCAGTTTCCTTTATAAAATGAGGGGATTGGACCAGATGACCTCTAAGGTATCTTTGTCATAGCTATTTGGAACACAGGTGGGGATAGACTGTGATGGATAGACTGGCTAACCAGTACCTGATCCTTTCTGCTCCCTTGTCTCTGCTGGAAACAGACAGAACTGAATCCTTCTGAAAACTTTCCTGTCTCCTTTCTGAGGGATGGTACAGGGTGTGATGATTTTTTCTAGTCACCTTTTCTCCCTACTCCCTTTCTCCTTGATATTTAATCAGCTACTCCCTATTAGAATAATTAGCTTAATTTTTAGCTGAAGTACAACATCATGGTTCTCAGGTCTGTGAATTCCCTTTCTATATTTTATGGAGTTTATATCAAATGAAAAGTTATTAATATAACCAACTAGCTTGGAGCCCCCAGTCAAGAAAATTCTTAACATTCAAACAAGGATTTGAATCTCTACCTTAATTTAAATGCTTATTTATACTTAATTTATGAGCAGGAGGGTTTCAGAAAAACCTGGAAAGACTTAAATGAACTGATGCAAAATGAAGTGAGCAAAACCAGGAGAACATTGTACACAGTAACAGTAATATTGTACGATCAACTGTGAATGACTTAGCTATTCTCAGCAAAATGATGATCCAAGACAATTCTAAAGGATCCATGATGAAAAATCCACACCCAGAGAAAGAACTGATGGAGTCTGAATGCAGATTGAAGCATACTATTTTATTTCCTTTTTTTTTTTGGTTTGTGTCTTCTTTCACAACATGACTAATATGGAAATGTGTTTTGCATGATTGCACATGTATAACCCATATCAAATTGCTTACTGTCTCAGGGAGGAGGGCAGAGAGGGAGAGAATTTGGAACTGTCTCTCTCTCCATACACACACACACACACTCACACATTCTTGTTCTTCTTGTTCCTCTGATCTACAAATCTCAGTAGACCATGATTTCCCAATCCTTTATTACATCCCTCCTTGGTATTTGAGATTTTTTAGCCCCTTGAAAAATTGACTGTTGTGCACTTAAAATCTGGAATTACACAGTGTAGCATCAAATTGCATCAGTATTTAAAAGAACAGGGATGATTAACCCAGCATTCCAGGTAATCACCTTAGAGTGACATTCACAGAAAATATACATCAACAGTACATAATAGATCCAGTATGTTTCAGAACATAACTTTACAGATTGCTCTGATGACTATAGATTTAAATTTCATTCAGGACACATTATATGCACAGCATGTACATGTCTAAGCAGTACATACATATCTATGTAACACAAACAAAAAATGTAAAATAGCAAATATAAACTGATAATGACACCAGCAGGCTATGCAATGTGAAATTATGTGCACTTAGCTAACAACAATACCAAACACAGTTAACAAATATACAGTATGTGCAAGATGCTACTACAAAGCAGATAAATGTAACCATGAGAGAATAATAATAATAAAATAGGAGCAAAGTGAATGTGCAGCAATTAATGTGTGCATCAATGAATATATGTAATTACATACAAAATGCATATTGTGTGGGTAAACTTTTGTATTGCTATCTGGCTTCAGGTATAACTATTTTGCCATTTTATCTGAGATATTATAAGTTATTGTGGTCACTAATCAAATAGTCCTTGCTCTTCTGTGATCTGCTGAGCTATCTGTCTTTATATTAGTGGTAACGAGAGTATGGTTACTCATCATTCTCACAAGAATCATAGTTCCACCTCCCTAAACCTGAACTTGTAGAGGGCCCAGGCTGGTTGTCAGTGTTACTCCATTCTATGGGATGTATCTGTATACTAGGAGCTACATGGCTGAAGTTCTTGGTGGAAAAGATAAGAGAATCTCTTGGATGGGATTTTAGTTGGGATTTAAAGAGAAAGAGAATCAACCTAAGGTTGAAACTTCAATTTTAAAATTTTTTCTTTAATAACATTTCATTTTTTCCCAATTACATGTAAAAACAATTTTAACATTCATTTAAAAAAATTCTGAGTTCCAAATTCTCTCCCTCACTGAGACAATAAACAATTTGATATAGGTTTTACATGTGCAAGCATGCAAAACATATTTCCATATTAGTCATGTTGTAAAAAAAAAGATAAAAAAATAAACAGGAAAAAGTAAAGGAAGTGAAAAATAGCATGCTTCAATTTGCGTTCAGACTCCATCAATTCTTTCTCTGAATGTGGATTTTTCATCTTGAATCCTTTAGAGTTGTATTGGATCATTGTATTGCTGAGAAGAGCTAAGTCATTCACAGATGATCTTACAATATTGCCGTTACTGTGTACAATGTTCTTTTGGTTCTGCTCACTTCAGTCAGCATCAGTTCATGCAAGTCTTTCCAGGTTTTTCTGAAACCATCCTGCTTGTCATTTCTTATAGCACAATATTATTCCATTACATTCACATACCACAACTTGTTCAACCATTCTTCAGTTGATGGACATCCCCTCAATTTCCTGTTCTTTGCCACCACAAAAAGAGTTGCTATAAATATTTTTGTACAAATAGGTCTTTTCCTCCTTTTCTTTTGATCTTCTTGGGGTATAGACCTAGTAGAGATATTGCTGCCTCTTCAAATGTTATTCTGGCCTCATTTTATAGGTGAGGAAACTGTGGATCTGGAATTTAAGGGACTGGCCTAAGATTTTTTGGATAGCATGTGTCTGAGGTGGGATTCAAATCCAAGTTTCTCAAATTTAGGTTGAACTCCCTTTTCACTCGGTCACCATGATTCTTAGTAACTATAGCCACTTAATCTCTTGGGACTATTTTGAGGATCAAAGTAAGTATAATGGGTGGCATAATGTATAAAGTGCTTTACAAATCATAAGGTGCTTTAAGAATGTCAGCTGTTTGCCTTTTTTATGTAAAGCACTATGCTAGATAGGAAGGAGAAGGAGATACAGAGTTGGGCTACTCAATAAGCATTTATTAAGTGCCTAACAAATGTCAAATACTGGGAATACAAAGACAAACTGTACCCAGCACTGCCCTCAAGGAGTTTGTATTCTATGGGAGGATGAGACAAGGCAAGACAAGACATAGTCCCTGTCCTTGAAAAGCTCAATTTAGTAGGGGAATAAGATAATAATAATAATAATAATAATAATAATACCTAACCACTAGCATTTTTATAGGGCTTTAAAGTTTACAAAGCGCTTCATAAATATTATCCATTTTATCTTCACAACAATTCTGTGAGGTAGATGCTATCATTGTACTCATTTTACAGATGAGGAAACTGAGGTAGATAGTAGTAAAGTGACTTGACCAGGGTCACATAGCTAATAAGTCTTTGAGGTTGGATTTGAACTCAGGTCTTATTGATTCCAGGTCTAGCACTCTATATGATGAGGGCATTAGAGAGGTATACAATGTATTCTGTATTTCTTCCCCAAGAAGAAAAAGTCATTACCAATTGGTGGCATGTAAGATGGGAAGTTTGGAGAAGGTTTCTTCGAAGAGGTGGCGTTATACATTGAACCTGAAAGAAATAGTAGGAAGCGTTTATCTGTCACTTGGTCCATAGTTTGTCGCAATTATGAAGCAGTTCAGACCACCAAAGGACAGCATCCTTGGGCTTTCAAGTGATATGTAGACTGTGATGGAAAGAGCACAAGGCCTGGAGTTAGGAAGCTAGAGTTTGAATCCCAGGTCCAACCTTTTCTGATTGTGTGGCCTTGGGCAAACTACCTCTTCTCTCTGAAGCACGGATTTTTTTTTGGCTTTAAAATAACCCAAAGGGGCTGTGGTGAGCAAGCCCCTTGGCAAATCTTAAAGCGTGATGGATATATTCCTTATTGTTATTATTGTCTTTGCACTGCCAGAACTTAGGGCAGTGCTTTATACATAGTAGGGGCTTAATAAATGTTTTCTGAATTCTCACCATGAGGCTCCTTATGTAGAGCAGACGGTGCCTGGCAATTACTCACCCACCTCCCACTGAGCCCTTTGGAAAAGCTTCTAGAATGGTGTGGTTTGTTGGAGGAAAAAAAATTGGGAGTAGCAGGAGACCTACTTTGGAATCTCAGTTCTGACACTAGCTCTCTGTTGGTCAAGTTGGTTCCCCTTTCTAAACCTCAGTTTCTCAATTTGTAAAATGAGGAGGTGGAACTAGGGGATTTCCAAGATCCTTTCTAGTTCTTACAATCAAAGAATCCATAAACGTGCTGTCAAAATCTAAGGGAAATTCCTAGGGATGCCTCCATCTCACTACAAGCCAAGCTTTGCTCCCCCACCCCAATCTGAAATTCCTATGGCTTGTTTTTCTCTCCTGGGGTGGGTGTGCGTCTCTTCATGGTGATCACGCTGAGATTACCCAAGTACATTGATGAAGATGTTGCCAGGGCAACAATGTGGTTTCCTTTAACAGCGTGTAAATAGGTGCATAAATTTGTTAGCATTGGGAGTTATTGCACCGGTTCATCTTCATTAATGGTGCTAATGCTATTTGGGTGACATTTTTGACACTCTTCTACTCCCCTTCCCCATTTATAAGTGATCTTCATGGGCTTCTGTGTCTTATTGGGAAATAAGAAATCAAGGAGAAACTAGAAATTACAAGCAGAAAATAAATCATCAGTTGTTGTCTATGACAAAATTATGTTCTGTGTGGAATAGAACTCTGCATCTGATTCAGTTCTGTAGACTGTCATTAAGGACAGAGAGGAAGGAAGGGGACCATAGATTTAGAGCTGGAAGGGACCTTGGAAGCCACGTAATCCAAACCCCTCATTTTACAGATGAGGAAACTGAGTTCTGATGTCACATGAGTAGTCCACAGCAGAGCTAGAATTCAAACCCTCTGTGGTCTTCTGAGCAACATACAGTGTTAGAGTTTAGATTTTTAAAAATCTATTCATTTATTCATGTTTTCTTGTGGGTTTCATTTCTCCTTCCCTTCTTTGCTCTTCTTTACTGTCTGGCCCACATGTCCTATCTTTGCCATGTATGACTGAGCCTCAGACTATTTCTCTGTTTCTCTGACCTGTGAATCTCTGTCTGAGTTGTCTAGGGGAATCTGAAAAACCCTGAAGGGTCCACAAATCAGGTTGAGTCCAGGGGAATTTATGGCCTCCTTCAGCTCTGGGGAAACCTATTGCAACTGGAGGTCAGTCTGGGTTTTTTCTCTCCCTCCCCTTATTCTCAGGGAATTGTTTAATCTATTACCTACAAAACATTGATCACAATAAAGTCTTTGTTAATAAGATATTTGCTTTAACTCATTCATTTAGCATACATTTATTTAATTTCCTTTATTTTATCTGTGACCAACCCTTCAACAAGACCTAGAGAAGGATGGAATGAGATCATTCATTCAATAGGCTTGTGTTATCTGCTGAATTCATTCTTTCTTTTGTTCTGCAGCTACTTATTGGGCTTCTGATGGATTCATTCGTTTAGTCAGTAAGAAGACACTTATAAAACATCTTTTGGGCTTATATACTCATCATTTTATATTAATGTATTAAGCATCTTCTGGATTCATTAATTCATTCTATTCTTATTTATTGTCTACTGGAATCATTCATTCATTCATTCAATAGACATTTAGTAAGTTTCAGTTGGATTCATTCGTTAAGCACATACTAGACTCAGTTCAAGAGATTCTAAGTTCCTTCTGGAATCATTCATTCATTCATTCATTCATTCATTCATTCATTCACCAGCCCTGAATTAGGTGCCTGCTGGATGTGAGTGAAATTTGTAAACTCTAGATTACTTTAGAAATTCAAGTAGTTCAATAAAGTCAGGAAGTCTTGGCATTTCTTGGAGTGTACTTGGAAAATGAGAACACATAGACTGTGAGACAACTAAAGAATAATACAAGGTCACAGATTATCAGCTTCCATTCTTATCCTCCTCTTCTGCATCATAGCTTAGGGGTGGCCCTGGACAACTGGGGGCTATGCCAGTGAAACCCAAGGTCTTGGTGGCTCTACTAAACTGGAAAAGTTTTTGGTATGATTCTGCTACAAATGGTCTGTCTAGAATACCAGATTTAGAGTCAGAGGAGCTAGGCTCAAATCCTGGCTCTGCCAAGATTAATTAATTAATACTTTCATGACTTTGGGCAAGTCACTTCATCTATAGGCCGTGGTTTCTTCATCTGTAAATAAAGGGGTTGGATCAGAAGACCTCCAAGAACCCTTCTAGTTTAGAGTTAAGATCCCACTGTCAGCAGAGATAAATTCAGAAAGGCTTATCCCCAGGTTGACCTTAGGACAATGAATTTCTTTGGCCACAGCAATTCTCAAAGACCCTCTATTAAATACCTGAGGAGTTTCTATCTGCATCAGTGAGAGGAATGTCCAGACTAAATCACAGATCCTTGAAATCCTGCAAATCAAAGACAAAAGATTACAAATCAACTGACACAAAGAGATCTGGTGAGGCTTTAGCATTAGACAAGGCAGAAGATCAGCTACAAAACCAGGCTAGAAGACCTTCCTTACATTACCTCTTCATGGGTGCTGCTGACCAATAGGGCCAGCTACAGTTGGGAATTGCCACCTACTACCCTGTTCTCTTGAATTTCACTGCCAGCACAAGTGCCCTTTATCTGGGCATCTGTACCAACTTCTAGCATTCACATAAAGTTTTAAACTTTGAAAAATCTTTTACATTTATTATCTCATTTCATTCTCACAATTACCCTTTAAAGTAGGTGTAATTATTATCTCCATTTTACAGTCAAGGAAACTGAGGCAGACAGCTGTTAATTGACTTACTCATGGTCACATAGCTAGTAAGTGTGAATTTGAACTCACATTTCCTGACTCTTAAGTCCAGCATTCTACCACTAGCCACCTAGTTGTGTAGACTGTAACATCTTTAAGATCAGAACCTATTTTATTTTTTATCTTGTCAAGCAATGGGTCCTGCATATAGTAGGCACTTAGCAAGTGTTTGATACATTGAATTAAACTGAATTACTCAGTCCTGAGGCTATCATGGTGTTAAATCTGGTACACAAACACATCCTTATGTGGTTGGGGTAGAGTCCCAACACAAACACCATATCAGAAATTTAATCAGAGGCCCAACCCTTCCTGGAAAAATGCCTCACTGCCTCCTGGAGAAAGTACTTAATGTGTGATGGCCTGACTCCAGGTTCCAGAGAAAGGGCATAAACTCAGGCTGCTAGCACCCTGTTTTATTAGCTCAATGGAGAAAGGACACAGTACACACAGCAGAGAAATTTCTCCTCAGGAAATCAATGTTTGGTAACCCTTTTCAAGCCCCATCTGGTTCTCGTTTAAGCCACATAAAGGCTCTAAAATTGGTCTTCCTCACTGGAGACAACACTTATTCCTCCTTAAATATTCAGGGACGCTTTACTCCTACAAAATGGTGGTGGTGGGGAGAGAGTTAGGGGAATGGGGCGGGGGAAGGGTAATGCAACCAGCTTCACTGGATTGCCAGCTTTCTCCAATCTATGCCGACAGAGCCAAGTGTTTCCCCTGGCCATGGTGCTGACCACTTCTCTAATGACAGTATTAATGTATAGGATCATAGAACATAGATTTAGATCTGGAAGGGACCTTAGAGGTCATCTAGTCCAAATCCCTCATTTTTCAGGTGAGAAAACTGAAGCCTATACAAGTGAAATGACATGCCCAAGGTTACATAGCTAGTAAGCAATAAACTTGCCTAGCGTCATACGTCTATTATGTATCAAAGGCAGAATTTGAGCCCAGGTCTTCCTGATTGCAAATTCAGCACTCAGTCTCCCTTTACTTCATGTTGATGTATGTTACAAATATCTCTATATATTTCTGTATCTGTTAACTCTACCAGGCTGTAGGCTTCATGAGTACTATACATGTTTACTTAGCTAAACTTTATTTTTTCTCCTAGCATGGAACATGGTGTTGGACACATAGTAAATTATTTTTTTAAACAAACAAACAAAAAAAGAATTTGCATCACAAAATTGCTTTTGCATCACATTTATTTCTCATGTAACAAAGAATAAAATAGAGAGAAAACAAAACAGTTCGGTAAAACTAACATAGCAACCAAGTAAATTTCTACACCAGGGGTGGGGAACCTATGGCCTCAGGGCCTCCAGGGTCTTCAAGTATGGCCCTTTGACTGAATCCAAACTTCACCAAACCAATACTCTTAATAAAAGGACTTGTTCTGTAAAACTTGGACTCAGTCAAAAGGCTGAACCTGGAAGACCTAGAAGGCCACACATGGCCTCAAGGCTGCAGGTTCTCCACCTCTGTTCTACACCCTTAGTCCCTCATCTCTGCAAAGAAGTGGGGGAAATGAATTTTAAAAAAAAAAATCTCTACTCTGTGGCCAGACTTGATCATTATAATTGTATAGTCTTCAGTTTCTTTTTTCCTTCTATCTGCATTGTTATAGTTATACATAATAATCTTAATAAGTGATTATTTAGTTGAATTGAATTTGGAGAGTGCTAGGGTATTCTTAGAAAACAATAAACAACATATGATTGATCCCTCTCCAGTCATCCACTTTTTCCCTGGCCAGAGGAATAGGTTGCTCCAATATCTTCTATCCCCACCCCCTGCAAGGCTATACTCTATGGAGTGCTAGTTTAAGGAAGACTGAGACACCTTTCAGCAGAATAGAAGATCAGAGTTTGAATCTCAACTCTCCTGTCTAACTACCTGTGTGACATGGGAAAGTCCTTTGTCCTCTCTGGTCCTCAGTGTTGTCAACTGTAAAAGGAGGGAGCTGGACTTAGGAATCGTAGAACATAGATTTAGGGGTGGCAAGGACCTTAGAAGTTGTCTGTTCTGATCCCCTCTTTTTACAAATGAGGAAATGAGACCTAGAGAAGTTGTAACTTGTCCAGGGTCACACTGTAAGTAGCAGAGCTGGGATGCAAACCTAGGCCATGTGACTCCAAATAGGGTGCTCCCCTCCACCCCCATTCCATATTGTCTCCCAAAGATCTAAGGTCCCTTCCAGGTCTAACCTCTATGAGCCTGGGGATTCTGCCATTCTATTTGAGTCTAAGACTCCAGGCTCTCATACAGCAGTCCATACCTAGTCCTCAGCTCATTCCCTACATCCCACATGATCCTTTAGACAGGATGTACCTGTGCAACATTAACTCAGTTGCAGTTGATACGTCATCATACTAATCCGCCTCCAATGCAGTTATACTTCTAGGTTTACAACCTCGTGAGGCACACTAACAATACTTAAACCATTCCCTGAAATGCGGCTAAAAAGACACTTAATTATGCAGTCTGGAAGTGAGCAAGGGACACAGTCAGTGGTGTTAGTGGTTCCATGGTGTTAGTCCAGGTAACCTTCTTGGTGGAGGTGTTTCTTCAGTTGGGCCATAGAAGATGGTTTTTTTTTGTTTTGTTTTGTTTTTTTCTTTTCTTTTTTTTATTAATTTATTTTGATTTATCAATAATCACTTCCACATGCTTTTGAGTTTAAAATTTTTCTCCCACTTCCTCCCCACCACCCTCCCCAAGATGGTGCACAATCTGATATAGGCTATACATTTAGAAGATGGTTTTGAATGCTTTCTTCTGAGAGTCTCTCTGAAGGGGTGGAGGGAAATTAGGAGGAGGGACATTACATTATACCTACTATACAGAAGCTGAGTTAGGAGTAAGCATTTCAAGTCAATTCAACAAGCATTTAATATGTACTTACTGTTTGTGAGGTACTCTTAGGTACTGGGGGTGCAAAGGCAAAAAATAAATAGTCCCTGCCCTCATAGAGCTTCCATTCTAGCTTGACAATAATGTAGACCTTGTGGGAAGAATCCATCCCATAGCATCAGAACACATTTTTCTCACAACAGCCCTGTAAAATAGGAGGTGCAAATGTTATTATCTCCATTTGGGGGGCAGAGAGTGGCACTGGAGATCAGAGAGGAGAAGTGACTTACCTCTGTTCGCACAGCTTATAAGTAGGACTTTATCACAAGTCTTCTGACTTCAAGTCTGATGCAGAGCTTTGTGACCCTGGGTAAGGTCTTTTATCCCTCAGTGATCTAAGTAATCCTCTTATTGGAGAGAAGGGAGCAACCTCTATTGATAAGAGAGTTTTTCTAACTTGGGAATTCCCTAGACCAATGAAATCATAGGACCAGTCCTTATCCTTTTAGCAATTTATATCTATGTCCCATCTCTTAACTGACTATAATGTATGGAAAACCCTGCAAGGTGAGCTCAGCAGCCTAGGAAGCAGTGAGGTCTTTTTTTTTCTCTCTCCTCTGTGCCTCTTGTAGTGTCCAGCACATAATAATGATTCATGCTTCCACAGGTTTAAAGTTTACAAGATATTATCCTCACTACAATTCTGAAATAGTTGGCAACCATTTTACAGATGAGAAGTAGAGGTCCAGAGAGGTTAAATGAATTTTCCTCATTCACACAACTAGGAAATAGCAAAACTGAGACTGGAACCCATGAATTCTGATTCCTCATTCAGTGTTCTTTTTCTGGATGATTCTCAGAGTAACCTCTTAATAAATGTTCCCTGAATGAAACTACTTTAAAAATGTTAGAAGAAACATCTGTAGTATGTAAAATTATTTGTAAACCTTCTCAACAAATCTCAGATTATTAGAGTGGGAAGGGATACTATAAACATAGATTTTGCACTGGAAGGGACCTTAGAGGTCATTAGATCCAAACCGTTCATTTTACAGATGTGGAAACTGAGGCACAAAAAGGTTAAGCTACTTGCCCAGTGTCACAGAGCTGGGAGGTGTCTGAGACAGAATTTGAAATTGTCTATCATGACTCAGAATTCAGCACCTTAGCCACTATAACACCTAGATGCCTCTTGCCATGTTTTATGAGTAGAAAAGCTGAAGCCCTGAGCAGAAAAATGACTAGCCCCTGGTCATATAGCTAATAAAGTCAAGGTTCTAAAGCTTTTCCCACTATACTATACTGCCTGTAATAGCTTGCAAACTCTTTGAGAATAGAAGCTATGTCTTACCACTTTTGTTATTTTTCAGTCATTTCAGTTGCTTCTGACTCTTTGTTACCTGATTTAGGATTTTCTTGGCAAAGATCCTGGAGTGGTTTGCATTTCCTTCTCTAGCTCATTTTACAGATGAGGAAAATGAGGCAAACAGGGGTAAGTTATTTGCACAGAGTCATGCAGCTAATAAGTTCTGAGGCTACAGCACGATTTGAACTCACATCTCCTTGTCTCCAAGTACAATATCTATCCACTGTATCACCCAGCTGCCTATCCGTTACTCAACTCCATGTGCCAAATCCCTGCCTCAAATATCTGCAAGTGCTGACAATGGAGCCTTGCACAGAGTAGGTGATTGACAAAAGTTTTATTGAATGAAATAACATTGAAGAGTTAGGGGTTTCAGTATACTTGGAGACAAAATCTTGCCTCTGACCCTATTTGAGTCAAAAGTGTGACATGAACACAAAGAAGCCAAGGCAGTCTTAGGCTTCATTGAGTGAAAATGTCTAGGACTAGAGAGGACACAGTCATGCTGGCCCCATGTTGGTTATAGAACACACATCAGGAGGATTGTAGTCATTTATATGCATCATATTTTAGAAGGGACAAAATATCCAGAGAAAGGCAACCAGGATGAAGAAAGACTTCAATCAGACCTGTTGAGGATTGGTTGCTAGGATGGGGATGTTCACTGAAGAGAGGACATGACTCAGAGGCATATCATTGTTATCAATGTATTAGAAGGGTTATTTTGTGGAAGAGAGATTATACTTGAAAAGAATGAATGAAAAAACATTTATTAAGTGCTTGCTGTATGCTAGGTTCTGTGGTAAATGCTGGGAAGGCAAATACAAAAAGGAAGTCAATCCTTGCTCATAGAGGGCTCATATACTAATAGAGGGTAACAATTCACATAAGGGATGGTGTCTAGAGAAAGATGTTTTTAACTGGGAAGTCACAGGAGTGGTGTGTGGATTCATAGAGCATTAGTTGGCATTCTTGGAAGAATGGTGGCATTGATTTAATTACTATTCCTCAAGCTAGAGGTAGAAATGGAGCTTGGGGGAAGGGTCCCCAAAAGGCTGCAACATGGCATGAAGATGACCAGAGAGCAGTAATACTGTGAGTCTGAGTGAGGCTAGTTATGGAGAATTCTCACCACTTAGGAGGTCAGTGATTTAGGACAAGAGCTGGAAAGCCTGGTAGGAGGGGAGAAAGCATAGCATGCAGATGACTGGAGAGCAGCAGCATGCAGGGTCTGGCCTCTTGGGTCCAAACAGCAGAACCAGGAGCAATGGCCAAAATGTGTAATGAGGCAGATTTAAACTCTAGGTCCAGAAGAACCTACTAAGTAGAGATGTCTAACAGTGGACTATGTAGCCTGGAGCATTAATGGGTCTTCCCCCTCCACTTCTTGGATATCTTTGGTCACAGGCTAGATAACCATTCATCAGAGATGCTATAAAGGATATTCTTGGATTCTTATTCAGGTGTAGTCTGGACTAGACAGTTACTCAATTTCTAACACTGAGATTCTTCAATTCAGAGGAAGAAAGACATTAGGATTCATTTGAGTTGACCCTCTTTTGAAAAGTTTCAAAGTATGTTCCCTCACTTGGTGCAGCACACTGTGGTGCCTTCCATATGTCCCAGTTAACACCCACAGTTAACACTCCCTCTAGTCCAGTAGATAATATGCTGTGCTCTGTTCTCCCAGGCTCCATGGCCAGGAGGTGGTAAAGTGAGAATTTGCTGCTTAGATTTTTATAACTACTGTAGAAATTTCCCGTTAGGGCTGTGGGAGTTCTGGTTAATTACCCATACAATACAGCCTGCTGGAAAGAAGACCTCCCTGGGAGGCAGGACCCCTGGGTTCAGCTCCTGCCTCTTCCTCTGACCACCTAGAAGATGGTCCTTAGGAGGAAGAGTGGAAAGAGCCCAGTGCTAAGAGACAAGAGACCTGGACTGGAGCCACAACTTTGCCATCAAGTTGCTATGTGACCTCAGACAATAGTTAACAGTCATTTTTAAAGTACGTTTAAGGCACTGTGCTTAGAATTACCAAGATTAACCAATTAATAAATGGACCAGCACTTATTTAATACCTCCTATGTACTGGACCCCATGCTACACATTGGGAATGTAGAGACAAAAACCAAAATAGTTCTTGCTCTCAAGGAGCTTTTATTTTTACTAGGGGAAACAGCATATACACATTTAAATACAGGTAAACTATTAATTTTTTTTCTGAATCAGCAATTTTATTAATGTAGAGAACTTTTGGAGAGGGAACACTCCCCTTACCCTAAACCAATGCAGATCAGCAACTGGTCCAGAATTTGCATTTTCAGCAAGTTGCTTGGTACATTGAGATGTTAAGTGACAGTTTGCATCAGAACCAGGCCTTCTGACTTTCTATCTATCTATCTATCTATCTATCTATCTATCTATCTATCTATCTGTTTGCCTGTCTGTCTATGCATACATACACACATATACTATCTTGGATATATATATATATATATATATACACACATATGTATGTATGTGTATATATACATATACATACACACACATACATGAATGATTAGGTAATGGGGGAAATTGAGGAGCAGGTAGGGCAGCACTAGAAGCTAGGGGGCTCCAAGAAGGCCTCATGTAGGAGGTAGCACTAGAATGCTATGCCTTAGAGGGGCCTCTAAAAATCAGACATGAGAAGGTCACGCATTCCAGACATGGAAGACAGCCTGTGCGAAGGGTTAGAGACAGAAGAGAGAGTACTATATGGTAGGAACAAAGACCAAAAGCTACACAATTATTGCCTTTTAAGAGATCTGACTATACACCAACTGAAGGATATAAAAATGAATGACACTTCTTGACCTCAAGGAGTTTGCATTCTATTGAGCAGGTAAACAGTAAATCAATATGAGACAATTTGATTAGGAACAAAGTATTAACGCATCAGAGTTGAATCTTAAAAGCAGTCATATTTTTCTAAATGATGACACAACAGGCAGGTCAACCATGTTGCTGTTGACTAGGTGGTGATGATAGTAGTGTCAACAAGAAAGAAAAGGTAGAGTGAAGCAGTAGTTCCCAAGAAGACACAAGGAACTGAATTTTGCAAATCATTATTTAAATCAAGGACATTTGGGATAAGCCACTTACTTTTTCTGAGCCTGCTTATCACCTTTAAATATGGATACTGAATTTGTTATGAGGACTTTGTTTTGCTTTCCTCCCCTTCATTTGGAAGGGGAGGTAGGAGGGAGGGAAATAGATTTTTGTTTATTAAAAAATTAGTTTAGCAAAAGGTCCAGAATATCAAGGAAATTAATAAAAAGAAATGCAAGGGAAGGTGGCCCAGCTGTACCAGATCTTAAATTGTATTATAAAGTAGCAATCACCAGAACTACTTTGTACTGGCTAAGAAATAGAGTGGTGGATCAGTGCAATGGGTTAGGAACACAAGACAGAACAGTCAATGACTATAGTAATCTACTATTTGATAAATCCAAAAACTCTAGCTTCTGGGATAAGAACTCACTATTTAACAAAAACTGCTGGGAAAACTGGAAAATAGTATGACAAAAACTAGGCATAGGCCAGCATCTTAAACCCTATACCAAGATAAAGTCAAAATGGGTACATGATTTAGATATAAAGACTGATACTATAAGAAAATTAGAAGAGCAAGGAATAGTTTACTTGTCAGACCTATAAAGAGAAGAATTTATGACCAAACAAGAGACAGAGAACTTTATGAAATGCAAAATGGATGATTTTGATTACATTAAATTGAAAAGTTTTGCACAAACAAAGCCAATACAACCAAGATTAGAAGGGAAGCAGAAAGCTGGGAAACAATTTTTACAACCAGTGTCTGATAAAGGCCTCATTTCTAAAATATATAGAGAACTGAGTCGAATTTAAAAGAATACAAGTCATTCCCTAATTGATAAATGGTCAAAGGATATGAATAGGTAGTTATTAGAGGAAGAAATTAAAGTTATCTATGGTCATATGAAAAAATGCTCTAAATCACTATTGATAAGAGAAATGCAAATCAAAATGACTCTGAGGTGCCACATAACACCTATCAGATTAGCTAATATGACAAAACAGGAAAATGATAAATGTTGGAGAAGATATGAGAAAATTGGAACACTAATGCATTATTGGTAGAGTTGTGAACTGATCCATCCATTCTGGAGAACAATTTGGAACTATGCCCAAAGGGCTATAAAATCGTACATACCTGTAATACCATTTCTAGTTCTGTATTCCAAAGAGATCAGGAAAAAAAAACCAGGAAAAGGACCCACATGCACAAAAATATTTGTAGCAGCTCTTTTTGTGGTGGCAAAGAATTGGAAATTGAGGGGATGTCCATCAACTGAAGAATGGTTGAACAAGTTGTGGTATGTGAATGTAATGGAATACTATTGTGCTATAAGAAGTGATGAGCAGGCAGACTTCAGAAAAACTGGGAAAGACCTATATGAACTGATGCTGAGTGAAATGAGCAGAACCAAAAGAACATTGTATACAATAACAGCCACATTTTGTGATGACTGACTTTGATAGACTTGGCTCAATGCAAGGATCTAAGAGAACTTCAAAAGACTCTTGATGGAAAATGCTATCCATATCCAGAGAAAGAACTTTGGAGTCTGAATGCAGATGGAAGCATATTATATGCTCTCCTTTTCTTTCGTTGTTTTGTTTCTTCCTTTTCATGGTTCCTCCCATTAGTTCTAATTCTTCTTTACATCATGACTAATGTGAAAATATGTTTAATGTGAATGTATAAGTAGAGCCTATATCAGATTGCATGCCGTCTTGGAGAGGGGGGAGGAGAGGGTGGAGGAGAAAATTCAAAACTCAAAATCTTATGGAAGTCAATGTTGAAAACTAAAAATAAATAAATTAATTCTATAAAAATTAGTTTTTTTTATATGAGGTTATGGGGTTAAGTGACTTGCCCAGAGTCATACAGCTAGTAAGTGTTATGTGTCCGAGGCCAGATTTGAATCCAGGTCCTCCTGACTCCAGGGCCAATGCTCTATCCACTGTGCCACCTCGCTGTCCCAGTTTTGTTTTAAAAATAAAAGAACATATATGACTATGACTCCAATGTTCACACAACAAAATGAGAGTGTTAGGTATTCTATTCTCTAATATCCCTTCACCTCCAATTCTGTGATCCTATCACTTTAAGCAAGTTCTTTCCCTTCTCTCAGGCTCATTTTCCTCTTCTGTAAAATGGGAGGATTGAATCGGATGATGAATGTCCCTTCCAACCATGACATCCTATGAATCTCTGTGCTACTGTTTTTCTCTTTTCTGAGCTGAGAGTAGAAGAACTTGACTTCTCCCTAAGGCACAGGAGGACAGACTATTCACCCTAGGAAAGTCATGTCTGATCAAGCCCAATGCTTCGGGCCATCTGGGTGGCTGGGCTGACTCCTAGCCCCACCCCAGGGAAGCCCCAGGGCTCTAGGATGCATCCTTGGAAGGTGGTAAACAACCTCCCATGCTTCCCAGCTGTGGCCACACCTGCAGAACATCCACTGCTCCTGGCAGGAAGCAATTAGATTGATGCTATATACCTCAGCACTGGGGTTTTTCCTGTACTGGAGATTCTGACTGGCCCATTTCCAGGTTTTTGGTGGATACTATGTTTATCAGAAGAAAGCTGACTCAGGATCCAGAAAATTCTGTCTCAGAAATTGTTGGGTGGTCAATTTAATCTTGTGTGTGTGTGTGTGTGTGTGTGTGTGTGGGTGGGTGGGTGTGTGTGGCTTTCTAGGTTAGCACTTCAGACACTGGAGTTCATCAGCTTCCCCAGGAGGGTGGAGACCTCTCATGGTTTCCCCTATGGGAAACCAGTGGGATGTAAATGCCTTCAGGGAAGAGGCTGTTTAGTGCTTGGTTCTGTATCCTTGTACCTTGTGTTGTGCCCGACACAATGAACGGAAGGACTTGCAGTGTCCAAGAGCCGTCCAAAGTGGGGATCACATTCTGAAAAAGTTGAGTTAGCCCCAAGTACTGGGGCACAAAAAGAATGCCAGTCTAGTCAACATGTTGATCAAGGCAGATTGGCAACATGGTGTTCTGTGTGTGAGCCCATTTTCTTGGACTCTTGCCTGCCTTTAGACCACATGTTCCAGTCTGAAACTTCCCATTTGACCTATCCTTCTGCACCATCTACAACTCTGTCTCACCTCGCTGGCCTCTCTGTGAGCATTCAACCCTCTTTCTTTGAATGACCTATCTCTGGCTTCTGGTCGCCTTATGCCCTGAGATGGTACTGCTTCCCAAAGCCCTGCCCTCAATGGGTAGACTGTCATAGGGTAGTTTACACACACCACGGAAGCTTCTTGGCTGCAGTCAAAGCCAGGGGACTTGCTGGGGTGGGTAGTGAAAATGGAATTTCTCCCATTCTAACAGAAGCTGAGGCCCAGCAAAGTGGAATTAGCTCACCCATAGTCATCCAGACAGACAGTGGCAAAGTTGGGACTGGAATCCAGATCTCCTGACTTGCAGTACTATGGCACTGAGGCGACCCTACTCCTGGGATTTGCTGATTGGGCTGGAGTGAGAATCTGTCTCTACAGGTCCTTGATTGAAATATTGATTTGCAAAATTAGGTTCCTTGTGTCTTCTGGGGAATTGCTACTTTGCTCTGTCTTCTCTGTACTGATGATGGGTGAGACTCCAGTGAGCTAATCATGGAGTTCAGGGTCTTTATACAGAGAGAGATAAAGAATGAGTTGAAAAGTCTTGATTTTGAAGAAGAAAATGATTTCCCATTCTTTGTTTGGAGACTGGAAGAGGCTTTTTCTTGACTTTAGACTTTGGAGAACTTGGCCTTTCTGGGCTTGGAAAGTGACTTGCTTCATTTAGTGGAGAGTGCAGAAAACCTAGAACTCCTGCTGAGACTTATTCTGAGGTCCAGAGAGTGGCTGGAGGAGGGTGAAAGTGTATTTTATAGAATTGCAGGGCAGAGGGGATGGAAGAAACTTTAGAAGATAGACAGGCAGAGCTGGTAGGGATATTAGAACATAGACTATCAGAACTGAGAGGAACCTTAGAACATAAGTTGTCAGAATTTAGAGGTCATCTAGTCTAACACTCACTTTATAGATGAGGAAACTGAGGTCCAGGGTGGATAAATGACTTGCTCCAAGTCACAAGACAAATCAGTATCAAAGTGGGGTTTGAATCCCACTCTTCTGAATCCTAGCCTAGGCTTCTTGTCATCTCACAATGCTCTCCACCTAGGCTCTTGGGCCAGACCCACTCTGCTCCTGATCTGGCACCAGCAGACATTTCTTTCCAAAGAGCTGTCTGCCTCACTTGCTTCCAAAATATCCTTTCAATAATGCAGCGAGAGCCCAAATGCAGAGTTTCTATTTTTATTATCTTGGGTTTCTCTTGAGCACATCCTGTATATTTCCATGCTTCCCCAGCTTCCCTTTGCTCCCTTTCCCCACCCTTCTGTCTTAAGGCCAGCTCCCAGACCTCCCAAATCTTCCCTGGCACCTTACCCTGGCCTCTTGTCTGATTTGTGCTCCAGGGTTATCAATCTCAGAGCCCTGCATGTGCCTGATGGTGATTAGATAAATAGAGCAGTGTGGAGGATAGGGAGCTCTTTGAAGTGTCAGAAGCCTTGGTTCTGATGGGTACTGACTCAGTGACCTTGGATAAGTCATTTCCTTTCCTCTTAGGCAAAGTTTCCTCAGCTACTAATTAAGGATAGTAAGACTTATGCTACCTCTCAGTGGAGTTCACTGAGGCAGGCAAGACCTTTTTTAACTTCAGTGTGTTGTGCAGATGTGAATTATTAATAACAAGCTAAGCCTGGCTGGTCTGAGCGCTTTCTTAAAATGGTGGTTAGGGGAGGAACCAGTCAGTCAGAGAAATGGCCACAGGGGCAGAGTGATGTCCAGCATGAGGAGGCTGCTAAGCCATGGTAGAGAAAATCTGGAGAGGCAGGAGTTGAACTTGGAGGAGAATATTATTAGTGTGGTTTTTTAACCTAAGCATGCTTGATGACTACTGTTAATAAAAGGGGAGCCTGGTTTAGCGGGCAAAGCTGGAAGCCCTGGGCCGAAGTACCATATTTGATCTTTATTAGCTCTATGATTGGGGTGAATCAACCCAAACACCAGTTTCTTCATCTACAAAACGGGATAAGAAGATAAAAAATTTAGAGCTGGAAAGGATCTTAGCTGTCAAGAATAATACTATTTGTACTAGGGATTACATAGGGATGTTCTGGGGATCAACTGTGCTAATAGATGCACTACACCACATATATGTGAGATATCAATCATATCTTTGCAAATTTTGTTTTTATATCTACTTGATTTCCAATTATATGCCTTCCTTCATCCAATGAACCATCCATGTAACAAGGACAAAAAAAAAGAAAGAGAAAAAAAGTTAAGTAAAACCAACCGACACAATGACCTTGCCTAGAAGAATATGCAACATCCCCCAGTCACAGCCCTTCCCCTTTGGAAAGGGAAGAGGGAGGGGCCTTTTCTCAACTCTGCTTGGTTAATAGTCATATCATGATAATTGTCTTTTTTTGGTGACAATAGCACTAGCTCCCATTTCTATAACATGTTATGGTTACTAGCTAGTGCTGACGCTGCCACTCACAAATACTGCAGGGATGAGCTACGGACATCAGCCCAGGGCCCTTCTCTTTCCCCTAGAAAATAGGAGGCAAGAGGTAGCAACCCAGTATGACCCACAGTAGCCATTGCAAGGTGGAGAATACAAATGCTAACCCTGAGGCCCTTGCCCTTACTCAGGGAAGAAACCACAGAGCCAAAGGGCATCGAGCAGTCTAGATTTGCTTTGGAGCCCTGGGTGCAGACAATTATGGCTTGTGTTTGCATGTCATTATATTATTGGTTCTCTCCTTCCCTCTGTCTTTTTCTTTCTGTCTCTATCTCTCTATTTCTGTTTCTAACTCCCTCCCTCCTTCTCTCTCTCTCTCTTTCTCTCTCTCCCCCTCTCTCTCTGTCTCTTTGCTTTTCCATCCCTCTGTCTCTTTATCTCTCTCTTTTCGGTTTCTCTGCTTTGTCTCTCAGTCCCTGCCTCTGTCTCTCTCTAACTCTCTGTCTCTTGTCTATTTCTGTCTCTATCTCTCTGTTTTTTATCTCTATATCTTTCTCTTTCTCTCTTTTCTGTCTCTCTGCTCTGTTTGTCTCTCTGCCTCTGTTTCTGTCTAATTCTGTCTGTCTTTCTATATTTGTCTCTCTCTTTCTCTGCATCTCTGTTTTCCTATTTCTTTTTGCCCCTTTATCTTTCTCTGTCTCTCTTTTCTGTCTCCCTTTCTGTCTTCTCCCCCTCTTCTCATGCTTTGGTCAGCAGGTGACAGTGAGACCAGTCAATGGCGGCAGGATCTCTTGACACTCATCCTGAGACTAAGCGGCTGCTGCGGCTGCAGGAACATTGGTGGCTGGAGCTAAGTGCTGCCCCTGGTTCATAGTAGTCCCTGACCTGTACCTCCATGGCTTCTGCTTAGAATCCAAGCCCCTCAGAGCAGGAGGATCCAAGGGCAGTCAGTACATAGTTCCTCTGGCCTCTCCTCCTGCGGCCCTCCTCCCTCCCTCTCCCCCTTCCCCACTCCACCCCCCCCCCACCCGCTCTTGCACGGGGGGGGGGGGGCCTGGGCTGTAGGCCTGGGGAGGGCTCCTGAGGACTGGTTCTTCAGGGCGTCTCCCTGGAGAGTATTAGCCTGTGAGCTCACCTGCAGCCTTAGAAGAGAAGTTAAGGACAGGGCTGGGCTTGTTTTGGCTCAGTCCTGCTCTGCGCTGGGCATGTGCCTGCCCCTGCTGGAGGAGAGGATGCACTGTCAGAGCTCTCCTCTGCTTAATTCTCTCATCAAGATTATTCCTCCCCAGGGCAGAACAGGACAATTTTCATAATTCAACAGATTACAGCATTTAGAGACGGAAGACTAAATTATCAATTTCAAAGATAATTTAGGCCAACCAAACTCATTTCACAGATGAGGATACTGAGGCCCAGAGAGCAGTGACTTGCTCGAGGTCACGCTGGTAATGCTTAGTGATCAGGATTCCAATTGAGGACCTATGGCTCTGAATCAAGTCTTCTTTCCAAGGAATCACACTGGGCTGACTGCCTGTTTGTTACCTCGTCTCCTGTTTTCTAGCGGAAAGAGAAGGACCCTGGGCTAATACCTCTGTATTAGGACCCTGCGGTACAGGCCTGAGGCTGGGGGGCCATTGGTGAGTGGTAGCCCCAGCACTGGCTAGTTAGCCCAGTGCCCTTGAACACCCTCTCCAGAGACAGAATCTATAAAGATCTGGGTTCAAATCCTGCCCCTGATACTACCTGTGTGACCTTGTACAAGTCACAACCTCTCTGGGATGCCTTTTCTCATCTGTAAAAAGAAGGAGTTGGTCAAGATGGCCTCCAAGTTCCCTTCCACCTCCCAGTGTATGCCCTTGTGAAATTAAGAAACATTGAGTGCCTACTATGTGCGGGGTGCTGTGCAGGGTGCTAAGGATATAGAGATAAAAATGATTCAGTCCTTGCCCTCATATAGTTTACATTTTACTGGTGGGGAGGGGACAGGGAGGTGGATGCACACTTTGT
>NW_020954553.1:10962375-10979155 GCF_900497805.2 Vombatus ursinus
ATGCACACTTTGTTCACAGATAACTAAATACAGAATATATACAAAGTAGATTCAAAATGATGGAGGGATGCACTGGGAAGATTCCAATAATCCTCTTCAAGGAGGTGACACTTGAGATAAAACTTAAAGGAAATTAGGGATTCCAAGAGAATCTGAGAGCAAGAAGAATTGGCATACTTGGCAGAAGCAACAGCCTGAGCAAAGGTATGGAGGAAGGAGATGAAAAATTCTGTCGGTGGAATATTAAGAAGTCCAGTCTGGCTACAGCTAAAAGCATGTGAGGTAGGGTGATGTGCAACCAGCCTGGCAAGCTTAGTAGAGCCAAATTATGAAAGGTGTTAAACACTAATCAGAGAAGATTATGTTTTATGCTAAAAGCAATGGGGAGCCACAGGAGCTTCTTGAGCAAGAGAATGACACAGTATGATTTGTGTGTTAGGAATATTGGTTTGGCAGCCATGTGAATGATGCACTGGTGAGAGGAGAGGCTGGAGGGAGACCTACTGTAACAAAGAAGACGTAACGAGGCCTGAACAGAAAACCAGCAGCTGGCTCAGCTGCTTTCATTCATTGACATGACAGTAGACTAGTCCTGACTTCATGCCCCTTCCCTGACTTCCTTGCCTCCTCCGCATCCTGCTACATGTTGTGTGAAGCAGCACAACTTGAAACTGAGAACAAAAGCAAAAGCATGCCCACATGGGGGCATGCAGACACACAGAGATACTATAATGATGTTGAGAGACAGAGAGAGAGACAGGCAGACAGAGACAGAGAGAAACAGAGAGAGGCAGACAGAGACAGAGACAAATAGACTGACACAGAGATAGACACACACACACATAGAGACAGAGACAGAGAGAGACAGACAGAGACAAATGGACTGACACAGAGATAGACAAACACACATAGTGTGAGAGAGAGACGGAGATAAAGAGACAGAGACAGACACAGACAGAAAGACAGAGACAGAAGAGACAGAGACACATACAGAGTCATAGACAGAGGAAGACAGAGACAGAGACAGAGATAGATATACACAGAGAGAATGAGGCAGAGAGACAGAGATAAAGAGACACAGAGAGAAACAGACACAGACAGACACAGAAGGATAAAAAGACAGAGACATAGAGAGGGACAGAGAAAGACACAGAGACAAAAAGAGATAGACACATACATGGGGGGAGAGAGAGTCCAGTTTTCACAATTACTACCCATTTGCTACCTCTATGACCCAACATTCATATCTCTCAATCTCCGCTGACTAGTTGGAAGCACAAGTACATCTCTGCCTCCATTTTCATGATTAGCTTATGTCAAATAACAAACTCACAGTCACTCATGCCCCATCATCAGATAATGAACAGTCTTAAAATCAACCAAGTGTACACCAGAACCTTCCTCCTTTCTGTGACCTTTCAGTATCTAGGGTGCAAAAATGCTGTTGCAATCAACCACCCATATCAACTGCTCCCCATGTGTGCTGGTAAATATTTAACAATCAGCTTTCTGGAGGGAATATATATGCAGGAATCACTTCTAAGTTTAATCTGCAGTAGCATTATCTCAATCACTTTCTGAAGACTAGACAATTAACGAAACAATAAAGCAAGCATTGATTATAGAGTTTGCCAATTTTCAGGATGTAAGTGCTCACACTGAAAATTGACAATCATTTTTTGTGAGCCGGTATGAGCTGGCTTCAACATACCCCTGGTTGCTCTCAAAATAGAGATAATGACAGAGTGGATCTTCCCTTTGTTTTGGGAATAGTAAGCCCTGGACTTCTTTTCTGCCTCCGAAACCCATAGTGCCCCAATATCCTGACATCATAGCAGGGCTAAGCATTATTCTACACACCCCCAGGTGGAATAAGTTCCTATCCCTTTCTCCATGTTGCAGCGTCTCCCTTCAATTTAATAAGAATTTTTAAAGTACCCACTATGTGCAGAGTCTTGTGCTTCAGTACTGAGGGTAATACAAAGATAAAATAGGGACCAGTCCTGCTTAGGGAGATAAGTTCACCAATTACTGTGATGTAATATTAGATGCAACAAGAGCATACTGCAGGTACAAAGTACCCTGGGAAAGACAGGGGTTTGGGGGATTCTAAGATCAGGAAGTGATCCCTTCTCTTTGGGAGATCCAGGAAGGCTTCTTGGAAGAAGTGGCCTTTGAATCAAGTTTTGAAGGATAGGTAAAACTCTCAAGTCCTCGTTCCTCTAATTTGGTTATGATTGGTTTTATTTCTAAGTCAGTATTGATGTGGAGATGATCTTGGCATATGGTGTGTGGTGCTGGCATAAACCTATTTTTTGCCAGACTGCTTTCTAATTTCCCCATTAGTTTTAATCAGAGAGTCCTTCCTCTAGTAGCATAGATCTTTGGGTTTATTGAACATTAGGTTACTAGGTTCATTTATTTCTGTATGTTGTGTGCTTAGTCTATGGATCTACCTCTAATTTCTAATCAGTATCAAATTGTTTAGATGGTTACCATTTTATAGTATAGTTTGAAATCTGATACTGGTAGGCCCCCTTTCTTTCCACATTTTTTTTCGTTATTTCCCTTGAGATAGAATTACTTTATGGAGCTAGAAAAAATAATAATGAAATCCCTCTGGAGGTTAAATGACTTTCTGAAGGTTTCGTAGGTAGTAAGTAGCAGAGCTGAGTTTCAAACCAAAGTTATCCAACTTCATTTCTAGTGTTCTCCCCCCTATACCTAAATGCTTCCATTTTCCAGGACTGGAATACAGAAAACAGAAAAGGGAGTGATATGAGATAAAGTCTGAATCAATAGCTTGAAACCAGATTGTAGAGGGCCATTGATGTTAGGATGAGAGTTTGGAATTTATTTAATAGACAGTATGAAGCCATGCAGGAATCTGGTACAGAATGTATTGGAAGGGGATCAGAGGAGTAATTGGAAGGGGATCAGAGAAGTATTAGGGAGACCAATTAGGCTCCTGCTACACTATTTCATATAAGTGGTAATGAGAGTCTGAACAGGAATGGGGGCAGTGAAAATGGAAATAATGATAATAATAATAACAACACATTTCTATACAATTCCCTTCACAATAATCTTATGAGTTAGGCTTGTGAGAAATGAATATTTCTCTCATATTTAATAATTAATATTGTATTAGGACCAAGGGTTTTTTTTTCTCTTTTCTATTTCTTCATCCAGAAATCAACCAATGTGGGAAATTCTCTTAAAGATTTACCCAGGCCAAGATCTAATCAGACAGTAAAAGAAATTCTAGATTTAGGCTAATGGGTGCATTGCTGCTCATTGTGTTTGCTCAGATAGGTCCTGGGATAATGTTGATTATCCCTATTATCAAAACAGTTGATATGAAAATTGATGTTTCTTTGACCAAGATTTGAGTGACCTAAGTCACATAACCCAGGACAGTCCATCTCCCATTTGATTAACAAGTCAGAGTTGATTGCCACCTCTTGGGAATACCTCCTCTTGGAAGGTCGTATAAACTATGACCCCACCGCCATGACAGATCTTTGGTCTAAGAGAGACGGCCAAATGACCATCCTTTTATTAATAGTCTGCCGGTCTTATTAATAAAATGATTAAATTACCCAGAAACTATGTCTCTTGAGCCTTTTTAAATGTCACAGGATCCACAATTGTAAAGCATTTATTAAGCACCTACTATATACCAGGACAGTTAAGTGGCACAGTGGATAGAGCTGTGTCCTAGAGTCTTGGAGTCAGGAAGACTCATCTTCCCAAGTTCAAATCTGACCTCGGACACTTACTAGCTGTATGACCCTGGGCAAGTCACTTAACCTTGTATGCCTCAGTTTCCTCATCTATAAAAATGAATTAGAGAAGGAAATGGCAAACCACTCCAGTATCTTTGTCAAGAAAACTCCAAATGGGGTCACAAAGAGTTGGACAAGACTGAAAAACAGCTGAACAACAGCAACTATATATCAGGCTCTGGTGTACAAAGAAATGAAACGATCCCACTCTCGAGGAGCTTTTGTCCTGATGGAATATAGCATTTATATTAAAATATAGATTTTCCAGATGAAAACACTGAGTCTTAGAGAAGCAATATGACTTGACCAGGGTCCCACAGCTAGCACATGTTGAAACTGGGTCTTGAACCCACATTTCTTGACTCTCAATGCAGAGTTGACTGGGAGAAGAGAGATATGAAAACTGTTCCAGAAACAGAATTAGTAGGACTGGGTGATTGACTACATATGGGAAGAGAAGGGGAAGGGAAGAGAATAAGCCTTTATTAAACACCTACTATGTGCCAGGCACTATGCTAATAACTTTACAAATGTCATCTCATTTAATTCTCACATCAACCCTGGCAAGTAGGTGCTATTATTACCCCCATTTTACAGTTTCGGAAACTGAGACTGACAGATATTAAGGGACTTGCCTAGAGTCCCACAGCTAATAAATGTCTGAGGCCAGATTTGAACTCAGGTCTTCCCTGACTCCAGGCACAGTGTTACCCACTGTACTACCTAGCACAAGAAAATCAAGGATGGAACTGAAGTTTGAACCTAGGTGGTTGAGAGGATGGTGACATCAGCAACAAAAACAGAATGTTGAGAAGGGAAGCCAGTCTGGGAGAAAGAAGATCACTTTGGTTGTCGATGTGTTGAAGTTTTCCTGTGAACAGATGCCAAGCCATCTGACCCATTGTTCTTCCACCTCCCCGCTCCTGGTTCCTCAGGCCATTAGAACACTCGCCAAACAGCCTCGGTGGGCCAAGCCGCAGAATCATTGTCATGCCTCATTTTCTAATCAATGTCCCTTGCATGTAATCCTTACCCAGAGCCAACCAATCTAGATGTGATCTATGGAAGCCTCATCTCCAAATGCCCTTGCAACATGGCACTCTCTCTTCCTACCTCTTTGCCTCCCACTGTCTGCCTGTCACTATTTTGTCTCCAAAGTCTGGCTGGGGTCATGGATGGTGAGCATGGGATGATGATGATTCATTTTTTATCATCCTCCACTCTGGGTGTGCGTGTGAATGGGGATGGTTTGCCAAGGGTATCAGGAGCTTACTGATTGTATCAAATTCTCTGTAGGTGGTGGCTGGAGGTGGTTGTTGTTTGAGGGTAGTAGGGTGAATGACAGCAAAGTTTTCCTCCTCCAACATTATTTCCAGAAGGATGGAAGGCCATCATAAATTTTCAGAAAAAAAGTGTTTTTCTTCCATTTCGAACTTTGTCTACTTAGACTAAGAAATACTTAGCTTGGCACTTTTTCATTGAGGGGCAGAGAGAGAGAGAGAGAGAGAAAGAGTTCATAGGATCATAGATTTAGAGCTAGAAGGGACCTTGGAAACCATCTAGTCAAATCCTCCCATTTTACAGATGAGGAAACTGAGGCCTAGGAAGCTAAAGTGAGCAACCCAAGGTCAGTCAGCTATTAAGTGGCAGATCTAGGCTCTGAACAACCATTTTTATGACCAAATCAAATACTGTACCATGTCCCATTCTACAAATATCTAGGTGGCATCCATTTTATGTTGGGCTTTGTGCTGTGGAACACAGAGGTTAAAAATAACTCAATCCATGCCCTCAAAGAGCTTATAGTTTAATAGAATATAAATTCCTTGAAGGAAGGGATTATTTTTGTTTTTGTCTTTGTTTTCCCAATGCTTAGCACAGTACCAAACAAATAGTTGTTTTTTGTTGTTCAGTCCTGTCCAACTCTCTGTGGCCCCATTTCGGGGTTTTCTTGGCAAAGATACTGGAGTGGTTTGCCATTTCTGTCTCCAGCTCATTTTACAGATGAGGAAACTGAGGGTTAAGTTATTTGCCCAGGGTCACACAGCAAGATGTGTCTGAAGCCAGATTTGAACTCATGAAGGTGAGTCTTCCTATTTCCAAGCTCCTAAGTGGCTTATAAGCCACTTAGCTGCCCTAGGCAAAGAGTAGGCACTTAATAAGTGCTAATTGAATTGAATGAAGGATATGTCATATGTATTAATAAATCTTATACAAAGTAAGATATGATGGGGACAGAGGAAAGATACAGACACGGCTCCTCGGAAAATTTTGATCAGAATAAAATTCTTTTCAGCTGGAGAAAGCAAGAAATCAGGCAAGTCTTCATAGAGGAGGTGACAACTAAGCTGGACCTCGACGCTGAATCTTCTAGAAAGATCTCAGTGGACACAGTTGAGGAGGCAGTGCATTCCACGTCAGTCAGTCAACAAAAATTTATTAAGTACCTACTATGTGCCAAGCATAATGTCAAGTGCTGTGGATGCAAAGAAAGACCCAAACTGTCCTTGTCCTTGAGGAACTCACAGTCTAATGAAGGACAGTTCTTTGCATGTAGAACATGCAAAAAACTACATCCATTTAAAACATGGCAGACAGCCTAGGCAAATACATGGAGGGGGAGAGGGCAGCAGGAGACAGGGAGCAACTTGCCATCCAGTTTTGCTAGAGCATAGAATGCATGTAAAAAGGGCAACATAAGGTAAGCCTGGAAAGGTAGGCAGGACCCAAGTGGTGGAGAGCCTTGAATGCTAAGGAGTTTTCATATCATTCAATTAAGTGTTAGGGAGCCATTGAAGGTTTTAGAGGAAATGAATGGTTGTTTGTATGTGGTCCTCACATATAGTGCCATAGCATTACCTAAAATATAGGATTGGGTCTTTAGGGGCCAGGATGATTTAGTTGTCACATAGGTACAAGGCCATTTCTTCCTGTGAGGAAGGCAACTGTCGTAAGCCTCATCTAAGTCCATTCCATCCTCCAATGCTGAATGGTTCTTGGTTTAGCTGTTGGCTTCATTCAATTCTGGCCAGAGAGTGGTCTGCTCAGAGACCTGACCCACATTGCTGATGGTGACCTATGCTCCAATTTATTTTGTAGGCAGCAAGGGGTGGGGGTATGGGCTCACTGTCCCATCTAATTTCTATCTACCTTCTATCTATTCAATATGTATCTTATGTGAAACTTTTTATTTACATACTATTTCCCCCATTAAAATGTAAGCTCCTTGAAGTCAGGAACTGATTCTCCGCCTCCTTCTTTGCTTTGCCAGTGTCTAGTACATTTCTTGGCCCATAATAAGTGCTTAGTAAATGCTTGTTGACTGACTGACTGTCAGGCTTTTACCCTTGATGCCTGCAGCTGGAAAAATCAGAGGTGAATGCTGAACATCCTACAATCTTATCTTGTTTTTCCAAGGGGGAGGGGATGAGGGTGAGGACAGCACAGAACCAGATGACAATGCCCTCTTGGATCTTTTCCTGTTCCATTCAGTTGTTCATACCCCTTCTTCAAACTGCCTTTTATCATCCTGATATCTCTGAGAACATGCTATAGCTTTTCAGTAGAACGTAAGCTCTTTGAGGACAAGCACTGTCATACACAGTAGGTTCTTAATGTTACCAAATTCAATTCAATAAACATTTATTAGGCACCTACTATAGGCAGACTATAATGCTAGGTGTGTTGGGGGGAATAGAAAATTTGGGGTAATTCCTTTCTGACACAAATAACATGGTAAGAGTAAAATCATAAACTCAAATACTTGAGAGGCAGATATCAAAAACTCTCATTTTAGAGAATAAAATCTTGAGGCCCAGAGATGGTCTGTGACTTGCTCTTCCACCCAGCCCAGTGCTCCTGCCATGACCCAGGCCTGGATTTCCAAATGGCATCCCAAGGTGCCCTGGGCACCAAGAGCTTGGCTATGAGTGGACGTTCAAAGGTAGGAGAGGAGCTTATGAAAGGATATGTCCTGAGATAGGTCCTAGGAGAACAAAGGCTCTTATATGGCATTTTTTGGGGGCGAGGGAAGAGGCTCCTGTGAAGATGGCGCCAGAATCTGAGGAGACCCAGACACCGCAGAAACAGGAGACCATAGCAATATTGTTGGCTGGCCAAAATAATAGTAGCTCCCATTTCTAGAGTTCTTTAAAGTTTGCCATATACTTTCTTCACAAGTGCCCTGTAAGGAAAGTAGGGGAAATATTTTGAATCCCATTTTCCAGAGAAGGAAAGTAACCCTCAGAGAGGTTAAGTGACTTGCCCTGGATCACATAGTGGGGATGTCGCAGAACCCGGATAGGTCTCCCAACTCCAAATCCCCCATTCATTCACTAAGCCTTTGAATGATGGTGGCAAGCTAGGGCTGACCATACTTAGCAGAAACAGCAGAGGAACTCAGGGAAGAGAGGGAAGGTCCCTGCAGTTTAGCTTAATGCTTCTGAATTTATTAGGACCATGAATTCAAGGAACTTTTATTAAATATCTACTAAATGCCAAGTTATTGTGCTAGGGACCTGAGGATATAAAGGCAAAATGAAACAGTTCCTGTCCTCAGGGAGCTTATATCCTATTGGATTAGGTAAAGATGTAGGGATCAACACATAACCAGACAGGTAAACAAGATAGATGCAAAGTAAAGACAGAGAGATTGCAGGGGTGGGGAAGAGTCCTAAAAACTGGGGTGGGGCAGGAGTCAGAAAAAAGCCCCATAAGAAAGCACTTGACCCTTGCTAGGATTGGAAGATTGTTCAAGAGGTGGAGGTGAGGAGAGAGAGCATTCCAGGCAGGGGAGATCAACCTGTTCAGAAATGGGAGATGGAATGTTCTGTGCTGAGACTGGCAAGTGGGGCAGTTTGGCTGGATTATGTCAGACATGACAGGAAGTGTTGAATAATCAACTTAGAAATCTAGGCTGGAGCCAGATTGTAAAGGACTTTAAACATTGAACAGACATTTGTATTTTATTCTGCAGTCAATAGGGAGCCCCTAAATCTTCTTGAGAAGGAGAGTGGCCATATTTAGACCTATGTGTTAGGAATATCTGGGTGGTAGCTGTGTAAGACTCAATGGTACAATGGAAAGGGTCCTGGGCTGGGATTTAGGAGAGCTCAGAATTAGTCAGTCAATAAACATATACTAAGTGAGTCTCAATTCTGCAGCTTCGTGCTTTGGACTACTCTTTTGAGCTCTTTGGCTCTTATGTCCCTTATCAGGAAAATGAAAAAAGAAAAACAACTTGATACAGGGGAAAGGACATTGGACCATAAAGCCAGACCAAATTTGGAAAGTTATCTCTGTCACTGATTTGTTATGGGACTGTGGACAGACCTCAACCTTTCTGGGTCTTAGTTTCCTCATTGGTAAAAGGGGGCTCTCTAAGGCCCCCCTCTCTCCAGTATTCCATGATTTGATAGCTAGATGGTCCCCAAGGCTCCCTCCAGTTCTGATACTTTGGGGTTCTGGCACTCCAGGGCCCAGGCTATGTGTCTGTGAGTGACATTGGCAAATTGGAGCACACTCAGAGGCAAGTGATTAGGATGGAAGGGGATTAGGGTCCATGCAATAAGAGGACCGGTTGGAAAAAATTGGGGCTACTTAGCCTACAGGAGAGAAAATTTAGGGATGGGGTCAGGGTTATTATCTTCAGGCATTTGAAGGGCTGTCACAGGAAGAGGGATTAAATTTGTTCAGCCTGGCCCCAAAGAGTAGAACTGGGGTGACTAGAGGTTGTGAGGACCATAGTCTCAGAGAAACAGAGTTGGGCTCAGTGTGAAGGAAAACACCTCATGTTCAGAGCCGTTCAAAAGCTGAACAGACCTGCTGGATAGGTAGTGAGTTCCCTCTCAGTGGAAGTATTCGTCATCATCACATCATCAAATAATGATTTGTCACCTGTTGTAGAGGGCAGTCCTACCCAGGGACTGCAGACTAGCTGTCTTCTGAGGTTCCCTCCAGTTCTGAGAGTTCATGAGGATGAGATCCTGCCAGGCTCATTCTTCGTCAATGCGGGTGCACAGCACGCTTGGTGGGAGCACTTGTCCCAGCTGGGGGAATTGAGGTCCCACTTGCCCTCAGAACCTGACATTTTGACACTTCCCCACTTGGCCCACTCACATGAGACAAGGAGGGAAAGAGAGGCTCCCTGATGCCCTTTGGCACTGCAGCTGGTCCCAGGTGAGGGGAGCAGTCCAAGTCTGTTTAGCTTCTGCATTCTTTGGAGCAGGAACTCTGCATCTCTGCGAAGCCTGGGCTCCACTTTCCAGCAAGATTGGGAAAGGCAGAGAGACAGGAGTTTGTGGCCAATCATTTACACAGCTAATGGCCCATTTAATGAGGTATTTGTTCAGAAAGGCAAACATTTTAAAAATCTATAAAATCACAGGCAGCTGGCATGACTCAATATCCCCATAATTACTGTCCTAGTCTTGGCGATTATCATTACTCACATTAATAAGCACTCATTCAACACCCACAAGATGCTGGGCAGAGCCCCAGGGAGAGCCAGTGCCTGTCTGTCCTTAGGGGCTGGGCTGGAAGCCTGTCTTTAAGGCACAGTAATAAATCATATGGGTATTGTAACTGTCAAGGTTTTAAACACCTAAAATCAGCACTATCATTAGCAATCAGTAATCACTGTTATAGAAGAATAAATCTTGTAATCTCCAAATTACCTGTTTGCACCAATTTGAGTCTAACTGATGAAACACGGCGATCCCAGGAGGAGGTACCTAAGGCACCCAAGCAGATCTAAAGACAAAAAAGAGACACATAGAGAGCCAGGATGAGAGAGAGAAGGAGGGAGGGAGGGAGAGAGAGAGAGGGAGAGAGAGACAGAGAGAGAGAGAGACAAAGAGACAGAGAGAGACACAGAGAGAGACAGAGAGACAGGATGAGACAGAGGGAGGAGGAAAGAGAGACAGAGAAAGACAGAAAGAAAAGACATAATGAGACAGAGGCAGAGAGAGAGAAAGAGACAGCATTGAAAAGAACTAAATGTCAGACAGGAGAGAGAGAGAGAGAGAGAGAGAGAGAGAGAGAGAGAGAGAGAGAGAGAGAGAGAGAGAGAACGCTACTCTATGCCCTGTCCTGTCAGACTCTGTGCAGACACTTCCTTGCAAGTGCACTCCTCAGCTGAACTTAACACAAAGGGATTTAGGGATAATCTATTTCAATCCCTGCATTTTTACAGATGAGGAAAGTGAGGTGTGAAGGTTTAGGAAAGTTAGCAGACTTACCCATTGTCACTCAAGTACAGAAAATGGTACCCTACAGATTATAACTACCTCAGGCAATTACCATCTCCTGCATAGGCTCATAAGATTTAAAGCTGGAAGAGGCCTTAGAGGTTTCCTTGTCCCACCCCTAATTCCCACCTTTTATCCTCAAAAAAGAAAAACAACTTCCTCTAAAGAATGATGGTGGCCCTAGACCAGATCTTGGTGCCTGGTTAAACTCATATATACCCTGAATTCATTCAAAACCTCTTCAGGCAGCTATGGGTATGATGCAGCTATGTTTACACACAGTTCTGTTTTCTAGAGAAAATACCTGTTCTTTCAATATCTCTTCAAGTGACAAATAAGAAAAGCTAAGCTTCATTTCTGATATGACTTTAGAATTCAGATTCTTTTCAGATAAACCAAGGATACCTTTTTTAAGTTACACGCATTGTAGGGGATGGGGGGGTGGAAGAAGAGATGAGATACCAGATTGACAATTCTGTGGTCTCCAAATGTTCTGATTGGGGAGCTCTCTACCTGGTCAGACCCAGAATCAACCATACTTTTTCATCCTACCATTTTTCAACCTACTGCCATTTATATACTGTCCTTCCCACCCACTCCTCCCCCCAATACCTCCTCCTTCCCCTTCCCTCTTTCCACAACTCTGACAACAATGACCAAATCAATGCTACTAATGCTTCTTGGGAAGGATGTATCAATTAACTTCTCTATTGATCCATCCACTATCCCGGTGACTTCCAGGATCCAAACACCCTTCCCTGGTCAGTATTCCTCTGTGTTGTTTCTTCATTAGAAGGTAGGCTCTTTGAGGTTGCTGTAACTTGAGGGCAAGAACCACTGCTTTTGTACTTGTATTCCTAATGTTTAGCATATAGTAAATATGTAATGAATGCTTTCTCATTCATCCATCCATTCATTCATTCCAGAGTGTCCAAATTATCTTCCCTTAAGAAAATACTATCTATGTGTAGATGCCTGTGACTCCAAAGTTGAGGTCAGTTCTGTGAATACCTAAGGCTTAAGAATAAACTTTATTTCCACAGACACCCAGTGACTTCTCCATCCTTCAGATGAAGGCTAGATGGTCACCTGGGGAGGAGGGATGCTGGGAGAGGGTAATTCCCATTCAGGGAGGAGTTGGACTGACTGACTTCTGCGGTCACTCTCAGGTCTGACATTCTATGATAAATATGAAAAGAATTCATTTCCCAAAGTTTCCTCAATATTTAGCTCTGGAATTACAGGAACTGAGGACTGACCAGCACACTCAGACAAATTTCTGGGAGTTGGACAGATTTCCAGTCAGTATAATATTTTTGTACTCAAAAGCCACGTGGATAGATTGAATAAGTGGGCTGACTGTTTCATCTGGTATTTTTAGAACATCGCATTCTTACCTCATGTGAAAGTTTATTCAAAATTCAAATGGAAACGTTGTATTATATTTTAAAAATGCCTTTCCTATATACTTTCCCGGGTTACTAAGGAAACCATTTGCAACATTGCGCCAATATTGTTGCTGTAACCAATTAGCTATTCAACAATGTAGACGATACTTTCCCCCCACCCCACCCCCCCTTACTCTCTAGCAAATTTCACGCTGCTTGAATTTATAGGTTTGTAAACCAGAACAGTGGTAACAATGGGAACAGTGCTGTCAGTAAAGGGACACTTTGTCCTAAACTCAGAGGCTTTGGGTAAGTCACTTCTGTAGGGGCATAGAAAGTCAGGGAGCTGGATGAGATGCTCCCTAATGACCTCTTCTACGCTAAGATTGAAGAGACTTGAAGCAAATCTTTTTCTCTTTCTAAGGTTCAATTTCCTCTTCTTTAAAAATGAATGGTCTGGCTTATTTTTCTCTCTTTAAATTCCTTCCAGCTCTGACACTGTGTGTTCTAAGGTCCCTCCCAGCTCTGACATTTTGTGTTCTAAGGGCTCTCCCAACTCACTCAGTGTCAGGAAGACCTGAGTTCAAATCTGACCTCAGACACTTACTAGCTGTGTCACCTTGGGCAAGTCACTTAACCCTGTTTTCCTCAGTTTCCTCACCTATAAAATGAGTTGGAGAGGGAAATGGCAAACCACTCCAGCATCTTTGCCAAGAAGACCCCATATGAGGTCACAAAGAGTCAGACATGACTGGACAACAAAAACTTAAGGATAAATTCCCTCCATCTCCAGGTTTCCACGGATGCCTCAGTGATTGGGCATCCTCAGATACTAGAGCCAGACAGCACTTTGCCTTTCACTACTCTGCCTCCATCACACGGGGTGGGGCTCCAATGAAGGATGCTCTCAAATAAAACTTTTTGTAAATACATTAATGTTTAATGCCACCTGGGATTTATTTTGTTTTAAGTATATTGCATGAGTTTTTATGATGTCCCAGAACCTGTGGTGGATGTGAATATGGGCAACAGTCCCTTTTGAACCCTCTGCCATGGATCACATAAACCATGCTCTGGCTCTCCAGCTGGGTGAGCAATGGATAAAGCACTAGAAGTGGAGTCAGAAAGATTTGAGTTCAGGTTTGACTTCACATGTTTGACAGCTATTTGGCCCTGGGCAAATAATTTAACCTCTGTCTGCCTCAGTTTCCTTAACTGTAAAATAAGGATGATAATAGCGTCTTCCTCACAGGGTTGTTGTGAGAATGAAATGAGATAATATTTGTAAATCACTTAGCACACTGTACCGCAAATAGTAGGTAGTTAATAAATGTTCTCTCCCTTTGCCCATCTACCATCCAGATACTTAAGGGACTGGGAGTTAGAAGGTCCAGATTCTAGTCTTTACTCTGCCACTTACGCAGTCCTTTTCCTTTCTTCTAGCTTCAGTTTCCTCATCTATAAAATATAGAAGCTGGATTCCATGATCTATAAATGCTCTACCATTTCCAAGATTGGATGGTCTTTCATTAAGACTCTTTGAGCTAGCTGATCTCTAAAACCCCTCTCAGCACGGACAGTTCACAGAATTTCTTTTTGGCTATATTCAGAGCTCCATGATGGCAAAAGAGCTGTGTGTGTGTGTGTGTGTGTGTGTGTGTGTGTGCGTGCGTGTGTGTGTGTGTGTGTGTGTGTGTGTGTGTATGTGTGTGTGTGTTTGTAGGGAGGGAGGAAGTTCTCATAAGCCATCTCCACTAGTGAGTCTTGGGTTAAGCCACAACAACTGGTGAATGCCTGAAACAGCTCAGACTGTGTTTGGTATGTGGTGCAAAGCGTGTGTTAATCGCACTTTTCTGGAATTTAGCTGCAGAAAGCGAGCAGGGCTGGCCAGACCTGCAGGGTGGGGTGCCTAGCCTAGCAGGAGGGCTCCTGCTTCTCTCTTCCTCATTGGGGGGAGGGGACGTTATTAATGAGGGGATGGATTAGAACAGATGGGTATTTTTGACACATTTCCCTGTGTTGTTATTTTCCAATTTCCCATCTTCCCACCACCAAGTACTGTGCATTTCTCTTGGTTAGAAGTTGAGAACTCGTGATATTGGAGGGAAGTCTGGGGAAGGGAAAAGAGACCTGGGGATGCTCGGTTTCCCCCGAGAAACCCAGTGGACATGAATAAACCAGCAAGACCATAATAATACACCAAGACTGGGGAGGGAAGGGGCAGCAGACATTGTTTGTGAGGTCTCTCAAAGCAACTCAGGATGGAGGAAAGAATCATATAAGACTTGGAATTGGAAGACCTGGGTCCAGATCCCAACTCTGACATAGTATAACCCTGAAAATGTCATGGCACATCTCAAAATTTCAATTTCCTCATTTGCAAAATGGGGACAATACCATTTACATTATTTAGTTCACAGGATTTTATGAGAGGACAGATTAGATAGATAGATAGGTAGGTAGATAGATAGATAGATAGATAAGAGAGAAATGGACAGATAGATTAGATAGAGAGATTACATGAATGGGGATAAGCCAACCCATACTGCCTTCCTCACAGGAAGGTTGAAAAGAAAGCACTTTGGAACCTGTAAAATGCCACCAAAATGGGAGCTATTATTATCCCTCACCCATCATTCCTCCATCCTCCAGGCTGGCGCTGGCGTCACCACCCCTTTCTTTGATTGTCCTTCCCTTTCTGCAGCCCGGAGGCAATTTGCATTGTAAATGGTGTTTGTTAGGCCCTGAAATAATATTAATCATTGTAAAACAATTACGTTGCATAATTTGCACATAAAAAGGAAAGAATGAACCTTTTTGCATGAATTAATATTTCCGATAATACACCATCATTCTTTACCCTACAAACAATGAAGCCCACATCTGCCCTTCTAGCTAGAAAAGGCTCCTAAAACTTCGGAGGCGTGATTCCAAGAAATGAGCCACCTTGCTGTGCCTTCTTCTGAGGTGGAGGTTGGCCCTAGACCAGAGAGGACCCCTTTCTGGATCGGAATCCAGGAAGGATAGCAAGTAATGCTGGGAAATAGATGGGTTCAGTTTCAGTCATTTCTGGTCTGTGGGTAAGGCTGGTGTAGTGGAAAGCACCCTAGTTTGGAGTTAATGGTTGGGATCTGATCATGGCTATTGCTCATCTTAGCCATGTGATATTAAGTTCTGGCCTCAGACACTTACTAGCTGCTTGACCCTGGGCAAGTAACTTCACCCTGTTTACCTCAGCTTCCTCATCTGTAAAATGAGCTGGAGAAGGAAATAGCAAACCATTCGAAAATCTCTGCCAAGAAAACCCCAACTGGGGTCAGAAAAAATCAGACACAACTGAAATGACTCAACAGTAACATTAAGTTCCATGAATCTTACTTGCCTCCTTTGTAAGATGGGGAAAATGATAACTTGCCCTCTTTATCCTAATGGGCTATTATGAGGAAAAGTACTAGATAAGCCCTAAAGTACCAGATAAGCATGAGTTATTGTTACTGTCATCATTAAAGTGTCTTAAGTCTTATAGTAAGCTTCCTGAACTTTAGGTTTTGTGTCCCCCTTAGTTGATTTGGATATAGAAAGTGCTTGACAAGCACTTGTTAAGAACTGAAAAGCATTCTCCTTTCCTTCTTCTGAAAGGCAGTGAAAATCATGGAAAATGGACACAGGATTAGAGGGTCTGGATTTCAGTCTCATGTCCACCCTTTACTCAGAATTCTGAGATTCTATGATTCCATAATACACATGAGAAACTCTTTTCCCCTCCAACCCTCTCTCCCAGGTTCCTTCCCATCTCTCCCCATTCCCTTTCTTCCAAACCCCAGGAAGCTGGGCTGTGGAACAGGGTCATTTCCCTTTCCTGCTTCAAGCCAACTTTTTCATTGAAGGCACAGTGTCATTGAAAGTCAGAAAGGGGGCATCAGTGAGTGGAGCAGAACTCTTCCCCCAAATGAGACAAGCAGAGCCTGACAGACACAGAAAGAGGAGGAAAGAGAGGGAAGGGAGGGGACAGAGGGGAGGATGCCAAGCCTGGGCTCCAGCCCCAGCTGAGATAGGAGAATCTAGATGGTGAACACACATTTCTTTTAAAAAGAACACACGTAGGGGCTTTTTGACTCCTGTCCCCAATATCCTGGGTCTCTTCCAGTCGCAAGGTCAAGAATGTCGGACCACACAGATTATCTCTCTGCCCCACAGACACGTGTGGGTGAAAACTGGCTGAGTTAGGCCAGGCCAGACCAGGGCCCCTCCCTGAGGAGTAGCTGTAGCCAAGATAATGTGGTATAGGTGTGACTTTGATCTGAAAAGACAGCAAGATGGGAGAAGGGAGAAGGAGAAAGAAATAAGGGAGGAAGAG